>NW_028297193.1:4137911-4737911 GCF_055798465.1 Pogonomyrmex barbatus
GAATATCTTCGTTTTCGCAAGTGATAGTGTTGCCGATCGCAAAACGGATTCGTGTCGATTTCTGATACACAAGATCACAAAATTTCTTAAGATCTCGCAATGCACGTATCACCGTCTCGTAGCGAAGCAACAACCAACATTGGTCGAGCGCAACACCGAGAACAGCCACTGACATCGAGTGCAACGGCGAAACACCGAATTAACGACGAACATCCGAGATACGCTGAATGTAAAGAAAAAAAAAAAGAAAGATAATAAAAAGGAAGGAAGAGGAGAGCTATCCGTACAACGTTAAAAAATATGATCGTGATACAGTCATGGTCAGAGAGAAGAAATGTATGTACGAACACCGAAAAAACATCGTGTAAGACGTAGAACACCCAGAACAACGATCAAGGAGCTTAAAGTAACACGGAGCAAGGATAAACTCGCGAAGCGACAGTCAATAATAAATCGATACCACTGTCATGCAATGATGACAATAACGTCGATTCCCCTTCCGCTCCCCTGGGTTCCGTCTGATATTGCGGCACGCCTAACGACTTTGACATCTAACATAAGTTTCTCCAAAAGATAAAGTATCCCCACACACACGTTTCCCTTATTTTTACAAAACTTGTATCTAACACAAAAGTTTCTAGGAAGTCAGCAATATGATAAACGTTGCTCTCTCTCTCTTTTTTTAAAAAAAAACTTCGGAAACTACTTGTGTTCTTCTTGACAGTGTACTTTACACTCACACACAGAGAAAAATAAGAAGAATATGAGATATTTGCCATTTCAACTATAGATTGTGCAAATTCATGTAGAAATAGATATAATATGCTGTATATGATATAATATAGTTCTTTAATAATAATTTAACACAGAATTGGTTCTTTAGCTTGTTTGACAAGAGGCTAAATCGCTTAATATCATGGATTTTTGTTTCGTAAGGTTTATATAGGAAAAAAGAAATTATTAATAATTGTTTTGATGCGAGGAAAGAAATGAGAAAAACGCGTTGATAAATTTGCGGAGTTTCGAAATCGCGTAAAGGAAATAAGTTCGATTAGAGATTTCTCTTATTGTTCAAGCATCTCGTGTACCGTTTACGATTTAATCGCGGTGCATGGGAAAATGTCAGAATGCATCGACGAGACGAAAAGATCAGACGGAATGGAAAATAGGAATGGGTAAGACGAGCGAGAGGAGGTGGAACATAGCGGTTGGAGTAGAGGGTTGAGGCCGGATAAAACGGAGGCGGGGTAGCTGTCGCGGTAAACTTTCCATTATCCTGCGATGTAACAACGGATCGCCGGCGGGCGTAGCGGCAAAGTAATTAAAACTTTCGTTTTATTTGCATTATCTCATTGCGAGGCGTCGTATATTCTAATAATGGCGAGTTGTTAATTGCAATTAGGCGCTGACTCGCTCAACCCTCTTCTAACCCCGGACTTGCCTGATCGACTTTTTCCCTGCCTTTGGCTCTGCTTCTGTACCTCTCCGCAAAAGATGGCATAATAAACGATTAGTTCGCAGCGATATTTGATAGGCGAGACATGTTGTCTCTTTGACCGATCGCGTTCTTTTATTTGAACCTTTGATTTGGTTCTTAATTGATTACATTTTTTTCGTGCAATTTTGCGTGATTGGAAATTATCGAAACTATCAAGTAAGAATGTTGATCTTGGAAATATTTTCTCCCGTCAATGAGAAGAGAGCCTGCCAAATATTCATGACATTCGAAATAATAAAAGTACAGGATAGCGTGATATTTCAGCATTTTTAGATGATAGAGATAAAACGCTACGTTGTTATATTACAATTAAAAATAAAAATAACAAGCGCGAAAGGCAAAACGGAGCACAACGCATTCTGGATCGATTCACGCAGGTATCTCCCGCTCGTCACTTTTCTCCGTATAATCGAGCATTTATTTTATAAAAAGCATTTATTTTATAGCATTTATTTTATAAATTAAATATAAAATAATGCGATACGGGCTGCAGCAACAGCAGCGGCAGCAACGTCGGAGAAAGTCGAAACTCCGTCTTGCATCTCGTGCGAACGCCGACGGTGGATAATTCGTGTCTGGACGTGTGTACGGGACGTGAGTCTACAATCTCAGGTCTACAGACTTTCGTGTTTACAGTCAACAGTTAGACGTTGATGAGCGTGTTGTACTTACCTTCCCTCTGCGTGGGTGCCACCGCGGTCATCGGCTGAGGAATAGCCTGAGGAAACTGGCCGTAGACGGCGGGGTAAGCTGCGACAATAACAAATAACAAGTACATCATGATCTGTCCACATCTAGATTTGTGCGTGCCACTGCCTATCCTTCCCCCGTTTAATCTCCCTCTCTCTCTCTCTCTTTTTTTTTTTCGTCCCCTTCCGTACCGCTGTCAGTAAGAGTCAGCGACAGCTCGGAAACCCGGCGGCAGCCGCCGAATGTAGGCGTCGTAATTCAATGCAGCGATAGCGCATACATAATGGACGATGACAGTAATAAAAGCCGAACAGTCCAATAAACGTCAACAGATTCAACAGAAATTGCGTTGCCATCGCTAGACAGATTACAATGGCGTAATTTATGACTGCCCGTTTCAGAAGCGTTGGGGGAGGAGGAGAGAGGGGGACACGTAAATCGGACGCGGCCATTTATTCTTGCGATTTGCCGAAGATTCGTCGCGAGACGTAGAGAGTGGAAAGGTCAGAGCATCAGCGTCTAGGGGATATTAAACGTAAAGAACGCGAGGACACATTTTTGCGTCATTCTGTGGACCATGAGACGCAATTCGAATTATGCGAGTTATTCCGGTCTTAATATTAATGACAGATTCTGCGATCGCTTCGGAATGGCAAGCCTTTCGAGAATTGAGCTCTCTGAACTTTAATTTAGATAGCATTTACTCGAGTAAACGTTATCTATTTAAAATTATTAATTCTATAGGAATTGATCGTCGGGACGAGTGTCCAATTAAATGTGGGTAATGTCGATGAGTGTAACAAATGCCCGATCTCCGGCAAAATTTTCCCCGCGGAATTATTATTTCCGGAAGATATCCCGCATAATCTCATCGTTAACGCGAAATATGGAAATCGCGCTTTTAGAGCCGAATGGCCTGTTTGCCCTGTGTCGGTGTAAAAGCGAGCGAGAAGCGAATACTACTCGCTGATACGAAGGCTCATCTCGGTACAGACGATTCCGGACGGCATTCATCACCGGGCGTTGCCGCCGACAAGGGTATTCGTCTCTCAATGTTCTCACCGTACCGTGCGACTTTCAACACGATACTTTTGTACGTGAAACCGTCGCAGCCTGCGAAAATGCAGCGTTGCATCCGATGCGTCATTAGCCGACACCAGATATCTCTTCAAAGCCGATTCGGCTTGGAACAACGTGCCTCATTAAAACGGGATAGGAAATGCCTTTTTAGCGCAATGATGTAGCGAGAGTCGTCTATGCGCAACCTACACCCGGAATATCCCGTTGCAATTTGCGAAATTAAATATTTAAGCTGTCGAGAGAGAAACATCCCTCGAGGCAAAGAGACAAACAACGTTAAAACGGAAGATTTCGCAGAAAGGACATACGATTCGTATTCGGAGTACATAAGATTCTGAAATTGGAGAGACATTATCGTAATGGCGTTTGCTTAATATCACATTACAACAGAATCAACGAAAGATCTCGTTATAACAAGCTTCTTGTTACAAGGAAATTTTTATAAAAAAATTTCGCATTAATATTGATGCGTCAATACATCAAGGATCGTTCAACGTAATGAGATTCTAAGAAGATAAAACTTTATTTAAAAGTTTAATAAAACTTGCCGTAATATGGTGATATTTCAATATAATGATATTTGAAATTAGAGAGAAAAAAAATAGCCGTAAAAACAAATAGGTATCGATGTCACTTCTGATATCGACGGGAATCGAAATGCAAAATATTTCACATTAAACAGAAGTGCCCCGTTATATTTTAATTCGCAACGCGATCTCTGAACGTTTGATGACAATTGGTTAGTCTGTAAATTTGGATCTCGCTAAATGCGCGAGCCTGCCCCGGCATTATATCGTTCGCTATACGTGACGAGGCAGAAAGCAAGTACGTCGTTATTAATTATAGCTTGATAAATATTTAAAATGCTCGTGATTGATACCTGTTTGTGACGGATAGGCGGAGCGTGCGCGCGCGAGTTACCGCTCTCAGATCGGTAGAAGCGAATTTTCGCCCCGGAATTAATTATTTCCGTGCAAACATCGCTTTAATATATTCCGATTGACGTTACCCGAGGCTCCCCGGTGCGCGATGGATCAACGTTTGGCGTATGAAATAAATACGCCATCATACGTCGGGGCCGCGTCACGCTCAGATAGAGGTACGCCGTTATTCCGGGATTGCTTTTTTTCCACTCGCTGATCTCGATGGCGCGTGTGTACATTGGCCAAAAATACATAGAAAAAAATATATCGCTTTTGAGTCCTTGGTAAATACGAACGGTAATGTGCTCGGGCGCTCGCTCACACAGAGCACGGGGCCATATTACCGGTTTGTTATGACTCGAATTTGTCAAGTTGAATTTTCGCCCGATACGATGGAGACACGTTGAGAGACACGAGGGAGGAATTGATCAGCGACACGGGAGTAAGTGACACTTCCCTTTCTTCCCGTTACTCCCGGTTCCCGTCACCTCCGGGTTCCGGATAGCGAACAACGCTATCCATATCCGCTCGAGTGATGCGACGGGTGGTACACCTCGTGTTAACCGACACACGCGTAAAACGCGGAATTTGTTAAACGCCCTCTCGTTACCGAGGGTGATTGGAATGTAATAGAAGTATAGGTCCATCGAGACGCTGATTATCCGTGAAACGAGATCATCCATTTTGCCGGGCTTTATTGGATCATAATTTGCGCCGATGCGCGCTGCACTTTGACGCTGCAACGTCGACCGGTCGATGGCGAATAATTTTCGCCGTTGGTGTTAGTGAGAGGGAGCATGCACGGGGAGGAGGAAAACGTGTAAACGTGTAAAACTACAATATAATATGTACACGAAGTACATTTAGAAGGACATCGAAGTACACGTAGCACCACAGCAGAAGCATTATAGAACGAAACGTTGACGCGTACACGATCATGTATGACGTGTACATGTACGGTGTGTATACGCATGCGACCATAGTTGCATGCAAACAACCAGCAACGCGATCAGCGAAATCGAATTTTTTCGCAGGTAAGTGCTCCGACGGCGCCCGGATAAAAGCACGTAAACGTTGGACGTTCTGATGCTTTTTTCCCTTTATGTATGTACAGATGATCTCCGACCCATCTCACGGCCATACGCGCGCGTTTTTCGACCCGCTCAAGATCGCGATAGGCAACATCCGGGCGAGATGAGTACGCAAAGCGTTATCTGACGCGCCCCGTTAAAATTGATGCCATGAAAGCCGCGATAATGCGAAACATCTATAAACAAAGCCAAGATACACACGTTTGAGAATTAATTTTGTTTACGGAGAAAAAAGACCGGTTAAAATCTATCGTTATGCAATTTCATTCGTAAAATTCACGGACGATTTATTAAAGTGTAATAAATAATTATGATAAAGTTACAATTTTCGTTTATACAAAATTATTTGTTCGATTATAGAATAAATTCTATAAAGTGATCAACGACACAATGTGGACGAATGTATCCATCTAATGTTGCGTCTATGTCTCACGTCGATAATACCCGTGAGTCTGCTTGGGTGGAGCTTGGATGGAAACGAAACGCGCTACAGTCATTACACGAAAGACACGGACAGGGTAGACAGCACCTTGACAAGCCGTAGAGATAAAAATTGAAGCTGGAGAAACACTTACCGGCCACTCCAGCATAAGCCTGCATTCCAGGATACGCGGCGGCATGCTGAAGTGCCGCCTCCCCGTTGGCCAACCCCTGCGCTGGAATGGACAGATGGAGGGCATCTACACTTCAGTAAGCTCAGCTCTTATCGGGGAGAGGGCCTAGTCTAGAGGCCCCTGTCGCAATACCCAGTAGGCCAATCAATACCGCTCGATATTTCCGCCGACTATATTCGACTATATTCGACTAATAATAACTCCATACGAGTGGCGACAAAGGGCGAATATTAATTAATTAATGATCGACTATAAGAATGATTATACGTCGCCATATTGTGTAATATCCGTTGCTTTTAAACTACTACGCCGTTTTGATTCAATGATTTTAACAATTTTTCTGCGCTGCACCGTTTCAACAACAACATGACTACATTTATATCGTTAATCTTTCAGCACTCTACGTTAAATGTAATGACCAAAGTTCAACACGAGGAGCTCTAACAACGATTGAAAAAGCATATAAAAAAAATTTACTTGTTACAAACTTAATTATTCATCGCTAAAGCTTGCTCTTGCAAAACGCAAATCTCGCGCTTAGCATGAGCCCGCAAAATCCCGTTGCGTTGGTGCGTCCGCGTATGGAGCTTCTCTTCTGTGTCGTTGTTAATTCCGGGATCTCCTCGAAAATAAACGTCGACGAGTGTAACGGCGTTTTCCTCGCCGAAGTTACGGAGAAGTATGACGCGCGCGAGTACCCGCCCGGCGTACTCGGCATGGTACTTGGCCTGCGCGAAGTTATTTACATCCCCGTGGAATAATAAAGTCCGCCGCCGATTGGCCGGGTATTGCGCAGGGGCGGCACGCTGCGCCTGAGTTGATACTCACGTCCCGCATAAGTCTGCGGTATTCCGTTGGTGTAGACACCTGGATCCGAGCCTGCTGGCTGGCCGTTCGGCGTTTGAGCGGCCATGTTAAAATTGGGCATCGTTGGCGATGGTAACGACGGTAGTGCCCCGTTAACCGGTTGCCCTGTGCCGGTACCTACGAGCAAACCTGATCAGTACACACCGGTTACCCTCTTGCACTTTCAACACCGACCACGATTGTCCTTTACGCGCGAAGCATCTGCTCAGGGGGGGGGGATGGGGGGTGCAAACTTTCTCCCCAACTCTACCTCCTATTCGTACGTTTTCGCATTTTTCATATATTCTCATATTTTTCATTATTTTCATATTCTTTTATACTTCTGCGCTAGATGTAACGTAACCATTCGATCGTCGAGAAAAATCCATTAACGATCCACATGCCTCGCGCAGCGTTTGAAGGATCGGATGAAATACAAATCGTCGGGTTGTCAATTTGATTTTGTAAACTGGAACCTTTTGTACTGTTAATATTGTCGAGCTATTGATTTGGTCAAAAAGCTACGTTAAATTTCGCACATTTTTTTTTCCCTCTCTGCACACGTTTCGTGTTACTTCAGCATGACATGTGATTCCCGCGATACAACGTTACTATAGCTATACAGCGGCTGTTCTTGAATTACGATTTTAGTTTACGCGAAAAGGTCATGTTTATCGATAATAGTTTGCCTCCCGTCTGTGTCAACGGTGCGATTCGGATCAGCGATCAAAGCCTTGCGTTGCGCTAATAACGCATTGATCGCGCCGGTGACCAACGTTTGGTGTTACGTCAATATGACTCGACGTTCGTAATGAGATATAATTATGTATGGACAATATCTGTTATTTCTATCAAATTAGCACGTGATTAAGGAAAATACAAAGTCAAGGGCACACGACAATAACGATAATATCGTACGTTCGTAATCGAACGTAATTTTCCGAGATTACAAGCGTGTGATTCTCAATCATCCTCCATTCGAGAGAGAGAGAGAGTTTAAACGTCCGCTAAAGAGACATCGCAATTGGCTAGAGAGAAGTAAACGTTCCGGCACCGTAATACCTCGAAATCGCGTCTATGGCCGCGATGGAAGATGGAAGAATCGGAACGGAAAAGAATCTCGATGCTTCGATAAAACCCGGTTTACGTTGCATGCGCGTACATCGTCGCATCGTAGTCGGTTACGTGCATTGGGTTGACGATACGCCGTAAACTTAAACTCCCATGACTGCACAATATACGCCCCGGCATTGTTGATTCGGTTGGGCGGGTCAAGCGGAGTTTTTATACAGAGTGAGACTTACGGCGATTGCGAGAATCACATCAACGAAGTGCATCGCGCGTAGGCTCCGTTAAACTTTAATATTAATTCACGTAATTACAACGAGGAAGCCGTATCTCGAGCCGATTCCCAAAGGGTTCGTTGAAAATATTTATTTTCAACCGAGGTAATATTCGATTTTAACTAATAATTCCCATGACGAATTATTAAACTCTTCTGTAGAACGCTTTGAAATGCACGCAATTAGAATTACAGTTACAGAATAATGATCCCCGGGTACGTGGCTCTACCTGCCAATACCACCCTGCCAATACCACCCTGTATACACACAGTTTGCGGTTACGCCGTCGTTTCGTCGAAAATAAAAGCTCGCTGCCGCGGTAATCTTCAGTGCCGAGTAAAGCGGACGGATGGCAGGAGGGGGGGGGGGGGTCGGCGGAGAAATAAAATATTATTTCCCTATCAAACGGTATTACCTTCCGCTCGACGAGACTCGACGTATAACGGAGCCGATTTCCGCGCTTACTTTACTTCTCTACAGCATTTCGATCTCTTCGCTGTTTCTTGTATCGCCATGCCGAGTGAGAAGGAAAGAAGGAAGGGGAGGTGTGAGCAAAGAAGGGCAAGGAAGAGGCATTTCTTTGGCTTCCCTCTTCCTTTATGACGAGCTTCGATAAAGTTTCGCGGCACCAGCAATATCTCTCGCTTGAGTCACGTTCGATGAAAATGTTATATTGATTTACGAGTCGGTTATAAGGCAACCGACTGTACGCCTCGTCTGTCGCGAGTATCCAGAGAAACTATAAGGGAGCAGACCAGGGAGAAAGTACGGCCGGAAGGGAAAGATGTTTTATATCATTGAAATCGGATGGCTATCGGATTGATGATGGATAATTCGTATGCCCTCGAATGTTTTTTTTTCCTCTTTGATAAAACGGGATATTTTACCAAATTGACGTTGTTAAGTTGATTAACTTGGAATTGATTAACCTAAATTAAAAAAAATGTTTTCTACATAATCCTCGTAAATTGTTATTAAAATATCGTGTGCCATTCTTTATCGATATTAACGATATCTCTGTATATTACATCTTCATTATAGCTCAATATTTTGAATTAACAGCCGAATAAATACCGAATGCATCACTTCTTGATATCGTAAAGTTTACATACATATGTAGAGAAAAAACATTTCATATTAAAAAATATATATGTAATATAGGATTATCGCGAGGATATGCAATTTATATTGATCATGTTACGTGTTTTTGAATTATAAGCCATTTCATTTGAAAAGTTTTTACTTGCATAGCGATACGCCGAGCGTTATTCTATTTTTTTTTAATCGAATATAGGCTTACCAGAAGTTGGTGGGACCACGGGATTTGGCATGCCATTCAATGTGTGCGGTAATTGTCCAGCTGCCAATGCGGTCATTGGATTGATGTACGTTCCCTGTGCAGTCGCGGCTGCCATAAGCGCCGCTTGCTGCTACAATATAAAGAGAATATCATCGTCAAAAAAAAGTGCCTCAAACGCACACACGTATTTTTTTTTTGTTTATTATAATTTCAACAAACTAAACTTACTTCAAAGAAGCTCAGACATTATATTATATCTTGAAGACCGTTCGCGCGTAATCAGTGTTCTATCTCTTTTGATAAGAAAAGTTTTTATCTCTCTAATAATAATAAAAGAAAAAAAGAAAACTGTAATTTATATAATGTTATGAATATATTAATTTCAAAGTGATGTTTATCTTCTTTACTGGTCACTTGGGAAAAATTAAACCGCAGAAGGTGATTGCGGGAAGACCCTCTTTGCATGCCGGCATTAACACGACGGCATCGAGTTTCGGCCGATCGTTTCCGAGAGTAACGAGGGACGAACCATCGCAGATTGTGAGTCGTGGTAACGAGGACAACAAGGCGGTAATGCGGTAACGCGAGAGCCATTAACGGTAACACGACCCACCTGAGCGTAAGCGTTGTAAGCGCCGAAATGATTGAAGAAGGGGTTAAGGATGCTCATGTTCCCGGCCATTTGCTGCATGCGTCTTATCTGTCTCTCTTTATCAGTGTCTGCGAATTTTACCACTATGCTGGATGACGCACCCTGCAACAGATAACGCAGATTGTTGATTTCTTGCTCTCATAAAGTCAGCCATTTTTATGGCACAACGCAATTTTACGACATGCGAGAACTACAATGTACATTTTAACGACCTACCCAACGAGCTATTACTTATGATATGTTATAACCAGTGCGTGAAAAAGCTGATTTAATCGCTGATTTAATTTTTACAAGTAAATGGATAATCGAAAATTTTTATATCGCTATATTTTATAATAATGCCTAATCTTTTTTATACGAAGGATATAAAAATGAAAGAATAATTTCATATAAAATGATTTCTCACACAAGTTATTAATTCATCAAAAATATTGAATCATTAATTAAAAACACAAAGTACCCTTTTCTAAGCACCTCATTAATATTAATAATTCTTATAGTCATTAAAATTCGATAATTATATAATCATAATTCTCCATGAAATATATAACGCAAAATAGTGTCGAATATATGTCGCATGAGAAGCAAAATGGTATCTTATATAACACTCGCCAGACATGAAGGAGTATAGGTATAAGTATAAAACGTGCGAGAAATGATTCACGGTTCCTTTTAGTATAAAAAAAGAAAGAGTTCTCCTCTTTCGAGATGCTCGCGAGGATATGTAAGGCGATGACGTTTCTCACGACGTCTAAAATATAAATGGAAAGGCAACAGGTGGTCAGTGGCCATTGTGGCTGCGGAGAAAAGCTCGGCATTCGGGCTCCCGGTGATACATTATATTCACGTCATCAATGCAAATGCCGACTGGGCGTTCCTGAGTTTATATAACGTTTGTAATGTTACAACTTGCGTAACGAGACTTCTAGCTTTGGTCACGCGACTTCGCATGGAGCAGCTTTGTCGTGCGTTTTTCTCGCGTGCGCCTTTTTTCACTCTCCCTTTTTGTATGCAGCTTTTTTCGCTTTCCCTCTTAAGACGAAATGGAAGGATTTATAAACATATATCAAGTAAAAATATAATTCTTCTCAATTAATTCAGACTTTTTTATTATTTTAGTTAGATATAACTTTTGTAGATTTTATGGCATTTATTAGTTCCATCAAGCTTCGTGTATTGACATCAAATCGATACTGACGAACGACATCCTTTCTTTTAGTTGCAAAAATCGCAGATACAGAGATTGTTTATACAAGAAGAAGCGAACTTCATATAAATATATTGAAAAATAAAGCCCCTAGATAGATGTATTTATTTCCTAAAAATATTTAAAATAATCAATTCCCATATCACATATAAGATATACTCGTTAATTAATTGTTAAATCCATAATAGTGCTATGTTAATTAAATTAAATTACTCGATAACGTACTATTATGTAAATTAAAAATTGATAATAAATAAATGAAATTTAAATTAATATTAAAAAATATTAGATATACTAAATTAAAACTTTTTAAGGAATTAAAAAAAGTTAATCAAATAATTGAGGGGATGTACGAAGAAGTTCGACGTAAATAATTCTCAAAAACTAGATACCGCTTATTTAGAAATAGATCTGATTCTGCAGATGCAGAAAGCTGTGTAAACAATGGAATCAAGAAACCGTAAGGAAAAGTTCGATCTGCGGCGCGATTGTTATTGCATTGACAACAACTGGAGCATATATCGATAATCGGTCGACTGTCTTCACCCCGTGGCAATTCTCGACAAAAGGCTCGAGGCCGTTATTCACCAGCGAAGCGCATACGCCGGCTGGTGCAATTGCTTGTAATTTAACGACGAGGACACCGTCAGAGTCGGACCGGTAATGCGATATATCCGCTTGACAGATTTCCACGGAACGTCACCTTGTGATACATCGTGTTCTGTCCCTATTAGATCGATCGAGACCTCGTCGCCTCGGTGGTTTCAAAGACAATTCTGACGAAACGGTTTTCAGCGTGTGCGATGCAGATGCCCGACAATCCGCCCTGGTATCCTCGCCCGTAATGCGCGCGCCATGCGTCAGGGTGGTGCGTATCACCGCGCGTTAAATGCTCGCCTCTGAAATGAAAGAGGGGGCGATTTTGTGCGATGCCAATCGACGCTGTCAGAAACACTCGCTCGTGTCGCCGCGCCGAATTTTGCTTTTATTATTTTTGCTTTTTTTTTTTTCTTTCTCCTACGTCACTTCGACCCGAACGTGCGAATGGGTGTTGGCGCGACAAACAAAATCACGCAGAAAAACGAACAATTTTCAGAGAAAATCCTTTCGTTATTTCCTCCTCGACTTTATCTAAATGCGAGCGAGTCATCTCGTTCTTGTAGAAGTGAACTTCCGTAATTTTTCCGACAACAAGCTACGTAAGACCGAGCCAAACGAAATCGTACGAGAAGACGAGCGTTTCACATCTCTCGGGAAATACGTCGAAATACACGTACCTTGAAAGCGTACCTTGAAAGCTCGGATACGACGTTGTAGCGAGGTTTAGTCGATAACTCGCGATTCTACAAGGTCGAGACTCGGAAGGTTATCGCGTAACCTCCTATGCGAGATCCCGGTTGCAAATCGCCGACTCCCTTTGACTTTTTCATCCGCGATTTCACCTTCGGCAACGCATGCGGCAGACATGCCGGCGCGTGTTCGCCGTATTCTCGCTGAAGGGCTCGCACTATACACGGGCACCTCGATTATTAAAAGTTCCGCTTGCGATCGGAGCTCGAACGAGGTCAAACGCGCGTATAACCGCGAGCGTCGCGAGAAAATCAGCGACGAGCTTGCAATATACAAAGGTATAAAAGTTTCCAGAAGTGGATGTAACTTTCCGTGTTACTGTAACTACAACTAATATCAGGAGTTTTGCGATACTCTCCGCCCTTTTTGCCTCTCAGCTATACGCGTCTGCGTTGCTCTCTAAAGCTTTGCAAAGGAGTAAAATATTATGATAGACTTATTTTTTTTTTAAAGCCATCTTTCTTGGAAATTTTATTGCGATATCTCATTTGTTTAAAATCTGTGAATTTCTTAAATAATTCAATAAATGCAAATTATTTAAGTAAGGAATATTTCGTAATTTTTAATACATCTAGGCTCTATGAAATATCTTTTGTCATTTTCTTATAGTTTTGCAAAGTAGTCGGAAGATATATTATTCTAACGAAATTTCTTCTTTGCACACACACATATAAATTCTTTCATTTTCTCCTCAGTTACAATTCTGTCATATCCGGAAGAACCGAGAGAGAGTCAAACCGGATTTCGCATTCTTCGCAAGGACGAACCCACTTAAACGACTCATTAAAAGCAGCGACGATCGTTATGTCGGAAGTCTGTATACTTCCTCTTTTCCCAAAGAATTTGTCGAAACACTTTCGTTGGAAGTTAATTGTAGCAATTGCGAAAATTCTTATGACGTATAAGAAACCTCCGAGCTAATCGCGCTTTTACTTTAAGTTTGCCGAGTACATCGCACGCTCTAAATATTAATGAGTTCGAGGTCAACCCTGACGTAAAGAAAAAAAGATAAAAAATTCGAAACGTCGAATTTTCAAGCAGACGCCACGGTGCGCGTCAATTCGCACGTGCATTACACTCTCTTTCGTGCGAGAAAAATCGCCGAGCCGCGCTGGTTACACGCCGCTGGTGAATGGCACCGACGCATGCACGTCAGAAAGATAATTTGTCTCGCGTCGACAGCCTCGAACTACGAGGCCTTGTGCATCACGCAGGTGTAACATAGGTACCTATAAGGTGTATGTGACATTTACGCGAGCACATATGTACGCCGACGCGCACGTGTGTGGCATGGAGGAGACGAGGCTAGGGCGAGGCGGAGCACGGCCAGGGGTTGTGAGGGGAGCATCGACGAGGTCGTATCGGAGCCAGCGAAGCCGAAGCCTCATTATTGGGGGATTACGGTTCATTAATTCCGATCCAACGTTCTGAACTGCACGCGGAAAGGAAAAGCCGTCCTCCCGAGAGCCGAGGGTATCATGCGGAGAACGTTTGAAGCCGCCGCCGCCGCCGCCGCCATCACCGTCGCCGCCGCCACCGCCACCGCCACCGCTTCCCTTTGCTCGTTACGTCTGTCCTATGTGTCGTCCCCATTAAGGCTGTCCCTTTAAAAATGTCGATATTAAATCGCGCGTTTTCCCCTTTCATTATGATTTCGTAAGTCGACGTACGTGGACCGTGTGCGTCGCGTTTGATGTCTCCGTTGTCCGATCAAATTTGAGCTTGTCGTACTCATGGAGACGCGTGTCCGATTAATATCTTCTTTATATCTCGTTGTCGTCTCTCAGGATTCCTCTCATTAACCGAAGATACCAACTATGGATCGATCGAGAGCTTCAGGGTAAAAGTTGGGTATATCTGTTTGGGTTGTTGTGGTGCAGCAAACGTCTCGACGTAAGAGCTCAGCTCAAGGGGCCACAATATTGGGCAGGCCTTGCCAACGGAATGAAGCAATTACCTACTGATTGGAGGCTCTCACGTTAGCCGCACCATCACACTTGCCAATCCGCTAGACGGTAATTTCAATAGATTCAACTGGAACCGCAAGAACGCCGATTGCTCCTCATCCGTGTGATTCTCCGTCGAATCGAAACAGGGGCGAGCGATTCAATTTGTCGATGTATCACAAATTACAAATCGCTCTTAAGATACCTTTTAAGTTTACCTAAAGTTTGTGGAAAATAACTAATAAAATACAAGACTGTAATATCTTAAACCTGATATTTTTCGATATAATCAAATTGATGATGTTTTAGCCGCAAGGAAGAGAAATGCACAAGCGAGAGACAATTTAATCCTTTGAATACGGAATACAATGCGAGCGCTTTGATCTACTCTATAAACTCAGTCGAGTCAAGTAACAAATAGCTTTGTGTGATTCGTATTATAATAATTAAGGAACTGTAATTAATTTATTATTTCATTTTTATTAATTATTGAAATCATAAAAATAATTCTTGAATTATTAAAGTCATACATATTCTTTCAATCTTTTTAAAATACAAAAATATGGGACAAAATAATAATAAAATTAATTTAAATATTTTCTTATTTAAATATTTATTTAAATTAATTTAAATATTTTCAAATGACGAAGATTGATTTTCTGAGCAAAATTGATTTTATTTTTGTAATTAATCATGATATCTCATGAACTACTTATCCGCAATAAATAATCTTTTGCTTATTAAAAGCATTAGAATTTTGACTTTTTAATGAACTCAAGATCAAATGTTGCAATCTTTTGTACAAAAATGTAAATGATTAAATCAATTCACGATATCTATACAAATTTTGTAAAAATGCAAATTTTGAGATAAAATCAATTTTTTTTACTGTCATTAATTAATAATATCTCGTAAATTAATCAATTGACGTTATGAATCATGAACTCATTAAAAGCATTGAAATTTCAACTTTCCAACGAGACCAAAATCACCTTGCTGCGATTTCTCTATGTGAAGATATTGACAATATCGACCGTAATCATTCGATCTATCCGATAGATGGCGCATACGTACATTTTCACAGAGTACATTTCGGCGGCGGCGTATCACATTTCAAAGAGCTTGTACTACACGTGTTTTTACACTTTTTTAGGGAGGCAAAAAGATGTGAACATCTAAGCAAAAAATGCACGCGGTGTTTTTTCACGGTTTTTTATACGGCGCACCTGCGGATTTTTAAAGAGCTATAACTTCTTCAAAAATGGACGTAGAGACATGGGACAAAGACGAATCTTCTTCATTTTGCACTCCGCAAATGTTCATGTTGAGTATACATATCCTTATCATAAAACATATCATATGTATATACAAGATGTCCAAATATGCCAGAATAAAATATAAAATATCTCGTAAACTATTGATTTTTTGACATTTGTATCTTAATACTTTTTCATCCAAAATAACTAGAGGAATCATATTGCGTAATAAAAAATATATAATTCTATTTAAAAACATAATGATTATAAAAAATCTCGATAGCAGCGTTATTTGTGAATTAATCAATATCGTAATCATGTGGCCCCCTTGAAACGCTATAATTTTTATGTAAAACAAATATTATTCTTTAAAATACATTGTTCAAGAGATCTTATGATGTATTATTAAGTAAGATGTATTATTTAAAATGACACTCTGCATATATTTATAACGAAAAGTGAGAAAAAATCTGTGATAAATTATAATATAAAGAAAAATCATTAATAAAAAAATATTAAAATCTATGAAATCTATAAATGAAGAAAATGTGCATTAAAAACATAATGAAACGATGCCATTTATATAATTATAATATTATGCTTATTTGTATACTTTACGAATATATGTTACGTTCATAATTAATCACAACTATATTACTGAAACTTTGAGTAATAATTTTTTTATTTTTTAAATGGTTGTTTAACGTTTATGTAATCGTGGTTCTTTTGAACTTTCTTAAATTTTCTTTTTCTGTTTATTCTTGTTGCTTATATTTCTACTGCTTTTATCTTTGTTATTTTCCTTTTTCTTTGCTTAATGCATATTTAATGTATCACGTATTCTAAAAGAAAAGAATTTTTTTATTACATTAAAATAAAACAAACATTTATAATCGACATGTACGTACATTCCCCTATCAAACTAGGCTTATCCTATTACTATCATAATGAAGACACAGTACAAACGGCGGTCGTCATCGAAATCCGCTGAAATTGGCGCGCTCGAATGTACACGGAAATCAATTATTAACGTTAACATCGCGTTGCTTTGTTGACAGGGTGTCTCTATCACAAACGCGGCGCTCTCCGTGCGGGATATGTTCGTATCGATTCGACGACGACGACACCACCTTGTAACGGAGAGAGAGTCGGCGCACAATGAGGAATCACGACAAGAGCCTTATCGTACGAATAATCGCTCCGAATCCCACACTAAGGACGGAATCTTGCTGATGGGCTCCCAGACTCTTACGGTCGATCGCGCTTCTTTTCTACGGTCGTCCATTCTTTTTCTCCCCCTCTCTCTTCACCTCCCCCCCCCCTCTTTCTCTCTCTCTCTCTTTCTCTCTCAGATTCGGGCTCAACAGTCATTCTGACTGTTTCATTCTCGATACACATGAAAGGCGACTCGCCAAATAAGTAACAGTTGTACTGGAGATAAAAGCAATGCAATTACGAGGCCGCCGAGGGAATTACTCAGGGAATGTCTTTAATTAAATGTTGGGAGCAGTTTCCGAGCCTTCGTTAATGCAGAGACAATTTCCTTCCATCCACTTTCCGTGCGCGTGCTGCCCTCCGGATGAGAAAGGCAACATCCGACCGGAGATGGAGGAGCGTTACGTCCGCGTTACGTCCAGATCTGCAGATTTCTCGACTTAACGAAGTTTTAAAGTTTTACAGTTCGCGTGCCTAATAACTCGCGTCAATCGTCCACTCGAAAGCTTCGGGAGGTATCGAATTCCATCCCGTTTAATTTTCATCTTTATCGAGAAACGCGCATATCTTTTGCGAATCGCTAGTAGGCATTCAATTCTGTACTCGCTGAAGTTTGAAACAACTTCAATTGGCCATTGTATCTTATCACTTCCGGCGAAACTACTCTATATGGTGAATCCTTGTCTATTTGGAATCCAATTTAACACGTGGAATGTCCCACGGATTCCGATTAATTTCGCGAAGTTTAAAGATTGCACACTTCGAGATATTTCGTTTTGTTGTACTTAACATGTTAATTAGTACATCTCAATCTGTCAGATCTAGAAGTTGTCACAAAAATTTCTTTTTTTCGTCAAGTTTATTGTTCATTGAAATATCACACTTGTGATGCTTCAAATTGTTTCAAACTTTTCATCACGGTGAGGTAGATCGTCGCGCATTTTTCACTTTACCGCGAGAAGATGGCAACAATCGGCGGTATGCCAAAGTTACGCAAATAGGACCAAAGGGACGTCGTTCTGGCGCGGCGCGACGAAACACTTCACGCGGTTTTTGTCTTTTATTACAAGGCATTTCCAGGAGAGATATATGTATGCGAGGGGAAGATCTCTCGGTGCGCGAGAAGCGTGGCGTTGGAGGGTTCGCGAGGCGTGACAAGAAATGTCACACGCTTCGAAAGGCATAACTACGTGAGGCCCGGTCGCATACCGCCACGTTGACACACGCGCACACGTATACGTTGTACACGCACGCGCGCACACCCCCCTCCCCTCACACACACACACACACACACATACACGTCCATACATATAAGGCACAAGAGAAAAGGAGAAAGAACGAGCGTCGGAAACTCGCAATGTGCGCGAAAATATTGAGAGCCCCCGGAGAAATATTGCCCGTTGCGTGATGCACGAACGCGCCTCTGATTCGAGACGTGTAAACAGCCTGTGGATCGATGCGATCAAACAAAAAAGCACACAAAAAGTTCGGAACTCGAGGTGTAATACTCCTACGCAAGTGATACAGGATTGCGTGTGTATTCAGGACGTGGTAGATTACTATCTGCGAATAGAAAGCTCCAATCTTTTACGTGAGAGAGTAAAAGCCGCGTTACTTCGATATTTCACATGTTGACAAAGTCGTTTGTAATGTAATTAGTTCGATGGAAATTTTTACAATATTTCTATAATATTTTATCAAGAGTTATCCCGACAAACTCGATCCCGCGAAATAGATTTACGCGTTTCTGCAGGCGGTGAAGTTATTTTTCTGTTAAAACGCTTATTTTTTAAAAAAGTAAATAAATAAATTTAAAGCCACAGGGACAGAACGGCGAAATCCGCGAATGCATCGAGCTGCTGGAGAAATATTGCTCGCCAAAAAAGATACGAGAACGTCGCCGCGAGAAACGTAAACTACATTACACGGGCCGTGAAATCGGGGAAAAAATGTTTGTATCCGCGGTCGACATATATAAACGTCTCATTGTCAGCATTGTTAGAAATTAAAAACTCCTCGTGTGTAATATTCCCGCACGACGAATTGTAAAATCGGCTGAAATATTGAGTGCTTGAAAAAATATTACCTACCGCGTGACGCGTAAATGCGTCGATCCGAGAGGCATAAATCGCATTATCCCGCTCATGAAAACGAAATAAAATATATATGCACGTGTGCTGTTAGTAGAGAAGTTTTATGGTAATGTTTTTGTCAGCGAAAGTGCTGTAATATTAATCTCGCGGCTACGTACAGCACATCTATTAAAAATATCGCGTTTTTAATGGGAAGCGTGCAATCTACCACATTTTTAAATCGTAGATTTATATAACAATAATATATCAATCGTAAATTATGTTTATAATGCTAATACAATATCGTTCTGGCAATAAACATACATTACAAAATATGCGTAATAAAAATGTAGAAATATATTTTCGAAATGATATAAGAGGATAATGCTGCAAAATCTTGCTGAATATTTGTAAATTCTCTAATTTATATCAACGTTTTATTTATCGAGCTTAAAAGCTGTTTGTCATTGTGTCTTGGGCGATTTATGTACAAAAAAAAAAAAAAAATTGGAAAACGAATTAGTTTTAACGCATTTATGTAAAAGAAATTGTCAATGTTGCGTCAATATCTACGTCATGTGGGTTTCATAAGGTGTTACAATTTCACGCTTCCGCTACGAGCCGGTACGTCGTCTGCAGGCCGACAGCGCGTCGTCGCGTATTACAGTATCAGATTGCAAATCAATATCTCATTTCGTAGGTATGAGCCGAGATGTTGCGTTCGTAATGCAGTTTCGTGACCGAGAGTGTCGACGTGTTCGAGTGGCTGAAAGCAGAGGGCACACACGCGAGATGACATACGTGTGCGATCGTACATACACCCGACATTTTTCTGCGCGCACATACGTGCCTATATAGATCGGCGGATTTGATAGGAGAGGGGAAAATTGGAAGGGGTTGATCTCGCGCCAGGTCAGAGGAAACTGGAACGAACATAGTTAAGTTGAATTACTCTTCGGGCTCCATAACTTCGCGACGGCGATTGTTTTCCGCGAAAGATTTGTCAATCGACTCGAAAAGAACGCAGGAACTTTTTTATCGTCGTGCGTTTGTTATCGCCTCACGTCATCTTTAATGGCGAAATAAAAGTATATATATCTTGTAAATATCATCGGATGTAAGTATCAAGCTGATTAAATTGAAATGCGCTTCCTATTCGACGGCATCGACGAAGGAGAAAAATGCAGTTTTTAATTTCACATCAAATCTCACATCACACTCACATGATTCAGCGTTATTTGATGAAGGCTTCCATTTCCCCCCCCGCTTCTTCGTCCGCGTCGCGCAGAATTTAATTTCGTTTCGAGATCTGCATAATTCGCCGTAATAATTAAGCCGCCCGCGTAGAACGCAACCACGTGCCTTTCGTATCTCTTCTGGGTCGAATAGTTCAGGGTCGAAGGTCGGCGTTTCGGCGAAAGCGTTAACCCCAACACTCGCCGTCGCTTTCGTCCTCTCACTTCCCGTCCCTTCGGTCACGACTGTGCTGCGAAATCTCGTAACATCGACGTCGAGATTTGCATAATTCGTCGCGATAATTAAGCAATCTGCATATTACAGCCCGCTCGTGCGCGCGCGCGCGCACGCCTCTTTCGTGGGCAAATAGTCGCGGTCCTGAAGTCGACTCCTGCTCCGTCTTCTACCCTGTATTCGGCTATTAGATTAGGGGGTTATAACGAGTAATATTCACCAGTCCGCACTACCACCCACGCGATTTCACCCCACGCACGTACACGCGTTTAATGCACGACGCGAACCGCGAATTCCCTGTCAAATATCAAAAGCGACGCGAGCTTTCTGTTGCATGAAAGCATATGAAATATGATAAATCCTCTTACTGTTTTGTAGTAGCTCTGAGATAACATAAAAAGTGATAAGATGATATGGTCTCGTATTTCGTCCTTGTGTCAGACTCTCAGGGATATTCGTAGAAAAGTAGATAGTACTAAATACATAGATTTTTTTCAGAATCGATAAATCTCTTATCAATAATATATTCTCTTTTATTTGTTCAAATTTTTTTAATATCAAACAATTAATTAATGCTAGCTTTTTGATATTCGAATCATCTCTCTTTTTCAAATAGAAGTTTTATTTGAAAAAATTATTAATTTAAAATATTATATGATTGCGAACGATGTAAAAGCGACTTTCAATATAAATTTTCGCTTTGATCTTAACATCTTGTACATCGATCTTGTACATCGTTTGATAATCGTCTAAGATACAAATTCCCTTAGGCGTGTCAATGCATGTCAGTGCGAGCGGCGGTCGATAGGCAATAACGCCGACAAGGACGATCGGAGGTCCGGCAAGCGGCTTTCCAAAGTTTCGCCAATCAGCAGGTGGAATCCCGGACGGAACTCACTGACAATTCAATTACAACTGGGAATTCCTGGTCCGACCCTAAGCCGAGAAAGTTCGGCGGTTTGACGGAGACCGAGGGGCGCTCTTCTCTCCGGAGGGCTGCGGAGAGAAGGAGGCGGCGGCGCTTCTCCAAGTGTTATGCAGATTTCTGTTTGGCCAGTCATTACTGGGGTGTTTGCAGGCACGACAGCCATTGCTACGGCTACCCAGTCCGATCTCCAACCACCAGCTTCCAGTTACCCCCTTCGAGCCCCTTTTATCCCTCTGCCTCTGTTAACGGAAGACGGTCATCTAGTGCCCGGCCATGGCGCGCATCCCTATCTTCGATATTCATATCAGCCCCCTTTCGTCCAGTGTAGCGCTTCTCTATGAATATTTACCCTCTTTTCTGTTAATATCGCGTACGTGACATTTTCCGAGCGTAAATATCCCCCGGCGTCCGTGAACACGATGACTGGCGGTCATCGGCTGAAGAGGCGGATCGAAAGATAAAAAAATAAACGCACGCGTCGGTCGAAGAGCGAAAGGGTCAACCAATGCTCGTTGTTGTAATTTTACACGACAGATACTCACCGGCATAGTTTGGCTGCCGTGTAGAGAATTTATTGCTGCCAGTGCTTCTTGATGCGACGAAAGTTTCACGAAGGCACAGCCTGAAATGAAAAAAAAAGAGCGTCGTTAATTCAACACAAAAAAAAAATCACACTTACATATTACAACTTTAAACATTATAAAAATTACCCTTTCTTTATTCTCGTAAAAAAAAATTTAAAAGTGTATTATATGTCACGAGATTATTCCGCATATTTATTTTTTTCCATAAAATAAATGTTACAAATGTTGTAAAAAAGTACATACTCTACTACTGCACAAACGCGTGTCTGTCTAAAACCATGTGATTTTTCGTCGAGATAAAAAACGCTGTAGCGAAACGAAGGGTTAAATAGAACTCGTGACGTTCGCTATTCATTTGCTGAAAGAAGCGTCGCGAATAGCGGCGCTCGCTCTCCCTTTTTCCGCCACGAAAATTCCGCGGCGTACTCGGAACCCGGAAGGAGGCAAAAATAGTTTTATCCGTTTTATCCTCCTTCTTTGCGAGTGATCCGCGACGAAGGGGAGGTTCCGTTTCCGCCATTGTCGCAGAGCGAGGCCGTCCGCGGCGAGATGATGGAACGATTAATCGCTCTCCTGCCGCCTGCCACGTGCGCTCATCGCCGGTAGTTAGATGGAGACGCGGTGAAGACAAAGAGCCGGGGAGCTCTTTGAAAAATTGATGCGCCAGCGGAGCGCAACGTGCACTTTAATAAAAGATGTTTACCGCGCGCGGACAACGCGTCTCGTAATCCGAGACGACGATGATCGCGGTTTCGTGCAATAACTATTTGTAACGTCGCGAGGGGAATGCTACCCGAACAATTGTCATCATCCTTCGCGTCTACGTGCGTATAAACGGGATAATCCACTGGATCTGTTGAAATGGACTTGTTTGAAAATAAATCTTTCGATGTTATCACATCGCGGCAAGAAGATTTGAAGGAGTTTCTCGCCTGTGCATTGAGGTCGCGTCATATGGCAATATCCAAACGATATTTTATGCCGATAGCGAGCAATATCGTATCGGTCTTTTTCCCTTTACTTTTTTTTTTTTTTTTTTTTTTTTTTTCGGGGAACGCTGAGTTTTATGGGTAGCAAATTTGATTCGGTCGACGCCTCGAGTTTTTCGCCTCGATGAAATACCAACCGATGAAAGCGGTAATTAAATTTAACGTAACAACGTTAAAGTCTGAGCCGACTGAAACGCATCGCGAGTACTAACTGCGCGAGAATTGCGTAACGCGGTAACGCTTTTAAAAATGAGATTAATCTTTTCGAGGATCGAATATCGTCCAATACTGATACTCCAATTTCTGTCGAACGGATGGCCTCTTGAAAAATAAACGAAACTCGATTGCGATATGCTTCTGGGAGATGGGACGGATCAGGGATTGAAGGGAATTAGGGCGAAAAGAGGACGCCCATCCCTGTACTTGCTGAAGTACGACAAGATAACGTCCCTTTCCTAAGCCCTGGACCTTCCTCTGATCTCAGCAGCCCTCGTCTTCGACATCCAGTTTCGAACTCCCGTCCCTCGTGCTTGCTCGAACGATATGACACAAGAAAGTCGGAATAAGCGGACAATTTTAGACTTCCGATCGATATATCACATTTCAAAACTTTATGATGTATTACACAGGAATATCGCAAATATACGTCACGCTTGATATAAAGGGAAAATTACATAGCGTATATTATTCAATTTAGGCAAATCAATTTTCGTGGAAGAGAGCGACCGTACGTGTCGCGCGAGGTATATTAGATAAAGCGACGTAAAGGAAAGATAATCACGTACAACTGTTCTAAAACGCTAAGTAATTGGAGTACAAAAAAAAAATGACAAAGCGGTTCTTCCTGCTTTGTTCCCGCCAGCTCATTAAGTGGCGTTGCTTGACGGCATTATACTCCTTGCCTCTCTGGCCCTTCCTGTCTAGAACACCTGGCGTCCATTGTAGCGATGATAATGTCGCCATGTCAACCTCATGCCGCTACATTAATCAGGCCTTTGAATCTCGAAAACTCGAATATTTAACCAGGATCGAAAGACCACTGTTAATGCACGCACGCGAACATATAATCGCAATTCACATAATCGTATACAGACAAATGTAATAAATTAATTCGATCGGTAAACTCGATAATACCATTTCCCTTTTATCGCATTAATTTATAGGATTCAAGCGGACAATTATTTGCGATCGTCGCGCATTTCCCCAAGAAATTTCTCGGCGCAAAAATGGTCGAAATTTTTGAAGGACCGATATCGAGTAAACATATAAACGAGACCTCCCTTGTCGGATCCTGTAGATCCTCGGGAGTCTCGTATACGGCGGATGTAAGAATTTGCCCGAGCTTCCAGAGCGTTCGTTTTTCGTGCTTCCCTTTCCACGGATCTCTCGAAAACGATGCGCACTTGAGATTTTTCTTTGGCGTTTTTCGCATCGGCAGAACGCAAGCTCGCGCGAAATAAAAAACTCGAATTTCACGAAATTTCACATATATTCAGCTATCGCGTATACGAATCAATATGTCACGGAGATAATTCTGTTTTTTAACTATTTTGTATATATACGTCAAAAATATACAGTTTTATACAATACATAATTTGTAAAGAATATTTAAAGTTTATTTTTTTTTGAGAAATGTAAAAAATACATTTCTATATGTAGTTTCTATACGTATGACATCGTTATTGAATGAAATGGAAAAGATGTGAAATGGATTAGCTCGAAAATGTCAAGTACTACACATTGTATTGATGTAGACAAATTTTGTATTTCGACACAAAATACAATTGCTATAGATAATCTGTCGGCTATTTAGATCGTAAAAAAGATATCGATATCGAGGAAAGATCTAGATTCTTATATCTCAGCGTTTACGTAACAACATAATGTACAATATCTATTCTGACGATTTTTTCCCGTCAGTTGGAAGTTCTATATTTAATGTCCTCCTTTTGCCTCCGCAATAGAAATAATGTTTCAGCAGCAACAAACGATGGATAGGCCGCCGCTGGTCAAATCGGTGGCCCTTCGTTTGTGGTGAGCGAATCGAGTTTCGTGGGCTTCTCCCCCGCACTCATTTCACCCTGAATCCTTCTTCGTCCAATTCAAGTCGCCCCTCGTGCCCCTTGTGCTCCACCATCGCGGGGTCTTCGAGCCGATCGATAGCGCCCACGAGACTTTCCACTCATATATTTGATTGCTCAGCAAACATGCCTAAGTTTATCCCGCAGTCATCGTCATCGCCGAGTGACTACTACGACTACTAGGGACGATGCCACGACTACTACCTACTCGCGTGTTCTCGTATCTTCGAGATACGCCGCTCGAATGTCGTCGCGAGTTTGTTCGCGCTTAAAGTAATTCGATCTTATTAAGGCCGCGATGTAATTCCAGCTATGAAACGTTACGAAGTTCCCAAAGTATTCGGTCTCAATGATGGAACGGCGCAAAGAGCGATCGACACGCGAACTAGAAACCCCTTTGCTGACAAAACATTCTACTTTCCCGTTTTCGACGTACAAACGTCGTCCGCTCTATAATTCAGGCCGCTCTTGGCAGCAATAAAATATTTATTACGCTCGTCGTCGACAATGTCGAGCGAACGGAGAGGAGATAAACTTCTATTCATTCCCCTCCATTCTTTGTAATCGCTTATTCAATTATTCTTTAACATTGTAACTGTGTCGCGCCATTAGCTTTTACTACTATAAACGGTTCGTACGGGTACGGGTGTGTTAACTCGTTTGACGAGCTGCCGCTCGATAGCGAGTCAAGGCGAGGTGTATAGCGCGTTTAGCGATCGATCTTCTTATACTCGTTTCCGCGAGTAAAACTTGGCGGAAGTTGCACGCTTCATTAATCAACAGTTGATAATTAAATCAAGCCGCGAACTAAGTTCGAAAAAATGCCGCGCGCTCCTCTCGGCTTTGAGTTCGCCTCGGTGTTAGAGGGGCCTCATTAGAGAGTAATTATTTCGCTACGTTACGCGAAGGCGCCATACACCGCCGAGATCGATAGATCTTTTATCCGAACATCCGCGCATAGTCGACATTCCGAAAGAAGTGTCAGTACGAAAATAGAATCGTCGCGTGATCGATGGGCAACGAACATCTGTTACTGTGGCTGATGAAAGGGAGCGATTTGAATATAGACCCATCGGTATACGCGCATCGCGTGTCAACGTTTACGACATGGTTGTAAAAGCCGCTAACGAACATCTGTTTTATTCTTTTTCGCAACTATTCAGAATGAATAACGCACATGGGAATTGCCGGGCTGCTTGCTATCGAACGTACACACAACAGTCCAATACGATAATGTTTAAGTACTTAACAAATATTTTAGGTATTTTAACGTAATATACAAGCCAACAATCACATCAGCTTTCACGTCGACTAATATAATCATTTACCAATTAACATTGATATGATATTCTGTATAACACCGGAAGTTATACGATTAATACGCGCAAACAAATCAAGCGCGAATGTAGATCGTTAATAATTGATGTAACAATTATTTATAATAATCATGTCAAATATGCATCGATACACAATCGAGTTTGCATATGATAATGTCTGGTAATGCGAATGTGAATTTTCAGTTCACTCTCAAGTTAATTTCTTCTGGAAATTCAGGGAGTACAATAGTCTCAGAAGTCGTACGTATGTACTCTCATTTATGATTAAAAACGGAATAACTTTTATCGCGCAAATACAAAGGGAACACGCGGAAGAGAGATATCCGGCCAAACCGATTAGATCCGTGTCACGGGATGTGAAAATGTATAGTCCTGCTGAAGAGAGAGAGAGAGAGAGAGAGAGAGAGAGAGAGAGAGAGAGAGAGAGAGAGAGAGAGAGAGAGACACACGCGGCGAATGGGTGGAGTTCCGACTATCTCGCTAATGGCGCGGAGTACTGAAAGAAGAGACTCGCTAAAAAAAAATTATTATCGACTTTGCGAAATGCCTGGTTAGGGTGTGACCACTCGGAATAGCTCAGGTGGGATTTGATATCGAGCGCGAGCTCGTAGCGTGAAGCTCTCACGTACGTTACTTCGTGACACATTCGATCCATTCTATTTGCATTTCGCACGACACTCAATGAAATTTATATCTTTTTAGACGAGCGCCAAATAACTGCCCGCTTTAATATTAGTCTGATATCCCGCGTCAATATTGATATACAGAAATTATGCCTATATGTAAGCGCTGTCAACGGCATCTCATCTGTCCGTTCAAAATTAGAAACTGATATTATCCTATTTATTTGTTTTATTATCTCCTATAGTCTATAGTCTCGCAAAACTGTTGTGTCACTATTATGCCGAAAGTTTTTCATATAAGGAGAATAGAGTTGTATCGATAAATAGATCGTACGATCTGTCAACAGCAAAAATAGGCGAATTTATTTTATTAACTGAAGTTACTAAATTCCAAAAGGAGAAAGGAGGCCGAATTCTACGGCATGATTGCTACGGCTGCAGATTTCATAAAATATTTGGTCGGCGATGTCTATTGGTCCTACGTACAAGAAGTGAAACGAGCGTACCGTACAGAAGTCGAAACGAAAAAGGGACGAGCGTTAAAAACGCTGACAAAGTTACTAAACACTCATGTTGGCCCTTTTTATATTCGTGAGATGGAATGCCGAGGTTGCACGAGGACGAAACGAACCAAAAGGACCATCATAACAGGAAGCAACAAATTTTTAATATAACAGACATGTAGATAGTACATAATAGACAAACAGGTAGAGAGACAGTATAAAAATTCAGCAATATAAAAACAGTTTTTTTTCGGATTCCATGTATAATAAAAGATTAGAAGATAATAAAAAATTTTTTTTAATTTTCTTTCATAAGATTAATAAAATAATCGATTTATTTTTAATTATTATCCACTTAAATAGAAATATTTAATGACTAATTGCGGGAAGTTTAATCAACAATTTTCAAAAACTTTTTTTTTATTTTGAGAATAGATGTACGATAGAAAATCTTACTTTTGGAGCTTAATTATTTTTTTTTTATTTTTGCATTTATATGAATTCAAGAAGAGTTGTTTTTGCTTTCAACGATCTATTATTCTATTTATAACGGACTTGTAACATACCAGACTAAAGCCAGACTATATATATCTATATTACAATATTATAATTTTATGGAATTTCGTTGGACAGACGCTATCGTGGTAGCTGACATTTTATTCGGTCGTGCCATCTCTAACTCAATTTTTCGATGGTGTTCGCACGACACCCTCTCGCCCGGGGTTCTGTAAATACTGCACAAGCTCCGAATCACGATGTAGGATATATCCGGGACGGACGTATCCGAGGAGAAAAAAATAAGACTCGGCATGGGGATAGAGTGGAACGTGGGGAGAAATGTGTATTACGAGCTGGGACAGCAAGTGTAATGTGAGGACACGTAATGCCATTATAATGCGGACACGACCGCGTTCCCGGAGGGATGCACGGAGGGCGCGCAGAGAAAGAAGGCGGAAGACAAAGAGACACGGGCACGTACACGAGCCGTTACTGGGCGTGACACACCCGGAAAGCGCCAGTGCCACGGTGTTATTACAGGGAGATAAATTTTCGACCGGAAAGTCCCTCGTCCTACATTCGAGAAATGTCGCGACTCAGTCAGCCGAGCCGCGCATAAAATTAGCCGTCTCTCTCAACGGTAATTTGGGAAAATGTGAATACCCCAACTGCCAAATTTAAGGTACGCATGATTTAGATTATCCATACTTTTTTTTATTATCCTTCATACGCGCCCTCTCTTTCATTCTTCAAAGATCATTATTGTAATAAGATGGGAAATCCTAACTAAAGTTACTAAAGTAATCTGTTGTACAGGTATTCGCTAATTTATTAAATTACATTTAATTAATTTATTAAATTAAATAAGAATACATTATCTAATAATTCTTCATACTTATTCATGCTTCATACTTATTTGGTATTCAATGTTTTGAAATATGTCGCATATTCCGCGTTTTAATTTTCTAGTGTATATAATTCGTATATTTTATTTTATTGTAAAGATTAATTAAAATTTTACACATACAGCGCCGCACGAATCTCGCTTGTTATTTTTCAGTTAGCTTTTTTTCTCTCGAAAGATGACTGGCGAAGTGAAACGCCAAAATGGTAAGCGAGCCTTCCTCATTATTTTCAAATCTTTGGCGAGTCTATCGCGGAGACACATAGCGTCTTTATTCGTTATGTGTCAATCGACAAATTCTGCGTATTTCCCTTTTCCTTCATAATATTTAAAAGATGGAGACAATTCATATTCGGTCAGCCTCGAACCTCGCTAGAATTGAAGATAAAATATAAATTTATAATTAAGATAATGCATAAATCAAAATTTTTAAATATTCTTCCGAAATTTGCAATGAATTTATTGATGATAATTTTTTTTGTAATTTATGATATGATTTATGATTTTACATTTACATTAATAACTGTTTTAAATATTTGATTGAGAAATCACATAAATAAGTAAAAATCATTTTAAATCATCTTATCAAATAATTCATAATCGGGATCATCATTTTATTTTTCCAACGTTAATTTTTGAATATTCGTTAATAAAATTATTGCACTTTTGAGATTTAAATTCCAAGATTGACATAGAAATCAACCAGAGACACTAGAGATAATAACACAATCCATACGAGCGATGCATAAATTAAATTTACACGTCACGCGCAATAATATTCGCGTTCGCGCGTAGTGAATTTCGATTCCGATATCACGTCGACATCCCACTTTAAAGTCGCAGTTTCCATGCACCTCGGGAACTTCTTCAAAGAGCGAGATCGTCGGATTTTATCGTTTTCCCCTCCATTTTCTTTCTCGTCGTTCTCGGCGTTCTTGTTATCGAGCAGCGACGCAAAGTTGTGAGGAACGCGAAGAAATGTCCATCGCGATTTTATTTTATAATTGACCTATGCACACCTTGCCTGCATCGAAAGGGGAGGGGGCGGGGAAGTGCCTTCTTTCGTAGCAGATTCATCTTTCGGATTGCAGCGCAAAACTACTCTCTCTCGCGCGCGCGCATACATCGTATTTACCCGGCATTAAATTACACAGACGGTCGCGCGCGCTGACGAGGGTCTGGCGCGGGGCGCCTCTCGCCGGTTTACTTTCATCACATCCAATATTGATCACGTTCAGCATGCGCGGCTTTATTTATGCAGCGCGGCGCGCATTGTTGCACGGCCGGTCACGGAAATCGTGTCTCGCTTTGATCGGCGTGCTGCATCTACGTCGGATTTTGCTGTAGCTTTTTCCGACAGGCCGCGGCGCTCCGTGTCGGCCGTCGGTCACCCTTGCGAGAAAACGAGATCAATCATTCTTGGAATTGCGAGCCGACAAGGCGTGATAATGATTTTGTAATAACATGACGTTCGACGTTTTATTTCATCGAGCATATAGAATTTTCATCGCGAAAACATGAAAATTCCGTTGAAATCTAATGTAAATCAGTATGCGGTAAATTGGATATATATTTTATGAGAGTCGTCGCCGCGTCAAGTTTTGATAAACCGCGTTGGCCAGAGGGATTCCCGTTGAATCTCGTCTGAGTTTTCTCCCGGTATCGTCGCATCTGGCGTTCGCCACGCGAGTCGTTTTTTTTCCCGCCTGTGCCGGATGTCTTTCGGAATTTCTTAAGACAATATAAAGGAAATATAGACAAACGTGCACGCGTGCAGAGAGATCTGCCAGTATTCGCGAAGAAATTCCGGTCACGTACGGCACTTCCGTTTCGTTCGACGGACGTCTCTCGAGAGCGAACATTTACCCATGCAAATTTTTAGTTATAGCTGAAGTGCGCGTAGGGACGCGCTTTTAGCACCCGGTAATCCCTACTTCGCCGTTAAATAAACAATTTTCCTTCACGTCGCGCTTCGGCGAAAATGCGCCCAGGATAGAAGGGAGGGAAGCACACGTGAAGTTTCCGATAACGCAACTGCTCCTATAAAATGAGAGTACCGATAACATCGGTGGTTATATCCGCGTGAGAGACTCTTTTCGTACACTTTGGTATAAATTCTCATCTTTGTAGCGAGATACTTTCGTGATCAATGTAATTGCGACGGAATCTTGATAAGTGCAATCTCGATCACTGCAGGAAAGTATCCACTTATTATTACGTTTAAGAAGTGGATGAAATTAAAAGTGCTCTCATAATTCGAAGAAAAGATTTCTTTTTTTTTTTTCGTTATTTATAATAAAAATGCGAAAAATACATACGATTGGATTCTTGATAATTATGACTTCTTTTCTCATTTTTAACATATTTATTTTGCCCAAATGAGACGATGTTTTAGATACATTCCTCGCGTTTTCCCGTTATCGAAATCGTCTCGTATTCAATATTCCGTTGGATTTCCGCTTTATCGTTAGCCGCCCGAATGTAGTATCGGCACGACCGTTAGAATCCTCGATTCCGCGGCCTTAAGGGACTTAGGAAGGACTCCCGATGAAGGGGTTAACGCACGATTTTCGCGATATTGCGAGTTCGTTACGGCGTGTGGCGCAATTCGCCCTGGGGTAATTCCGATAATACCAGCAATCATCCTGTCACCGAGTTAAGCCCTCGTAAGCTCCCGGTGCCTTTCCGACAGCAACTCCGGTGGAAACGAGAGCGGAGGGAGGGCAGGTATAGGAAAAGGTTGGCGACTTCCCATGGGGAATCTATTCGTTTTCCTCGTCGGAGGACGCCTCCTCCCCTCCCTCCTCTGCCTCCTTTTCGATCTCTCTTTCTCATGCCGCGTATTTAGGATCGAATACGGGGAAAGTCGGAAAGGGACGCGTTCCTACGGATGAGGGTAAACCGAATGTCGTTATCGAAATGGCCATTTCTGGTTTTGTTCCCAATTGCCGTCAGGAAATCAGCGGAGGCTCGATGATACTTTAGTTTACGATATATTACTTAATTGGATATCAACGATAACGATTACAAAGCTTACGCCGAAAAAGGGCAGGCACAAAAGAACGCGAAAGCTTTTTGTCGGCGCGTACCATGGGCTAGTTAAAAGAGGGACTCGTCGCCTGATAAAAGTCAGCCGGGCTCTTCTGGAGACGAAGTGTGGAGGAGGGACATCAGGAAAGGAAAAAGAGCTAGCGGAGAAGGGGTTGACGGCCGGCGGGGGACGGGAAAGCGGTCGAGTATAAGGGAGAGAATCTCCGGACTAATTAAATAACTAGCAAAGTCACCTAGCAACTTGGCACCTCGGCCCAGTCCATCCGACTTTCCAAGTCCGCGGGTTTTCTTACTGCCGGCTTCTGTGTTTCTAGCTGTCTCTGCCGGTCCCCTTTCTTCCTCCATTCGCCCCACCGTTCCTCCTCCTCCCTTTCCCTCGCGTCGCCTTTCCCGCCAGCGACGTCACCTCGTTATTTAATTAAACTTCGCGGGAGCAGCTCCGTAGAGTCGCTTGATACCGAAGCACGTACCTTGTCATCGTCCATTTTCGTAGTATCTTACATTTTCAACTGCTAGTTTTGTCTGCCTTTTGCGGCTTGTACGCCGCCGTCGTGGAAAATGCGCGGAATTTTGAGATACCGTCTATGAGGACGTCGTGTTGCCACAGTAATTCCTTCGGAAACTGAGTCGTCCGCGACTTGCAACAATCGCGAACAAAAGTTGTACGTGCTATTAAATGAATTATATTCCACGCTTGAATTTTCCGGAAAATTCGGCTCCGGCTCCGGCACACAGCAGCCGGAGAAATTAACGTGACTGCTAATTAAACGCAAAATTCTTTTTCCACAATTCCTTTTTAATTTCCGAATAACTTTTGAATTTCGCAAGTAAAATAAAGTAAAGAATTGTATATCTGTAAAATTCAGGAATTCAGAGATGAACGTGTTCTTTTCTTTTTTTTTTCTTTATCCACTTAACGTCCGAGGTTTTTCTTAGATATTCTTTAATTGTAATTAACAAAGCGCAGAGGAAAATATTTGTCGACTTGCCGCACGTTCGTCCAAGTGTTTCATCTCCCGCTAATTTCGGTGTAGAATCACCGGGTGCTGTTACTGCTCGCGAAATAGTCCCGGGGGTAGTCTAGCCACGAGCCGTTAATTTACCGCCGCGAAAATAAACCGCGGGGGATCGTCGAAGAAACTCGTCTCATACTTCCCCGTCCTGTTTCTTCCTACCGCCTCGCCCTATCCTTCTCGCTTCCCATGATATACGCTATGGGAAGTTAAGTTTCTCAACCGCACCCCTCGAGCGCGCCGACAATAACTTCCTCCTTTGAGACTACTCCTTTCGTCGCGAGCGGAAACGAATTTCCAGACTGTTGGAAACTGGGCTATTAAACGACTTCCGTAATTGCGAAAACGCGGGGAATTGTCACCTCGCTACTTTGTTACAGAAGTAACCCGACGACGACGACGACGACGACGACGACGACGGACGGGGGTAGATCGATGTTCAATGGCGAATTCCGCGCGCACGATGACGTTCATAAATAAGATTGTTCCGTGAAATATTTTCCCTCCTCTAGTCGAGAGAAATTTTACATTTCTGCAGAGAAGTACTCTTTCGCTTCATAAATATCCATCCTATTTCTCCGAAATCGCGTCTCAATCTGTAAATATTTCGCGCATCGGCGAACGCTTCTGCATTCTAATCGCGCACTAGGAGATTTTCCGGAGTTTCTGTAGCGATTTTCAAAGGCGTCTCAAGTACCAGGTATAACGGGTCGAATTGAAGCGACAGAACGAGATGGCGAAGCCGCCTTTATTGAGCGCGAGTACGAGCTTACGTCGACATATCGAACCAACGGAAAATCATGATCGGTATTGACCCGCGTCCTCTCGTTTCACGCAAATTTGTTTAGACTACCCTGAGGGCTGCCACGATGCGCTATCTCGACCGGTAGGAGTTTAATTTTGAGAAACGCAAACATCCCGTAATTAAGCGATCCCGGGAAACAAGGCCGAAGGGTACGCTCGCGGAGACTAGTGAAAAACCACTCATAATTGCCAGTCGAATCAATATTTGAGCACCCTTTATAATGCTGAATGGTCAGTAAGGGCCGGACTTGTTCGTTTGCTATTCCAGGTGACCAAGGGAACGTTATCGTTCCAAGAATTAATAAGACATTACAGTTTTCATGCGGGTTATATACATATCCTTCCGTGAAAATTATGTTTAATATATTCATCTAAACTTTTACTTAAATTACACGAGAACATGAGATATGTCATATTTTTTTAACGTATAATATAAATATGCATAATCAATGCTTTCAAATTCAATTGACTCCAAATGTGTCTTTATTCGCAGCATCGAAACGGACTTTATATCGCTCGAACCTTATTTTACATCATAATTTTCGTAATTCGAGTTATATACTACGCGAGTTTCCGATCGATGTTCAGAATGCGCTTTGAATTGTAAATTTAGCATTGATAGCAATTTGGATAAATAAGTATCGATACGGGAAATCCCTCGTCTGCGAGATGAATCGGTTGAAAGTTTAATGCGGTTTTAATAAGCCTGAAGTTTTAATCGGTTGTCGCGGCAGAGATAGTTCCTCCCGTGGCTGATAGACAGAGGACCTTTAATAACGCCTTCGATGGAGTTCTTTAATCCGGTTGATCGTGTCTGGAAATATCGCGAGTTAGAAAGAAGGCGCCGGACTTCGGATATCGCGCGAACTTCGTCGCCCGCTCGCGAAACTTCATAACGCCCTGAGCGAAATCCGCCTCGCGCAAAAACCAATTAAAAACCGAATTACGTCTTAGCCCCCTGGAGATACCATTTAGCTGCCATTTCCGCCCTGAAACTGCATGTAGCTAACCTGATGAAAGGTGAGAGGAATTATACTTAGCGTGGAACACGGACTTTCACGATGAGGACGGTCCGACTATCCGTTTTCTGAGACTACTTGCTCGTAGTAGTGGCTATACTGTTATTATGATATATCTTTGCTTTTTTGATATATAATATATAAATTACAAAGTTCAAGACTTATAAATAATATCCTTTCATGCCAAACATTTGCCAAGTCATTGAAAAATCTCTGCGATTTATGATTGATATTGCAGACTTTTACTTATTTCGTTAAAGTATTTTAGTTCCATCAAAGGTTCATAAGATGAAGCAAGCTCAAACGTCGAAACTTCGCTTTCGTGTTTATTTTTAAATATTGAGTTTATCATTTGCCGCATTTATCGATCGATTGCTATCGATATTTCGATGGTTAGTTCGATGCGAGTACATATTGGGAATAATCACTGCAAGTTTTTCGTCTGGCATTCTACGAGACGAAACGTCGCCGCGAAACTATAAGTTTTCTTCCGAGCATCTGATCGAACGTGAATCTGTAAAAACCGATCGTAAAATGGAGATTACGCGCCATCTTCTTGCGTTACGGAGGCGTTGACGAGTGACGAGGCATACTTTTAGCGAAGTTTGTACCTTAGGTGCGAAACCACCGTCGTTGTTTACGCATGTTTACGAATGCAAAGTGTTTACGCGCATTGTGTGCGGATTCTGCGTGTGCAACGCGTGAGCATGGCCTTGTTCAATGGGACCTGGCGTGCGTGTCGCGAAAGGGTAGCGAGAGAGGAGGGCTGCTCCTGCATGCGCACGAGAGGGTGTAGCACACTTGGCGAGCTGCCATTTAGAGCTGGAAACAACGGGATGAGGGTCGTCGTTCTTCCCTCACCGCATAGCGTTTCGCAGCGGCGCCCTTACAAACGGATGTGGAAAAGACGGCGGTAGTTTCTTTCCCTCTTTCGCCGTTGGCTCGCCTCTTTTGTAAATACATTAAAAGGGGAGCAGCGAGCGAGCGAGCCGTCTCTCTCTCTCTCTCTCTCTCTCTCTCTCTCTCCGCGCGTTTAAGGTCCACTCTCCAAAAATATTGACACTCTTTTGTCCGATCCCTCTCCAGACGGAGCACCACTAATTTAACTGTCTTCTACTCCTTAAACATTACAAAGAGTGGTGCACGTCGGGGTATTTAACCATTGTCGAGTGCAGACCTGTGTGCACACATCTGGCTTAATATACGAAAGCTTAAGTTAACAAAAAATATTTTTATGTGAGCAATTAATATTTTAATTTTGTAATTAACGTGTAACGACAAAGCGCGACCTGAAAATGTATCAAGAGAGAGAACGGAATATTTAATGCCTCCGCCAAATATCCACCCGCTGCACACTGCATAAAATGTATATTACATTTTAAGTCTGCAGTAGTCCGATAAAACGACATTACTGGTAATGCAATATGTATAAAAACGTCGGATATATAACGAGATGCTGACGCGAATCACGGGATTTTGTAATATCAACGTTTTTCCCCTCGCTCCCTCGTTGTATCTCTTTTCCCTTCCCTCCCCCTCCCCTAACGTGCGTATATCAGCGAAATCACGGTGGCGCGCTGCAACCGAGAAACGACACGGCCAAAATAGTTTTTTGTCGCGTATAATCCAGTGCGATTGTCATCGGCCGCGACACATAGCCGGACGTTGACACATTTCGCTCTTGTGGGACGCGGCACGTGACGTTCCCACAGATGAACGCGTCGGTAGCACGCGCATCCCGGCGTGCTTTATTCCGACAATGAGGTCCGGTCTTATCGATTCGTTAACGATGTCGCTGACGTTCTCGACAAAGGAACAATACCTGACGCCGCACCGTATTGCTAAAGTAAGGCCGACGCGTATTAAAGTTACGTTTTACGCCGCCGGCATACACCTCATTTTCCGATATTGATGAAAATCTTTACGTATAGGAACTCCCCCCCTCCCCCTCCACCCCCGAATTACATTTAATCTTGATGGTCTGTATGCCTCCAACACCGTCACCGTTACCGTGTCCATTAGGGTTTAATGAATTCTACGATATTCATTTATTTCCATTATTAATTCATTTATTTCCATAAGTTTTTTCTTCGATCGAACAGCAATCATAGAAAACCGGTAATAAAAGAGAGATGAGTGACGGCAAAACGAACATTTTCGTAATAACAAATATCTCGTGTCGTACTACAATTTTAGCAAAATGTTGGAGAGAAAATATCGATGTTTATTGAATTTCTTAATGACATTTCAAAGATTAAAAGTTATCTATAAGTCTGATATCTTATAGATATCACGAGCCGAGAGATTTCATTCCGCATATTCCAAGATTCGCTATATATAATTATAAAAATAAGCTATATTAATGTATATGCTATTTAAAATTATAATACGAACACCTGAAGGAATATATTTATATAAAATACAAAATGTCTCTTTCCATATTATGTCCTTCTATATAAAGACGCGAAATATCGTTTCGTATAATATCCCATCGTGGCATAGTTGAAACTGCAAAATTGTAGAAGAAGGCACGCGAAAATAAAAAGTCGGATGATTTCACTAAAATCTCCGGCTAACCGTGCCGCCGCCTGCAATCTTGCCAGCTCGTTTCTTTCTCAGCCGCTCATTTTCTTCACGTCGCCGACAGCTGCTAATGCAATATGTTCGTGCTAGCGAAAACATATGCGCCTGTGGTATACCGCGAGAAACAATCTCTGTGGCCACTGATGCAACGAATTCCGCCTGTACTTTCGCGCATCTGAAAGTGGTAGGTGCGACAGCCTCTCTGTCTTTTTCTCTCCCCTCTCTCTACCCCGCCTCCTTCTCTTCATCACGCTATTATTTATGCTAACGTCCCGAAAACGGTGCCCGAGATAGGGTTGAAACACAAAAGCCCGTCAGGTTAATAGCGAGCACAGCCATGGCATAAATCGCTATATGTAGCGATGTATTTCGAGTGATCGATATAAATTACGTTGTTAGCACCTGCTATATTATATTGACTACAATAGTTTAGCATGTCGCTGAATTATTTTATTATCTGTGAATTTGGCTAATAACTATGGCATTAATAATCGATAACAATTGGACGTTTGGGCAACCTATGAAAGTTTAATAATAATACAGAAAGTGTATAACGTGGATTGAAATTGAATATTTGATGTTATGACTGAAAGCTTTTCGAGATAAAATTTACAATTCTCGTATTTCTTCTTCCGAATCTTTCGTAGCAATAAATAAATCATCATGAAATTGTGATAAGTAAAAAGAGCTATCGTTTTTATTACACTTCATATTTTCGAGCCACTCGGTATATACGCTTACGTGGCTCTACTCTAACGCTAGTCACCCCAACGCGGATAGTGCGGCAAGCAGTTATGTTCGAAGCTCATTCACCACATTGATTTTCCTTTTCGGCCCTTCATCCTCGTGCCTGAAGTCCCATCGGCCGAAAACGTGTCATTGACCCCTAAAAAATAACGGTCCTCTATTTTCGGCGGGATTAACGGATTAGACACGTTTTCAGTTCCGTTGATTCATGTCATTACGATATAAATTTCACATTAGTCGGTATAACGATTCAATTATAATTGATTCGACATAAAATGGAACTATGATAACAACGATAATAATAATTCTGTTTCTGATTGCGAACAACGATGCGTAATATTTGAACCATAGTATTTTTAAAAATTAGATTAGATGATTGTAACTTTCGGTTCACCGCGAGGAAAAATTTCGCGGGAGAATATCATTGCTCAATCGAGTGGAAAGTCTAATCAGTACGAAGATTGTAACGTTTCATTATTATCGCAGAATCGATATCGCCAAAAAAAAGTTCGGCGATGAAAGGACTTTCCGTTGGGAAAGAACGAGGTTGCTCCCGTCGGCGAAGATGCGTTTCATGTTGCGCGCCTTGAAATCACTGACCCGGCATAGAACTTTAACGCGCGGTCGCCCGAAGGCCGAGATTGTCCGCCTCTCTCAATATTCCCCGGCTACAGCGGTATATATATATATATATATACCATCCAAAAACGTGATCAATTCGAGGGGTGGCGCGTATTGGAGGGACTCGAATATAGAGACTGCACGAAGTCGTCATAAAATTCTCCGGCGCGCTGCAAGCGGTAGCTCCGCGACGTAAATCGTGCACGGAAAACCCGAGCGTGAACCCGTAAGAGGGGCGTGCGAGATCGCGGGCACCAGGGGGAGGGGTGGAGGGGCTGCGATGCGGGAGGGCGACGAGAATTTTCACGGGGACGGGGAGTCTCGCCGGGAAGGTCTCTCGTTAAAATTCGCGAGCGACGTCGCGGTCGGGGGTCGCGAAGGGTGGGGCGTAAAAGAAAATAAAGGAGCGTTTAATATTAATGTCGCGATTCGTGAACGTGTCACGTAGTGGACCGTCTCCGTCGCCGATGGCGCTTACCCCCTCCCCCCCCCCCTCGCGGCGGCGATGCCACGGGATCCTGTCGTTCTATAATGCGAAATAACCGTGATCGCGCCACACTCCATGCCGCGACAATTTCAATAAACGATAAATCTCTCGGCGCATACACCGTCATCCGACACCGATAGAAACGCCCCTACACCGTTCTCGCGTGACGTCCCTCGACACACATTTCGGTTACGTGTCATACGAGAATCGCCTGTACTTGACGTAAAAATGAAAATGGAATCCGTCACCCTCCTCGGCGGGTGGATCGCATAAAAGTGTATTTGTTACTAATCAATGCGATCTTATTAATTACTAAAACAATATTGTGAGTTCTACTATGCTGAATTATTATAGCTTCCGCGAATTTCCGTAGTAGCGGCTCTCAAATAATTTATTCATCGATTTCCATTTATCTATTTTCTTTTCGTTCGATTCTATTGAATTCATTAATTTATGAGGCGCGAAGTTGGAAAATTACTATGCCAATATAATTATCAGAATCCTTGAATTTCCGCACTTGAATAAAAATTTCATCACGCATTTTCATGAAATATACCGCATTGATATTTTTTTCATTTTTTGTAGTTGTCTTAATTTTACGTAGATAGGAAAACGTCATTAATGGCGGATATTCATTTATATAACGAGAATGACGCGAGGTTCTCTCGAACCGATGACGTTTGCGTCTGTATATAGATTAAATCTTCGCTCGGAGTATCTCTCTCGCAAACTATTCGCGCCCTATACAAGTTACATTTTAATGCGTATCCATTAAATATATACCGTGTTCAATATTTGAGCTCAAACGTGGGTACGAGAAACTTGAAGTCAAAATAGAATTTGCTGATATGGGATGTAATCATAGTCGGCAAATATTGAAGTTTCACTGGAAATCGCGAAGCGTACCGCACCGTAATCTTGTCGCGTTGTAATGATTGTCGCAAAGAAGAATGTTCCATTTTCGTACGCGTTTTAACCAAATTCCGATTTCGGCCTGTGATTACTATGATAGTATGATTACCCGGATTTCGAATATTGATCTTTCATCGCAACCCTCGAGGCACTTCGCCGCGCTTTAGCCCGAAATAATATCGTCCCACCCTCCAACAGACAAATCAAATTTGTCGACGTTTCGACTTGCCCCCTCGCAGAATAGGCGGTGAATATGATTTCTCCCTCTCGCGTGCCTTTGTTACATTGTTCGGGTATGTAGTGACAAGAGGGTGACAGGAGAGAGAAAGTAAAGAAAGGCAGAGAGGAGAAAAACACTTTTCTATGAATAGGCGACACTGAAGTGTCCCGAAAGGAATTCCGATTTAACGTCCGTTAATCGCATTAGAGGTTTCGACTTTGACCTGTTCATCCACCAGTCGTTGCTGTATCTCTCTCTCTCTCTCTCTTTCTCTCTCTCGTTCTCTTTTTTTTTGTATTTTTATGGTCTTCTCCTCCCTTTCTTTTTGCGTTGTGTCGCGTAACCGCGTTTGCCACAAAATCACGGTCGATCGTCGCGGTCTCGCTACGAGCCACGCGGGAATGTTAATACTTGTTTAGCCACGGCCGATTTATCGGGAGAATTAAAAACACAATTTCCGGACGCGAGCCGGGAAGCGCGTGGCTAATAGAATCACGGCGCAATCACGGGCCGCAATTTTCACGGCGAGTCGCGTTCTATTCCGTTGGCCGTCCGGCGTTAAAAACGAAAGAGCCACAGGAGCCGACCCCAGGTTCCCGACTTTTACGAGAGCAGTCCGAGAGCCCCGAAGTTTTAATATCCCCGCCAGCTCGAAAGATGAGGTTGCGAGAGGAAAATGCTCGGCTATCAATTTCATTGTCGGAGCGCATCTTGTCGCGTATCAATTTCATTTTCGGATCGGCGACATCGGTGCGTATATATATATATATATATATATATATATATATATGTGTGTATGTATATATGTACGCATCGACAGTATTTGCGTAGCGGTTATTTTATCAGAGCCCGGCCTCTATTTTCGAAGCACACTGATAAATTCGCCCTACGGTTTATTCTTCGCTTTTTCAAGCAAACATTGGTATTCCATCGACGTCGGCTCGCACCGCCTCGCTGTGCGTATTTCGCGATGCGCGATTAAAGATCGCTGTTGACTCGAATCGAAGAACGCAAATCGAGTAGCCGGAAGCACGCGGAATGTATTTTTGCATGCAAATAGAGAAGAAACATCAAATCCCGCGAAACGGGAAATTAATCGTTCTGGTTTCGGTTTGCGAGATGGGATTCCTTCGATTATATGAAAGCGATGATATTTTTACCGGATGCAATCACAAAAAAGGATCTTAACCATGGAAGTTTAATTACCCACGTGATAGATGAAAACGCTTCAAGATTTTATCGACCTTCAAAAATCGACGTCGTAGTCTATCTTTTTTTTTTTAAATTATCTTTTGTAGAAAAAATAAAGGGAGAGACGGGAAAGTCCTTGAGGAAGGGAGAGCAAAATTTGAGTAGAATACGAACGTGGCTCTATAAAAGCACAGGAGAGGGTGAAACTTTCGGGGCAGCGATTTTAGAGCCGGCTTGATCCGAGGGTCGCTCGGCCGACTGTATGTAGTTTTATAATTATTGCGAGCCTCGGGGATTATAGAATCGGGCTTTATCGTATATGAAACGCATGCAAGCGCATGTGCGCGCGGCCACGCGTCACACGTGCGCGTCGATTGTAGTACACGCAGCGAGATACGTTATCTCTTCCGACCCCTCTCACCCCCCCCCCCCCGTGCTAATTCGAATGATTTCAGGGCGGACAGACTAGGTAACTATTTTTGGAATGCGTGTTTCTTTCGCGCGAACGTAGCCGGGAAATCTATTCGCGATAACAAATTCGCTTTACGCGTGACCAAGTCGGCCCTTCAGTTCGTCGAGATCTCTCATCGGCGGCCATCGTAAACACAATGTAAAGTTCAAATAAAAGTTAAAATCGCTCCAAGGCTCCGCCGTCGCGCCGGTCGATACTCGCGCGCGGATTCGCACGCATACAAGCGGCGCGTATGTACATGTACATTACGGTCAAATATACAACATAGTGTGCTTTCTCGCGGAATAGCAACACACACCCACGTATGTAAATACACACATAGAGAGAGAGAGGGGGAGAGAGAGAGAGAGAGAGAGAGAGAGAGAGAGAGAGAGAGAGAGAGAGAGAGAGAGAGAGAGTCTTGGCGGAGGAAACGAAAATTCGATGGTTCGATGGGCGGTACCATCGCTGTCGTCGCCACAAATGTACTCGGTAGGCAGATTAACGCGCATTTACGAAACGCATAGTGCGCGCGCGCGCACGCGCGCATACACGCATACGTGACTTTGGTGACTAGCAACCGGCAACCGGCGTGTTACCTGTGTGCTATCGTATCAACCCCTTACTCCGTTCGACCACACTCTCGTCTCTCTCGCCGCCGCCGCCGCCACCCTCGCGTCGCCTCTTCCGCGCGCAGTAATCCAATCATCCGCGTCCTACGATTTGTACGTAGTAATTCCGTCTGTTTGATCATCCGGACGGCTCGGCTTTTCCCTACGCGCGCTGCCGTTTGTTTCAATACAGCCTGCTTGTGCGCGTGCATACACGCGCGCGAGCAGCGAGCGGATAACTGCGAGCGATACACGAGATTTGTATCGGTAATCGCTGATTGGTGATTGGCGAAACTGTCGACGGAGTGATTCGACTGTTACGCGTGGGGAAATATGAAAAATTGTAACATAAAAAAATGGCTATAGTAGCCTTTTTTTAAGCGCGACGATAAAATCGTTAGGATAAATCGTAGTAATCTTCGTAGAGCTTCGTAGGTTTTTTTTTCTAGATCCTTTTTATCAGCGTTGGCGTATAATGCGGACAACACTGCAATAAACGTTTAATTAACAAGGAGGAAAGGGTTTATAAAGGTGATTCTATTTTCAACAAAACTGTTGATTAATAGAATATGATATAATTAATATAATTATGTGGGACTATATATATTCCTTATCTCTTTTATAAAGAATAAGCTTTTATAATTTAATTTATTTATAATTTGTAATATTTTACAATTTAATATCTAATAGTGTTTATAATTTAGTGCCGCAGATGAAATACTTGTTGTTCGATAATAAGTTGAGTTATTAAATTCGTACATTTCAGGGAGAGAAAATTTTTATTATCAAATTTTTCAAACTGTACGAGCATAGCGGCCTAATTTTCGAGTACAAAGTGGATATCTCTCGGACTTGCGAAAAGCGTATGAATTTCGTTCGTTTATTCGACGCATCGAGCATACACCGCACTGGCAACGTACTATTCCACGCGTCATCTGGCGTGATCGTTAATCCTGGATGTCGAGCAAGACGATAATCCCAGGGGTTATAAGCCACTACAACGACCGTTTCCGTCGAGGCTACGAGGTCCTTCATCTGTCGCTCTTCACCTGTCGATAATACGCGTCGGAAGCGGACAAATGAAAAAAAGAAAAGGAAAAAAAAAAGATTGGAAAATAAAAGGCAGGACGTTTCTTCCCGTCCCCCTCCCCTTCCGCACGCCCCGTCGTCCGTTCATGAGCGTAATGATGCACGTAATGTACCCAGCCGTGGCTGAATCGTTTAACGCGCGGATAAGCAGCGGTATTTCCATTACGTGAGAAACATAGGCTGACTCGTCGTTACGAGTTTCATAGTGCATTACAGCGAGGGTTGGCAGAGAGATCGGGCGCGCATCGGCCGCAACAGGGGGATACGCTAGGGTGCGTCGATACTTCGGGGCGCGCGCGCGCGCGCGCGCGCGAGAGGCTGTATGAAACGAGGGAGACGGCGGCATAAACCGGTCGGCGGTGGGCGCGACAGAAAGAGAGCGGGGTGCGTTACGTAAAATTCCTCGTTACGATTACGACGTGGTCGTTGCCGCATACGCCATACGCCATCCGCCAACGGTCACGTTCCGCGACGCGAAGGATACGAGATGGATTATTAAATTTCTAGTGCCGCGCGCGTGTGCCGCGTTATGAATTTCCACAACCTCCCCCTCCCCTCCCCCTCCCGTCTTTCCGGGAGGTTCGATTCTCCTGAAAAATCTTGGGGCCGCCCCCGTGTAACGGCCGTGACTACGATCGCTGTTTACGGATTCGCGTAAAAAAAGTGAGATGCGTATGGGGTTGTTAGGAGAATGGTCAAGTACTCGTAATCGCGTTATACGATTTTGATACAGGGCGTCGTTGCGAGGAACGAGCCTAATCATCGACGAGAAATATCGAATAGCTGAATAGTTTATAAAGTGGATTGATTAAATGAGGAAAGATTTCAGCTATTACTAATGCATATCTTGCAAAAAAAAAAAATTATAGAAATTTTCATGTTCCTAGGTATATTATTTAATCACAATTGTTTCCCCATTAAAAACTATATAAAATCTTATGTGCATGACGGTGCTTTTTGCGCATTTTTGATTTGTCCGCAAAAGATCTGGGTCGGCGTCAATGTAAGAATGATTGCAAATCGAAAGACAATAAAGTATTTGGTCAATAGAGCTGCGATATTGCTACGTCGCATTGTGAAAAAGATTACAGCGGGACGCCATGTACAAACGAGAAGTCACAAATCACGCGCGGTGAATGAGATCGGATAAAAGAAGCGAGAAATATAAGAAGATAGAATTGCGCGACTATTGTCTTGTCCTCGAATTTCTGCTTTGGATAGATAACAAACCGTCGCGTTTGCTGTGACAGCATGGAAATAACTGTGACAATGGCACTATCGACGTTGTGATAGAAGCAAACGGCGTCAGTGAAATTATTATATATCGTTCGCAAAGAGACCTGCTTTACAAAACTCATGATTATACGGTTAGAAGCATATCTGATGCCACGGCGCAACGTGATGAGGCCAGTAATGGATTATTAAATCTCCTACGTTGCTTTACGACACGGCTCCGCAATGCCCCACGGTCTGTAAAGCTAACGAAAACGTCGTTTTCCCCCTTAACGGCTTTCTACAGTCTCGACCAGTACATAGCAAGGCTAGTTATTATTAATAAAGCTGTTACCAGTTCTGAGAGACTTAACATTAACACCGTCCTTACCGTTCTTTCATTACGATTATGTCGCAACGTTTTTACGATTATTTCGCGTTCGATTTATGATATGGAATTATAATTGTTACGGCTTGTTATTTAAATCTCTGTTAACGTGATCTATCGTAAATTTTTATGTCGTATGAATTATTATGATCATTCAGCCTGTTTTGCGCAAGTCATTTGTGAAATCGCGAAAAGTCGTGTTTATCGAGCGTTATGGGAATCTTACAAACGTTATTCGGACGCAATAGTTTTTACGATCGAGATGTCAATGTCGTAAATGTCTGAAATGAAAATCTCATAAATGTTCGGCGGTAACTTGCGTAGAATTATTTCGCGACATGATATCCGCTCGACATAATATCTCGACTGACATTCTGTAATCGACAACAAACGAAATACTAAATCGTACATTAGCGAGTCGAGAAAATGGGGAATTAATTAGTCGCCTCAGTTTTCGCGAACGATTTCGATGTTGGAAACGCAGAATCGCGCTGCAACGGGATCGGATATAAAAGTCTCGGACAGAAACGCAGGGAGAAATCGGGAGAGGGAAAGAGGACGCTGCTTTAGAGCGGTCTGTTAAGCCGCCCACCATGGGTTATTCGATAACGCACAGCGACGAAGCTCTGCTGTTCGTTGGAGGGACGAAGCGTCGAATCGGGATGGGTAATGCACGAATGCGAAGGTTTATGGGCAATATGGTGTATTTACGGTTGACGGGCAAAAGCCGTCGTATGGAGGCTAACAGAAGGGGACCGAGGTATCCTCTCTCGCGCTTTTCCTTCTCCTCCCGTCATCTCTGCGAGCCACGTCGAGTGAAAAGCTCGCGGATATTGACGAAGAAGGCTTCCACCACGTGCAATATCCTCGGTGGATATTGACGCGGTGTCAGGCGAGGAGCTGCGAGGAGACGACCAGGATCTTACAACGATCCGCGTGCTTCCTGCGGCCTTTCGTGAACCAGGACGGTAATCGCATTAATATAAAGACGGTAAATCTTGATGCGCACAATGGCGCCTGATGCCGCTTCGTGCCAGGCCAACAAAGACACGCTGCTTCCTGGCTTGTTGCTTACAATCTCACAATGGGGCACGTCGTGTCATGGCGATCAACGAGATCGCGAGCGAGGTCGACTTGGTCGCCGTAATTCGTGTAACCAGGCTTGGAAACTCTTTCAACCCTCGCATGAACATAATTTTATCTCGAAGAAACACATTTCTAATTATATATTATCGAGAAATCTACGCATTTTTCAATTTTTTAATCATATTAGTCTTTTAATGAATAAACGTTAGCATGGAAATTATGTTCATTATTTTAATGCATATTCAATTAGGTTTATAAAAGTCTTAAAAAAAAAAGTTTTCAATTTTGCTATTTAAAATTTTTTTTTATCGAGTGCTATTGAAGGCTTAAATTTATATTCCCAGGATTTTTTATGCGATACTGATGAGATCGAATGCTACTAATAATGATGAACGAAAAAAGCATATGCTTAAGAAGGCATCCCGTAGCGTAGCATATTTATCTCCAGAAAGATCTTGATCTTGTTGGACTTGACAAAGCAGGGTTGCAGCCAGAGGGAGCGATTCGATTGACATGGTACGGATCCTTATCGTGCTTCGCACGCCTCGCGTGACCAGAGGGTGCGAGATCTAGTTTGACGATCCTTCAATGAAAAGTCCACGATGTAACATGCGATTTAAATAAATCTGTCACGCGAACGGGGTTATTTATATCGCCCATTCACTCTCGAAATGCGTTCGAGGGATTTTGGCGCGATGCTGAGATCAGAGCCGAATGTCGAAACTCTCAATACATTAAATGTATCATCACAGTCGGCTGGTAGATTTATTTCTTCTTGAACGACGGTGATTGATCGCAACGCTGTTTATCGAGCATATATTCAGTAAATCAAAATAATTCTCCGAAAAATGCTATCTGTGGGAAGTGGTATCGATATCATGATTGTAGATTTCTTTTTTCTAAGTTTTTTAAAGTGTTATTTCTGAAGTGAAACCATGTTAAAAAAATTAATCGGAAATGTCTGAATACTATTAATTCTTTTATAAGTATGTGCTTCCGAAATTGATAAATTAAATAAATGACAATCTTTTCAGATACTCCATTATAATCTACTAACTTACTAATATTTCATTGTTGTAGATAAAGCAATAAATTGTTGAAATTTAATGCTTATTTTTACAGATTTGAAATTTGATATAAAAGTTTAATGTAAATGGAGCGTGAAATATATAGTCATTAGAGAAACATATTTATGCAAAAATGATATTTTTTTTTAAAGAGAATGTATGATAAAAATTATTAGTTTTTGTGACTTATCTGTCCGTCTCGTAACGTATCTTAACGTTGTCCTAAGTTTCCGAACATTGAAAGAGGAAGACCGATCGTCGTCGATGTTTCAAGCAGAGCGCTGCACTAAATCATAACGATGCCGCGAAATCACCGAAAATCCAGACGAAGCGGCAGGGGCTTGGATGCAGACACGCGAGTCCGGACGGTAAATCACGGGCAGCCTCCTCGTCGAGTGGCTGTCGGAGAGTCCTGGTGCCAGCTCGTCGTACGGAGCATTTATTAATCGCTCAGCTCCTAAATCCCGTGGCGCAGCTGGGCTCGAAATGTTTGTACGTATTGCAAAGTAAAGCGCGAGAGGGGACGCCGAGTCCTCCGGGAGAGGATTAGGTCGGACATATTGAGAGTTTCCACCCAGGAGCACCCTCCTTCGTCGGTAGAGTGGCGCCAGAAGGTGGCAGCTTGGTGCTTACACCAAGAAGATGGTGGTTTTATAAATATGACGAGGTACCGGTCATCTCGATTATAATATGCGATTCTAGCGTATGTATCGATCGTTTTCTATAGCCCGAAATTTAATATTCGTTTTATACGCCACGCCTTGGAAATATGGTTGAGAAACGTTACGTATTCTACAATTTTGCATTGCGTCGCGATAAGTAGAATCATTAATGGAATTTACCGCTTGATACTGGACGGTCCTGCGAGATAATGAGGACGGACAAGTTTATAGCCTCGCGATAATGAGGATGTACCCGGTGAGGCGCGGGATATTTTTCCTATAATCCTCGCGACAGTAATACGCCGTGCCTGCAATAATGGAGGCGTACGTTCCATGTGCGTGTCGAAGATAAAGGACGCAAATTGTCCGCCCGTATTAAGGCACGATACATACCGAGTGCGGACGCGCCGGTGCAAGTGACAGCCGAACGATTAATCGCCGATAACCATCGCTCGTTTAATGCCCCATCATAAAATGCTAGGCTGAGGAAATTATTGATTCGTATTCATATTTCCCGTCAGCAATATCGTAAACGCGGCCATCGCAATCTCTTTACGTCGCGCAGTCAAAAACGTAGCTTCCGTCGAAAATGATCGGAAATGATTTCGCGAGCGAGCGAGCGCGAACGGTATAATCGGCGAACCGAAGCGATATAAAGGGTGTTAGCTATTACGACGATAAATCGTCACTGACACAAATATACTGAGAAAACAATCGACGCTTACACTCGCCGCTTGTATTTAATCCCTAAACACTGGCTTGGCAGTCAATAAAACGCATGAAACGCACCGAAACGGATCGACTGTAAAAATATATTGACATAGAACGTTCAACAATTTGCTAATTGCAGAAACATCATTTGTTTCCTCCGCGATTGGAATTCATTTATTTGCCCAAGATTACTAATTGAATATGTTTGTAACGACACGAAGGCTGAAGTTTGCATAAAGGAATAGACGTTATGTTGTGGTACTTTGATGTTAAAACTGAGTAAATTAGCATCTGCCGCATCCCTCAAGGTGAGATCGCGAAACGCACGATATAATGTTTCTCGTAATTGCATTGTTCGCGCAGTAACTCGCGAACTCATGATCTATTGTACTTCTGCCGTGCTCGGGGGGGTGGTTAAATGTTACATAATGCCGCCCGATAGTTAGCGCGAGCGGGGCTGTGAGTACCAAATACCGCGTTTCGCGAGTCCCGGCGACAAAAGAGGATCGGAAATACCGGCGCGCAATGTTATTACGACTTAATGCACAGAATTGTTTCCCCGGTTTGAATAATCGTATCGCGCTTACGGCATACGGTTGCGCAATCGTGACGCACACAGGGCACGACGCACATGGCTCGGTTGCTATCGGAGGGTGCTGCCTCCGTTTCACCGTGGCGGTGTTCGACGAGCTCGTACCTTCCCACGTTTCCCGATAGAAGAGCCTCTGCTCGGAATATATATATATATATATATATATATATATATACACACTACTTTGTTCCATTATTCATAAACATTTTATAATCTTCTTAGCGCGGTGAATTATTGCCGTTCGCGCAATTGAAATAATGCGGACTCCGCGTTAAGGGGTGGCCCAGTTGGGATCGCGTATGCGTAGCTAGAAGGGGACGTAACTCTGACAGGGGACGGGAGCGAATCAGGGAAGAAGTGACGCGGTTCTGTTCTGGCGGAGGGTGGCGGAGAGGGTTGCGCAGCAACGAGAATAGAACGAGTTCGTTCGTTGAAGTGGCGTTGAAATGTTTCGAAGCGAGGGAAAAATAATTGGACGAAGAGCTCCGTCGTCGTACTCCTCTTTCCCCTGGGAGACGGCGAAGGCGGAGGGGTTTGAGAGAAAGCTGCGGGGGAGCGACAACGCAGTGCGTCGCTTCGACGAAGATTACGACGACGAAGACGTCGACAACAACGACGGAGATGATGACGACCGACATCGCGTCTCCCTAAGAACTCGAAGATCCGAGTTCCTTTTTTAAGCTTCTCGTTACCGACAAATCTTCTACCACCTTTCAAGATAGGTAGCACCATCCGATAAGAAAAGTTAAGTCGAAAGAATAGCGAGGGGGAGTGGAGTAGCGAGGGGCGGCCGAGGATGTCGCCGATAACTTTCGTTCTTCGTAACTCATTGGGGATCGCATCGGCCGACGGAAGTTGCGCAAATTGCGTATACTAACGGGATATTCCAGTCGCGTGCGCTTACACTCTCCCGACACCATAACTGATCCTCGTGCTTTTCTAACGAATGATGCTGGAATAAGAGCCGAAACGATATCCTTTCCGTTGTAATTTCGATGCCGCGTAGCTCACAGCACATATATATGTGTGTGTGTGTGTGTGTGTGTGTGTGTGTGTGTGTGTGTGTGTGTGTGTGTGTGTGTGTGTGTGTGTGTTATACGTGTACATACATATATATATATATATATATATATATATATATAGAGCGCTCGTCGGAGCTCTGCTTGATCTCTCTATTACGGGTCGGATTAGCTAGTTATGAAACTCGACCGAGGCTCGGCGAGCGGTGATGAAGCGTGTTGGGAAAGTTTCCGCTGGGACGAGATCAGGGCGTGGGATATGCCGCGGTGGAGTTGCGCGGAATAAGCAATCAGGCCTTTCTCGCGGCGAGCACATCCATCCCTGCCGAGTAATTTCGTTCTGATACCAATGTCCAAGGACGAATGTCGCGGTTAGGGTTGCAGTGGGATTATCTCGTGGAAGATTCGCATTCTAAGCTCTAGCTTCCACGAGAGCGGGGATGGAATTGGTACGTTCTTTTATTCGAGGGATCCGGAGAAATGGATGCAGTCACTTGTGGTCAACGTCACCGATTGACCATTCCGCTCAACTTCGCGAAGCGAAGCAGATTAAGTTCGAGATTGCGCTCAGACCTCGCGTGCTTCATTTCGTCAAAGGTATTGTAATCGTCGGGCCGACATACCTGAGATTCTCGGCGAGTAATCGCGAACGCATTCCACGTGATAAACCGACTACCGGTTGGAAACTGTCGTCATGTTGCGCGCGCCCACGTAATTTTAATTAAAGAGCTCGGAAAGCAGGCGCAACATCGTCCTGGCTTTCGACAAAGAACCGGAGCTCTGACGCAAACGGTAGAACGTAGAACGGGAAAGGCTGGGCTTGGTCTTTGCTTTGGTAGCGAAGGAGCACAGACTTCGCACATTGTAAAGCTCTTCTCTTGCATACTACTTCCGTTACTTCTCCCCGGCGTCTCCCCACCGCCACCTCCGCCACCCTGTGCTTTCTTCGTCGTCGCGAACGAGCAGCGCCTACCTGCCAAAGACGATGGGCGCGCTACGTTACGTCACCGACTGCGAATCAAAATCTTATTAACTGCTGAAAGTGAGTTTCACTTCAAAGTGGAATTTAATTACATTCGCGCCTGCCTACCCGCGCCCTTCCTACCCGTTTCCTTATTTCTCTCGGTCGCTCCTCGGTTTGCCCTATCTCCTTCCTGCTCTCGCTCCTGCGTTCCTCTCCTCTTTCTTCCCTTGCCTTTCTCTCTGGTCCGCCTTGCTTTCCCATTTTCTTCGATCACCTCCTCCATAGCTGGTTGCTACCTCTCCTTCCCCCTCGTTGCTTACCGACGCATCGCGGGGTCTTCACTCTTGAATGAAAATATTTAAATTTCGCCGCCTCGTCCAGCGGAAATTATTGCTCTTGCCGCTTCGTCCGACTGCAGCTCCGCACCCACTTTCCGCCCGCCATTCCGTCAGTTATCCCCGCTCGAATTACATCCATCCCTCTCCGCCCATCTACCCTTCCGCGCTGTTTACAGCGCGAGCGGATATTCAAATGCCGTCGCGATTATATCCTTCCGCCTGGTCTTAGTCGTGCATCATCGTCAGGCGGCGAGCCTCTATTTCTTTTTTCCTTCTCGTAATGCTTGGTCGAGGCAATTGCCTTCTTTCCTTTGAGATAACCGCCCTCCCTCCTTTTTACTGCCTCATCTCATGATTAATTTCGCGGAGTCTGTTCGCCCCCACCCCTTTGAAAACCAGGTGCCTCGAAGAGTCTCTTTGCTCGCTTCACCGTTCGATGGAAGCGCTTAAAGACGCCGCGATTATGAACTTCGTAGCTCTCTCTCTCTTTCTCTCAAGTATTAATGTACAAAGTGTTCAAGATTACCTATACTATCTCTTTTTTATTTCCTTGACTACTTTGGAATAAATTTTTCTTCAGCAAAATGTCAAGGTTTCCTTTACGCGATAAAAATCTAGGGATTTTTTTAAATGCCAGTCTTAAATGCAAACAAATAATGAAAATTAAATTTCTTGTTTAATTAAAATTAAATTTTATTTTAAGATATTCGTAATTTTTTACTTAATTTAAACATTCGAAGTTGAATGATAAAAAAAATTAATAAATACAATGAGCATTTGTAACGCCCTGTATATATCATGAAATTCATTTCTACGCGCTAACAAGAAGATGCAACAACAGTGCCGAAATTATAGGGACTTTTATTTTAGATTGTTATTCGTATGCTGAAAGATCGAAATTGTATGAATCGAGAGGAAAAGGTAATGCACGGTGGAGACGTAAAACGATCGTGCAGGAAAGAAGGACGCGAATATTTTAGCCGTCCTGCAGCTAAAAATTGCACAGATACCCGTATTTTTATAGACAATGTGCCTATGCTTTTATCCCACGACATAAAAATATACGTGCACCACGTTACGGTACACTTAGTTTTAGAGAGAATACAGTTTTCGTGCTTAATCTCTTAGAGACTGAAGCATGCTATTTTTAAATTCCTTTATCGGCGATCTTTGAACTTTTTATAATAGCGAATCATTAGTAACGTTTGTAATTCGCACATTACAAATCTTTTCAGCTAATTTCCATCGAAGTAAAATAAAAGATATTCAAATTCTCTTTCGCGATTAGTTATTCCGCTACTATTTATTCCGAACGAGAAATTAATCGAGAAAATTGGCTATCTACATCTCCTTTATTGTCTCCAAATGTATCGTGTGTAATCATGCGATAGTTATTAAATATAAAAACACAAAAGTGATGCAAAAAAAAAAATGGGAAATGAACCACTCACCTCTGCTGCTTCCGTCGGGTCCACGGAGGATGGTGCACTCCTCTATTGAACCGAAGGTAGTAAACAGCTGTCGCACATCGTCTTCAGTTTGTTGCTTGCTTAACATACCAACGAACAGCTTTCTGTCTGCGGGCCGACGACGGCGCGTTGCGAAATAGAGGGAACAGAGAAAAAAAAGAAAGAACAATGTTAGTCAGTTCCGTGTGCGAGCTAAAGCGTTTGTAGGCGTTAAAGAGAAGATCTTGCGGCTAACACCGAGAACGACAAAGTTACACGGTTACACCAGCATCCACCATCCTAAAGGGAGGGAGAGAGATAGGGATATATAGATAAATATATAAAAAACGTAACATATCTGTATGTGCACGCGTACGGTTTTACCTTCGGCGCGCACGGTTACACTCGTCATTACGTCAACGTGTACATCTAATAGCACTGGAAACCGCGCAAGTGCACGTGTGTATACGAGTTATATGTGTATCTTCTGTGCGACAATAGTAACCGAGAAACAACCACGGGAACAATTATCATAACCGATAACAATGTGACAAACATACGTAATAATGGTACTTTAGGAGGGATAATAACGGAAGCCGTAGTAATAAAGATAAGAAAAATAAATTTAATCAGTACTGATCTACGTTCATCGACATTATAATGTATATCAAAATCGAAAACGAATGATCAAACGCGATAAAATCAAGTGATCAATCAAGGAATATTAAGCGATCCAATTATAGCTGATACTCCCGACGGTGATCCGTGTCGAGTTAATGTTCCTTCGGATTTTTTTTTCTTTTTTTTAAGAACGAAAAAGCAATTTCGCTAAACTGCTAGCTGTTTATTGGACAGACAATGTGACAAGTGTATTCTCGAGATGGATCACCGCTACACGAAGTTTAACAATGAATACTTATTATATTCTGCAGCTATTTCTAAGTTCTGCACGAAAAGTTGAACGAAGAATAACAGGTAAGGCCGTACGAGATGTTTTTTCATGCTGGAATATGACTTTATCACATCGCTGATGGTTATCCAAGTTCGATTTTTTTAAGATTGTAAAATTGTTTCGATTTCCGTTTCGCTCGTTTTTAAGGTGGATGCAGCGTATTTTGAAAAATTCAATAAGAGATCTTATGAATTTTTTTTAAGATACTTTTATCTTGTGTAAGCTAGATTTATCCTAAAATGATTGCAACAATGTTACAAGTCAAATTTTGCCAATTTAGCGACGTAAATTTGTTTAGAAATATCTGCACTTAACGTATATATCAGCGTGTGTATACGTATGTATGTATGTGTGTGTGTGTGTGTGTGTGTGTGTGTGTATCTCATGTAAAATATCAAACAGTATAAAATACGATTATGGCTGTGCGAGATTCACAATTAATAGGATAACACGGAGAAGTAAAGTTTCAATTGAACTGGAAACGGAATTGTGGCAGGGTTGGAGGGAGAGAGTGATTCGGTCGACTGTTAAAAAATAGGGATGTCATAAACTGTCATATATATAGAATCAAATCTAGGAAATACAATAAGATAAATGTAGCTCACATATATTATATCATAATCAGAAAATATGTACAGAGGTGATAAAAAACACATCGACAACGAACGAGACAACACATCCAACGAGCGAGCCACTATTATATGATTATATAGCTGTAAAGAGCAAGATATATATATATATATATATAAAATATTTATATATATATAATACGACCAAGATGGTCTTGTCCACACGAATATGGATTAGACGGGGGTTTTGGGAAATTAGACGGCGGGACAATGGATTTAAGAAACGTACAATAAATTCGATACTCTCGGAGTAAAAGGTCGTTGCTGTCGTACGGTCGGTAGACGCTCTAAGATCGCGATTTCTCTCATTACATTCAGCATCTCACTCTCGGCCCATTGTGCCGATCTGTAGAATTCTAAGAGCGTCCACGCCACGCACGCCTCGGTAACGAGGCATCAATAGTGTGATGTAACGGCGGTGCGTAATAAACAGCAAAAAAACACGAACGACAGGTTTACGGCTACAGGTTCAGTCACGCATGTGGGTACGCACAACACTGTCTATAATACCTTCTGTAATGCGTAAAACGATGCGTATCGTGCCGGATGAGAAACGGATGAGAAGGGGATGGCGAGAGACAGGCATAGAGGAGCCCAATAGCAATATCGTTATCGTCGCGCGGATAAAAAGAAGGCGCGCGCGAGATTTATTCGCGATCGAATTTTCATCGTCCGAGAGCGTCTCGAGAATTTTGTCAGCGAGAGAAGATTTTGACTTTTGAAATTATTTTTGGGGAAAATCGTATATACGAGCCAATTGTTCGAGCCAATCCAAAGCCAAATCTGTTTGAATTCCATGTCCTAAATCCACGCGAAAGAGAGTCCTAATGAGTTGCGCATGTGTATGTCGAAAGTTTCCGAAACTCGAAATGTTTTGCGGAAGAATTTGGACTAGCACCGTGCACGTTTGTGCAAATTTAGCCTCCTCGACGGATATGTACCGGCTGCACTAAGTCGGGCTAAGGGATAGTCGGTTCGTGAGGGAATGCTGGAGTTCGGTGGTTCAAACACTAGCGAGCAGCAAAATGAACTTTGCGGCGGGCTGTGCTGGCTGAATCAGCGGTGTTGGCGTGATGTTGGCGGGAGAGAATGGGGTGAGGGGGGGGAGTTGGGATAGTTGGACCCGTTTCTTTTTCCTTATTCATTTTGTTCTTATTTCATCGGGGGGGAGGGGGGGAGAGGGGAGAGAAGTTCTCGTTCTCTTTCGCCAATTTGCGGAGAAGAAGAATAGAGGTACTGGAAGGAAGCTAGCTATCTCCTGGAAGTCGAAGTTACCTTCAGCGGCCGAAACCGGTGCCTCCTACTTCCAGAAGATGGCACAGGCGCTCCCGTCGTCCATCATGCACTCTGGAATACAGAACAGAAACAAAGAAATGGCATTGGACCCAAAAAATACACCATTCGTCGTCTATGTGAATCCTCGCTAGGATTCAATTCGATCTTAGATCTCGCCCAACTGGGAATCGTACCCATGCGTTTCTTTCGCATACTCGTACGGTACAGGACATTTCTTTCGATCGGATCTTCTGCGTGATGAATACGACACAACCTATCAGATTATAAAAAAAAAATTTATGATCAGTATAGACAAGAATACATATATATCATTCGTAAATCGATGCCTGTAAAAGATATCGTTGCGTTGAGCGAAAGCTATTTCTCTTGCAAATTTACTTTGTAACGGGTCGTTATTACTAATCGGTTTTCACGTATTATACGCACTTTCATTTATGTAGCGATTAAGTCTCATTAAAATATATATTCCGTTTGGTTATTACTAAATATCAGGTATAGGCATTTTTTATTTTAACAGTGCAATTAGTAATTATAGTAATCTAATTTTCATAATACAAAGCTAGACCGTGAATATAATGCAATCACTTTAATAATTGCAGGAATTAAACTATCATCACATTAGTAATGGTAACAAGATTCGAAACTCATATGCCATTTGAGATAATTAAAATTGGATAATTTCCATAAACACTTCAATATTGTTGATTTTAACTAATTGAAAAGTCTCTCGTAAGGCTCCAAAATATCAAAATTGTCGACTGCGAATTTACGTCGGTTTTTCAAGTCGACAACGAATCTCACTCTTTTGTCGATAAATTAAGTAGGAGACGACATCTTTACGTAACCCGCCGAGCAATCTCGACATTTAAACAAAAAACACCGGAGGGGGTTTATGTTTTTCCGGTTTAGATCGCAACTGCACTCCGGATTGCGACGCTCTGTTTTCGATCTACCGCATTTCTCGCGTGAATGAGCTTAATGACGCGCTTCGCGAGGGGGTTATGGAGACGCAAAATTGGCGAGTCGAGTTAAAGGTCGTTGTCGCGGATGCTAGACGCGAGCTCATTCCGTGAGATGCCTCGGCTCGCATCTTCCAGCCGGGCTCCAGGGCACATTTAAGGATTTGTCTCGGGAAATTAGATTCTCGCCTGACTTGCAGCCTCGTTGCATCCCGCTTTCCGCAGATTCTTCCTCTCTCCCCGCCCGTCTTTTCACCCCTTCCCCCCCCCTCCCCCTCGGCAATCCCCATACTGCTCACACCCGCCTCGATTCCCTTCGGCGTATCAACGTCCCGTCTGTCCTTAGCCCCGGGTACTTTTCGCCGGGAGTTCGTTCCCATTGTCGCGTCAGGACACCGTGGAGACCAAGAATTGGACCTTTGTCGCCGGAGCTAAGTGTTAACGCGCCCTTCGTGTCCTCTCTCCTTCGAGACTCCCCGAGCGGAAGCGAAAGAGGAATTAACTCTGAGGAAATGATCGTCTCGCTGGGCGATGAGAACAAAGCGAACGTTTTGTTTGACATAGCGTTGATAACACACAAACAACGTTTTATTCGTGATAACGAGTTTTCTTTTGAATTACTGCGAGCCTACCAAATGACCCGTCGAATCGTTGAAGTTCCGCTGAATGATCGTTAATTATTAATGAGTCGCCGCGTTTATTTAGTAATTAGTAAAACAGCATTTTGAAAGAATATATATAAGAAACTCATCTGTTAGCTGTTTTTCGTTATTTTCTTTTTTTCATAGGATATGCGAACTCGATATTAAAATACTAAAGTTATCCGAATTAAATTTTTTCGATATTTTTTTAGAGACACGAATATAAATTTATTATTCAAAAATTAAACAGAAATGGTAATGGGAACTTAATCATTAAAATAAGGTAAATACCGGATGAACATTAAAAATTTTTCTCTCTGTAACATTCTATTCAAATATATATATTCTATATCTATTAATTATTCACTTAAATACTAAAGTACTAATACTAAAGATAAGATTGTTCCATACATTTGTAATTTGTAATTTTCATATTTCTCTGACATATCGCTCGCGAGTGAATCAACTTCTCGAATACTCCGGTACCATATCATAAAACAAAACTGCAGTTACAAATCCAGCGAGCAAGTTCGCGCTCATCTTACCGTGGTACCCCGTCATCCGTCGTTCCTCTTCGTAAGAAGAAATACGAAGACGGACTCTTATAATCCGCGAGGATTTCTCTCGGACGGGTTTAAGACCAGTTCACGTCACGTCAGCCGAGTCCAAGTTGGCAGCGACGCGAGAAGGCGGCCGTAGGGCCCCTCAACCCTTTCTCCCTTTTCCCCCTTCAGCCCGATATTCCGGGATACGTTTATCTACGACGAAGAGGTAAGCGGTAGGGCGAGTGATGGCGGTGGGAGCAAGGTGGCTCGCTGAGGGATCGAAACTTATCTACTTGCTCAACTAGCTCCGGTACAGCGGAGCACCCACCCTTATCCAGTCGTAGAAACTTTGACCGACCCTGAGTCGGCGGGCCAACTTCCGCGCGAGATACGCATTTCTCAAATCTGTTCTCGTCGCTGTAAACTTAATTCCGGCTGCTTCGGCTGCCACTATCGCGCGCGGTGGAGTCTTACCATCGACGTGCGTGAAAAATGTTGTCGGGCGGGAGTTTCATCGGAGGAGGGGGGGGGGGGTGGGAGAATCTTCACTCGAGTGCTTTTCGCTGAGATCCTTTTCGAGGTAAATGCATCTCCGATGATACACCACCGCGATAAGAGGTAGAAAGGATAACTGCCCGAGTGCGGGTTGCGGTCGTAAAATCGTAGCCGATATTGCGGGAGATAGCGCATTTATGAATGGCTATTGTTCGCGCGCCTTGACACGGTAAATCTATAAATGTTGGTAAGGATTTAAGATAAAGTCTAAATCAGCATGAAATATCTTTTCGACTGTTTGTGCGGTTCGCCGTATAATTCGCAGATTGATTTATCGCCGAAATATTCCGCGGTTTCTCGCGCGTGCGTGTTTCTCGAGGTATGCGATATGAGAAATCGAAACAGGCGACTATTTCTGCGATCGAATGTTTTAATGTCGCATCGCCTCGCAATTAAAGCCTGATTTATCTTTTGTATCGCTAATAGGACGTTACTTTGCGGAACCGCCGCTCGAATGCTAGTCGTTGCAGAAGGAAATCTATAAAGTGATGTAATTAAGCCGCACGTCGCGGGCTGCGAAATGCAGGCGTAAAGGGCAGTCATTAACGTGGAAAAAGGCGAAGGAATCCCTTGGAACAATGAAACCGTTCTCGATGGTTGGAAATGAGGAATGGTTATAGACGTCGCTATCTTAAATTGTCATTTTATGAATACGAAGCAATGAAGCGCGCGTCCCTATCTTCGTTTTTTTCTGTTTTCTTTTCTTTTTTTAGATAGGAATATGTCGTGAAAAAGTTACATTGATTTTGTTTATTAAGAATGCAATCCTTAAATGTTTCTCATATAATATTTCGCGACATCAACAAGAAACGATTATAGTATATTCGATGTTTAAAGTTCAATTTGATCTAAATTCGTTTTTAAATCAAGTTGAGATTGTTGGAATTTATTTACGCGATCGAGATGGAAGTTATATACGGATTAAAGCGATAAGTAAATGATTGCGCTGACAAGAGGTATTCCAGTGATCTAAACACGTGAGTTGATTGTTATCGATAATCCTGCAATATCGTTAATCGCAAGATCGTGAGACACGATAAAATGACGGAGGTTAATAAAAAGTAATCCGACCGCTGTCCTCGAGATAGTTGATGTTGGATGACGCGGACCGGTTTGGACACCTTAAAGCAGATTACGCCCAATATATCTCGGACTTGTAATTACGCGACCGAGGATTTACCGTAATCCCGTGCGTTATCCCAACGAATTACATGATGTCATTAACATCCGCCGAGAAATCGGATGAGGGTCACGTCAACGGCGACGTAAGGATCGTAAAGATCGCGTCGGGATGGTTGTTAAGGAAAAGACGGTTTGGGAAGGATGGACAAAGAGAGCGAGACGCGAAGATGAAGTGGCGGAAACCATCTTGTACGATCGTACACGACGGAGGATAGACATCGGCGATGTCGATGAGGGAGGAGGCAGCTCGGCGGTGTTGTCGAAGTTCAGTAACCCCCCTGATTGAACTCTCTGCGACTACGTGGATACAGCGTACTCTACATAGGTATATACCGTGCCGCAGAAGCAACGGCGGCGATGGCGGTGGCGGCGGCGGCGGCGGCACCCCGTGCTCAGGATCACTCCTGCATCCGCGTCAAGCCGAGGCTTTGTGGGGCCGCACGGAGGCAGGCGACCGGAGATTACAATGGCATCTCCTCCAGATTAGCATATGAATTACGATCCCCCTCATCTACTCCCCTTCGCCACCCCTTGTGCCTTCTTCCGCATATCCCGGTCTAACGCCGCCCTGCGCATTTCCCTGCGCATCCCTCGATCTCTTCCTTCGCGTTTCTATATGTGTCTCTTTCTCTCTCTCCCTCTCTCTCTCTCTCTCTCTATTTCTCCTTCCTCCCTCTCTCTCTTTATCTCTCTTATATGAATGTGCCACTCTCCTCCTTTATCTCGATGCGGCTCCTTGCGTTGGAGTCCTGCCCACCTTCGTCGGAAGGAAGGACTTCGGAGTAGTTGCCGGCTCGTCGGGAACGCTGTCCCCGGTGTGGCGCGGACTTTGCGAATGGTAACGAAGGGGGCCCCAACGGCTCTTAGCCTTCGGGAATTCCCGGACGAGCTTCCCTGCTATTTACATGCATCGGAAGCGACGCCGGGAGCTTCAACGATGGCGCTCGTCGAACGGATGGAACAGTATCGATCGGTTACGACCCGCCTCCAAAGATAAATACCATATTTTTAATTAAATCGTGGGCTCCAATGGTACGAGCTATATTTGCCGAGGTGCTTTATTATAGAAATTATTATAGAAATTAACGTATGGACCGAATCGAACGAAAACGAATGGAAGACGGATGAGCGTCAGATTTTTGCACGAGATAATACTTTACTACAACGCAATCGCATCGATTAGAGGCCGTACGTTTTGTATTTTTTTTTTTTTTTTTTTTTAATAATAATATCGGCTAAAATTATATATTTATACACGGGACAGATCGGCGAGGCGACGACACGGGGCGCATGGTCACGCGATTGGGGAGAAAATACGAGGCGGGCGCGAGCGCGAGCGAGGACTCATTAAAAACGATGGTCGATCGACAATTTGTTCTCTCGATTATCTGAAGCCTCGTCATACATACGCGGGGACCACCCAGTTATCCTACCGTGACGCGAAATTTATGACCGGCGGCTACCGCGACGATAAGCAAATGTCAACATGACGGCCATCGCCAGCTGTAAAATTCCACGTAATTAATAAAATTGGCTCTCGGCGAAAGGTGTGCACGGGGAAGATATGGCGCGGGACGGCGCGAAGAGGAGCCGCGCGCGCGACAACTCTGTAGAGAGAACGAGCCGATGAATATCAGCTCGTGGGTGGGTGGTACCGCGGTGTACATTTTTTATCGTCTAGTCTATCGCGCGTCGTCGGCGCGAGTATGAATTTTATATACGACGAACGTGTTCACTATTACAGCGACTCACTATTACAGCGAATTATCTGTAGTTCATTACATAGTGCTCTTGCATTGATATGGAATCTAACGTTGTTAAAGACATCGAGTATACGTATACTGCGCAAAATAAAATTGTCTTTCCCGTAATTAATACGAGAGATACGTTTTCAGCATGACACTGTAATTTGTAATTGACTCATCATAGATCGTATTGTGTCTGTAAGAGCATATTTATAATTCTTCGTCGCCGTTCGTGATTATATATAAAATATGTGTGATTACGATCTCTCGCGACGTATCGAGGTTTTTTATTTGTATTGTGTAAAGATAATATTGTGAATGGAAAAATGGAAATTTTACTTTGAAAACGTTAGAAATTTTTTTTTTTAATAATTAGTCAAATTTAATGATACATAGAATTTTTAACGAAAATTTAGAATATTCGTCAATGTAATTAAATTAGCGACCTAATTTTTTTAATGTCGAGACGCATATTGGATCGATTGCTTGTTCTTACCTCCGCGGTTTTCACTGTCCGCTGGCTTCACTTGAATAGGACGGTTCATCTGCAACAAAAATAAAAACGACACATTATAATCACGTCGCAATAGAGCGATTCCTACGATATTTCTTATATTTACAGACAGTCGCGTAAACTTTCGTTCTTCTATTTCTGCTTTTATCCTTCCTGAGAAGGTAGAAGCGGAGTGAGCAAAACGAAGATCCATGATAAAGGACAGAGAGAGCTGGCACGCGCAGGAGGAACAGAGATATCCAGTTTGCCGAGAAAGCGGAAGTATCGTTATTTGTCCGGCATGTATGCGCTCGTCCTTCGCGTCACTTCGGCCCCGTTCAAACACCATCAGTGGTTTGCGAGAGCTTCCTCTGTCGTTGACAGTTCTGGCTGTCAGAGTGCGCGTGGGCTCGCGAGGCACAGCGCAGAAACGCGCGGGAACGAGATGGAACGAGTGACAGAAGCGCTCGAGAAAGGGCGAAGAGGGCGGGCAAGAGAGTAGTCGTCGGGCTTCTCATCCCAAGGTTGTGGGTTACGAAAGCACGGAACCCGCCACTCGTCCTTCCGCCGCGGTTCTGCTGGAAGTCCTTTGGACCTGCGGGTAGGGATCCCAACGAACAAATAACATTGTTTATTTCTCGGACGGGTCGCACCGCCGTAGCGCGTTCCAGTTCGCTCCTGGGGGATGAGGATGCATGATTCATGACGTTGGAGGGACACAGGACCGTTCTTCGATCCCGGTTTCCATTCCACCGCCCGTGTTCCATCTTCGTCCGTCTTCCCACGCTCTCGCTTCTTCCATCAACCTCGCCCGGTCTTGAACTCTTTACACAATATACCCTTCTTCCAACCCCCTTCTTTCACTCTATTTCTGTATTTCCGTTTGGCGCAAATGTCGCTTTCAACAGTAGTTATCCTACTGCTGGCCTTGCAGATCCTTTCTCTCTGACCAATTTTCCTCTGAGGATCACTAGACGGCCGCATACAGACGCGAGGGAATTTCAAAACCTTACCTTAGTTTACCACTGACACGATTTTGCTTTTCAAATATTTGTAATGCGGGAACATGCGTGTATGTGTAGTGCCAGGAAAGAAATAATATAAAAAAATATAATAATTATCGAAATAAATTTATTAAAAAAATAAAAGTTGAAGAATAATAGAAGATAATGGAATAATTACAATGAAGAATAATACACATTAAATCTATTGCAATGTTAATAATGATAAAATTTTATTTCTATTAATATAACAAAACACGTATAAAATTGTATGTCGATCGAAATGAACGACTAGAGAGATAACAACAATGGTATCTTTTTAATTGTATACGTAACGGGATATGCTGGACTGGAAAATCTGGTTTTTAACGCGGCAACAACTGGGCATTGCGACCATCTGTCTTCTGACTCCCCGTTTCTTTTATTTTCATTATACGCTTCCATAAGAATCACGGGGAAAGGATGCCGCGATATGCGGTAGAGTGAGAACGTGCTCGGCAACCCCGAAACTTTTTCTATGCGCATGCATATCGAGCACAAAGAGAAGCGACGTCGGGGTCAGTGCCACGATCACGTAGACATATTATACGGGGGTATATGTACATCAAACGAGCGAGCATGGGTGGTTCCGGGTTCATGGAGCTCTCTTCTCCGAGATCGATATAACGCAACTATCGCGGCCTGCACGTATCGCGTTGTGTTCCCTCGTGGAGGAAATTTTTTAACAGTGTCGCGCATCGTCGTGTCTGTGTGTAAGCGAGTCACGAAGGGATAGAAAATGCGTGATTGGAAAGGTCTATGGCAGCGGGGCTGTGGAAAACGCGTGAGATTGCACGTTTCTCGAACGTACGAGCAATTAACGGCGTCTCGAGGGATCAAACTTCGCGTTATCGATTTATCTGACGATACGCGACTGTCAGGTGGTAATTACTCGCAACTCTGCGAGGAGGGTTACCATTAATTCTTTAATATTTCACAGCGGCGGTTGTACGTCCGGTCGCGATTCCCGAGACCGGTGTGTACCGGTGAGGGACGACGGAAGGAGAGAAAACGGTCGTGACGACAAGCAAGACTGCGAGGGGAAACGGGAGAAAGAGAAAGAGGAAGATCGAAGAGAGTGAAAGAAAGATAGAGAGCGAGATAGAGAAAGGGGGAATAGAACGAGAGAGAGAGAGAGAGAGAGAGAGAGAGAGAGAGAGAGAGAGAGAGAGGGAGGGAGGGAGGGAGAAGGTCACTTTAAGCACTGTCCGCTGGTCAGGAAATTAAACTTTGAGTCGAGAACTGGCCATTAGGCGTTTGTTGTTGCCTCGTTGTCAGGGGAACCCGGCGTCCGTATAGATACCGGAACTGAGATACGACGCTTCGTCTCCCGCCTTGTCTCTCCGGACGAGTTTAACGTTGAATGCATCGTGTAAATGTCACTTACGACCCGTGGGATCTGTACCAGTCAATAACGATCAGGTGAGCGAGACTTCCGCTCGGCTGGACGATACTTCGCCGGCAAGACGTGCCGATTAACATGGCCGACTATTAACTACCGCGTAATCTCGTTACTGCGCCCGGTGGTCGTAGCCACTCGATTGCAGCAGCGAGGTGATGTCGGTTGGCAGCGAGCCATGATATCGCAGCGAGATGCCGTCACGTCTCCGGGATTAGTCCCATCATCCGAAAGTCCATTTCACTTCGTCATTTAATCGTAATCTTTATTCGTGATTTGTGAAAAAAAAATGTGCGAAGGGGCGCGACGGATGTTGCGGCAGAGAAGCGTTATCAAAATTGAAAATTGATCCTTTTTGCGTACTAATTGGCACTGACGCTTGTTGAACGTGTCTACGCGAGTTATTTTCGCAAAGGAATTTTAGATTAAAGTTAACACACGCGGAGAGGAGCGCCGCACGCGCCGCGCGCGTTATATGCAAAATGGACGAACGAAGACAGATAGTTTCAGGCCGCCCTCATGCATAAAAGTCGTTTTGGGTTCGCGATTAACTCTCGTTCTCTTTGGAACGCTGCCGGAGGAAGCTGGATAATTAAGTATGTTTTTTTTCAACAGGACGCCGTCGTGTTCTCGCGGAGAGATCACGGAGAAAAAGCCGCGCCTCTATTTAACGATCGCGTTACGATCGAGCGTCGACCCTTTGGCAATTTGTGTCATCAGCCGCGTGCACTTGGAAAATCGATCCCCTTGAGAGGCACCGCTCAAGATGGATGGTAATAAGTAAATGTGTTTGCTGAGCCCCGAGCGCGCATCACGAGCAATTAATTAAGCTCGATTATCTATGTACACTGCGGGAAAGTGCGCTGCCTCGCTGGCTACCACCCGGTAGATACTGAATGATAGCCACGCGCGCGGCAAATGCGCCGAATGATAATGCCATCTTGTCCTACTCGCGGCGGAACTTTGTTTTATCGAATTAGCGCCGGAGGATATCTCTCGCGTAATTGAGAATATTTTACCTCGAGAAGTTCACGTGGAATTTATATACGGCTGAATAATGCCGAGAGGCGCCCGGAGAAACGCGTGATATATATCGATAGAAATTTGGGAATTCGCGTGGTGATTTTTCGGAAAAATATCAAGCCGTCACGTGCCACGTGAAATCTCGACCGTCTCAATTTATATCCATTGATAAAACGGAGCCTCTTCTTTCAGGGCGGCTTTCTGGAGAGCCACGCAAAACCCAGATAGGGGATGGGCGCAGGCTGATAACCGCCGAATTGAATGGTGAATGCCGTTTCGGAAATTGAATAAGCTATCGTGCTAGGGCCGAGCTGCCGAGTAGCGCTGCCGGTATTTGACCTGCCTGCGTGCAATCAATGTACTGATTGGAGATAAGGGCCTGCCCTGTAGCCCCCGGCATCCTCCCGGGCATGATTTATATACGGTCTTTGCCGACGATGTATTCATTACTTGATTACCCATCGGCGAGTTAATGCCGATCGCGATTTCTGTAACAGGCTGCAGATATCCGACTCTCTTTCGCGAAAAGTACACATTTATTATTTATATCTTTAGTCGTTCTCGAGTGGAGTGACTTAATGTCCTTTGTCGTTAATCATCAAATCTTAAGCCATAAATTAGTTTTTGTGGAAAAAATTCCGTCGAAAAAATTCTCACGGCTTTCACGACTCACAATTGGCCCTTTGCATGTTATTGCGGTTGATTTCATCACTGAATGCGAAAACTTTCAAAGCATGCCGAAGACATGGTTCGGCTACGAACATGCACTCGACATTTTCGTTGCATAATTCAGTTATTCTAATTAGTACGGGCGTGCGCTCGCGAGCGTCTAGCTCGAGTTAACTTGAATAATCCTTCGCGTGGATATCAAGCACGGGGGAGAACTGCATGCTAACTGCACGAAATCTGCGTTCGCGGTCGTGCCCGTTAATACGGCTAATTTGTCGACTGCTTCGGAGCGAATGCCAGTCCTCTCTGTGTTTCTCGTCGGATGCTGCTGCGCGGCAGATACCAAAGCGGAGGGAACGCGGAAAGAGGATGAACCTGCCAGCAAGCAGATTACATCTAAATGGATCCCGGTCGGGATCTAATTGGCAAATTAATTGCAACCAGTAATTAATTCCGTTGCTTCGACAATTGATATTTGACGTTCCGTTTGTCGCTGGTTAACTGGCTCTTTTCGAAATGGCTCCGCACGTACTTCTCCAAACGTGTATCATCTCGTCCGCGGTAGAATTTGCCGATCGCAAGAGAGAGAGAGAGAGAGAGAGAGAGAGAGAGAGAGAGAGAGAGAGAGCCCGTTCCATTGTTCCGTTCGCATCGCGTTTCGTCCAATTTCCGTGCGAATTTGTTTGCAATATCGCGCGCTTAGCGCGTTATCGGCGTCACTTTTTGACGCGATCAAACAATGCATCTCCGGCCGAGTGATAACTCGCATTGAAGCCCAGGTTGCGATTCAGTGCAGGATAAATAAATGTGCACCTGCGTCCCCGGCACGGCCTGTTTCGTGATTATAGGATTCACGTTTTATTGTCGGCAGCAGAGTGCTGCATGATTGAACATCATGCTATATAACGGTGATGTGCGCCATGCGCGTCGAAACTAACGCGGGTATGACTGACTAATCGCGGGTATGACTGACTAATCGGAATAAAAATATTCAATTGATCAGTTTATTAAGAAAAAAATTTGAAGAACATTTAGTGTATGACGAAAATCAGCAAGATTAGCTTAAAGCAACATAAACATTAAAACTCTGTATAAAATAAAAATGATAATCGAGTTTCAATGAGAAAATATTAATGTGAACTGTGTAACTGAATTAAGAAATGTTAGAATTATAAAAAATATAAAATTTAATATATTTCTTTAATGTATCTGTTAGAAATATAATACATTTGGACAAATTTAGAGATCATTGTGTATCAATATTTGTAACAAAAAATAATTTTAAAGCCATATTTTTTATTACACACTTAAATAATTTTAATTAGAAAGAACGTAAAAATGGTTTTTTGTTTACAATTTCATACATGTACATGTTGCATACGATATCTTCACTCGCGAATTATTTTTCTAAAGGAACGAGTTACAGAACAAGTTTTTAGCGGATATATGTAACGTTTCCATTTTGGACACTTCACTTTGAACGCGAATGATCATGTTTGCGTCATGTCTGTTAAATAAAAACGCAAGTTTAGAAAACCAATTCCATGGCGATCGTGTCGGCTGTGTTTGTCCGGAACATCGCGCTAAAATTCAGACGCAAGTAGAAATCGAACGATTGCCGCGCGTATCGCTGTTCTCGTATCTCTTTACTGCATGTTGTCGGGTTACGATACTGCGGCAAAGTAACGCATTCTCTCGAAACGGGGGAATTACGTTGCGCTTTTTTTTCCGCGTTTCGTAACCATACTCTGACGTATGGCCAACGAATTTTTTTACACGATCGTACCTGTACGGGATATAAAGCATTCGCTTTCCCGCCTATTCAATTTCTCTCCTTTTTTTTCCATCCCTCTTTTTTTTTATTCAGCCCCATCAGTTTTTTCCCTAACGCTCTACAAATATTTGAGCGCCAACTATACCTCCCCTCCCCTCCCCTTCCCCCCCCCCGCCATCGAAAGAGCATTCGAGTCGAGTGAGCTTTCGCGCCCCCCCTCTGGGCCAATCGTCGTTCACCGATTGTAATCTAAGCCAATGCTTCGGCGCGCATTAAATGTCAAACGTTATACGCCTCTCTATTTCACGGCTCTGCGGTAGCGAGCGCCCGGGCGTTGGATGTGGCAGTCGGCTCGACAAACGCTCGGAAAATCACGAGGCGGGATGCGATTGCCCCGACGGTTTACAGCGCTCTTTGACGCGGTTCCGTTGTCACGTACTGCCATTCCGAGCTTCGATCGCCTCCCATTTGGCGGGTTACAATCGTAACAACGTCGAAACTTCATTGCTTCTACATGATCCGCCCCCGGTAAATGTTCGCGTCGCGCATAAGAAACCGACGACGTCACGCGGATCGTCGGGGGAATAGTTCCAGCTTAAAAGAGACGACCCGAAGAAAACGTCCCCGAAGATTTTCGACGAAAATTTCAAGTCAGGGGAAGAAGGTCAGAGAGAATCATCGAGTTCGCGAGAAGCTAACAATGCGCGTGAAGTCTTCGAGTTTCAACGTCGCGTGAGTTTCAACGTAGCTGTTTTCAAATTATCCTCGGTTCTTATAGAATCTCAACGAAATCTCAATTCGGTCGTGATCGCGTTTGGCAGAATAGAAAGTGTTGTTTTTACATTAAAATTACGTCGTTACATTTAAATTAATTGGGGATACATTTTAGTTAGAGCGATCAAATCCAATGAGACTTCTTTCCTTTTTTCGAGCCTCACGAATTTTATCATCGCGAGTTTTAATCGATTATACGCGTCCAGACGCTAGGTCAGGCATCCATCCATCGTCCATTGGCACGTACCATCCGGTTTATTATTGGCGATGGCTCGGCATCTGGATTTAGGATTGATGTGCCGTGCAAAGCGCCGCGCGGCCATGTGGCGGGCCACATTACCGACAACGTTATGCACCGGCACATTCACGTGTGTCGCCGCATTAATTGATGCACGTTCCCGCATCAACACTGAGCCCCCGAACGTCTCGTGAGAACTCGTCATGTGTGCCTCGGTAACGAAGAGTTTTCGATACAATCGCTCGATGTTTTCGCGTCCGTAAACACATAAGCGGCGTGCGCGAGAGACGAGGAAGATTTACACGATTGACAGGTAGGCGGCCACGGAGCGACAGCGAGATCTCTGAAATATCTGCGGATGTTCGATCCGGGGGGAGAGGATTGTTCTTTCCACGTGCGAGATACGCGTGTCGTTTGCGAACCAGTGAGTAGCTCGTCAAATGCGTTTGATTGCATCGCGCCGCGTTTACGCGGCAATTAATCTCATCTTTTCCCCGCTTTCCTCGCTTTTTAATCACACGCGAAATATATACCCCGTGCATCGCCAAGTATCACTCTACTTAATGAAGCGCGCTACGGTTAATTCGTTCCTGAGACTCGCCCAGGGGATCGATAGATTCTTCGAAAGCGGCGAGTTCGCCGCAATATTCGAAATGATGCAAGGGTTGTAAAAAAAAAAAAAAAAAAAAAACAAAACATTCGCACGATTAATCAGACGAATGAGAAACGTACTCCCTATCGCTTCCTCGCCCCTTTCCCTTCTTCCTCTCCTCTTTGCTCCAAACCGCTGAGTAACCGAACGCAAAGACACGCCTGCGGCATTGAAACAGCTGCTCGCGTGCGTATACGCGCGCGATTCTACGCGTATGTCGTGCTCGCGTGCGCGGTACATACGTCGCTTACTAACGTTATGCGTAGGGCTGGCACGAGGGGGAAGGGGGGAAACAGGAAAACCGGCGTGACGAGAGGGTGTTATTATAAACGTTACGTATGCAGAGGCTGCGCGACATATGGATGAGCGCGCGTTACATCCGCGTCAGACCGCCAGGAATAGTCACGCGTAAACACATGGGAGAGGATCTTTTACGACGCGAGCGCGCGCGTGAAGGGACCGCGCGCGATAACACTTGGCGGGGCGGAGGGGAGGAGTGGGCGGAATCCACTGAAAATCGGCAGCCGGTCGTAAACTCGCGGGATATCATATGCATTTACACGCGTGCCCGTCAAGACGACGTCTTCCACGTCGTCGTTCCTCTCTCTCTCTCTCTCTCTCCTTCCGCTTTTACGATCTCGCCGTACATTTCCGCATACGCGAATCGTACGTCGAAAGCGACTACGTGACTTGAATCCTGATGCGTGCATCACGAGCGTGTTCGAGCGAGACCATCGCACACGACCATCGCGAGGAAGGGCCCCCCCGGGGAAGAAATCCGACATCCACGAGCCTAATCCCGCCTCGCGATCCGCCGATCGATCGATCCGTCGCCGGAGGATGTGCCGAGGCATCCCCGATGCGCGACGCGACGAATGTTTAATGTGTACACACATCTTCGCCCGTGTGACACGTGCGAGAGGTCTTCCTACTCCCTCGGAGAAAGAAAGAGAGAGAGAGAGACGAAGGAGAGCGGTCGGGAAAATTTAAAACTATTCGCGCAAGCGCACTCACCATCTGCAGGTCGTTCCGACGCGACGATACCACTTCCAGAATATGAACCATTGGTGAACAATTAAGCACGGGTGGTGGTGGTACTGAGCGGGTGCGCGAACCCGCGAACTTTTATTCGAAACCGGAACTTCTGCTCTTCACGAGCTCACAACGAGGTCGCGCGATCGTTGATCGTGATCGACGATAGCGTCACGAATTATCACAGCACGAAACGAGGAGTTTGCGCGGAGAGAGATCGTCGATAGCACACGTTGTATCTCGCGCCACTTGAAGAATAACGGGAGTGATATTGTCAGCGAATTAGCGATACCGTCCAGAAAGTGCGGCAAACAAGTTTCAACGAAGATGCTCAAGTCTTCTTGTCTTGTTTGTTTCTTCTCGACTTACTTCATCGCACCAAGCACAGCACGCGAGTACGGCGTAGTCTCGCCGATAGATACGGGTTCGGCGTGTGCCACGCGTGTGCGTACAAGAAGGGCACGCGAGCAAGCGAGCGAGCGAGCGGGCGGGCGCGACAATGAGAGCAAGAGGAATAGAGGGGACAGAGCTATAGATAAAACCCCGAACGCAGCTCGCCCGCGACTGATTCCCCAGGCCTACACGCACCCTCTAGTTTTCTCCCTTTCATCCCCCACTACCCACCCTCTCGACCACTATCCCCTTCCTCCTCCTCCACCTCCTCCTCCTCTTCCTCCTCCTTCTCCTCCTCCTTCCTCCTCGCCTGCCCCCGCCTCCTTTTCCGCCACCCTCCGTGCTTCTCTTACCCTTCGTAAGTCTCCCTCTTATCCCCTACGTGCCTGCCCCCCTCTCTGAACGCTACGCACCCTTTGCGAGGAAGCCCACGCACCCTCGGAGCAGCCAATATACTACGTCTCTCTCCTCTTTTCCTTCTCTTTATCATTTATCTCTGTTCCACCTTACGCATTTTCTCGTAATCCCCTTTCTACCCTCCGCCCTTCGAGATATCGTAGTTTTGCCAGTGTCCTTTTCTATCGTTCTGTATTGACGGAACCCCATAACATTCAGCCAATCAAACGCGCGCGCATTTTCAGGGTCCTCGTGCTTGCGGTCCTCAAAGAAAAAAAAAAAGAAGAAAAAGAGAAAACCGGGACACGGGAGGAGAGAAGCTGAGGCATCGAAAGGTACTAAGGACCGGGGATCCATCCCTGGGAGAGGTGTGTGTGTGCGTGTATATCGTGTACCATACACACACACACACGCACACACACACACACACACACACACACACACATACTTACATTCTACGCATCCTTAGGGAGGCGATGGGGAGTAGTAGGCAGGGATCTGTTCTAGGTCGAAGCTATAATAGGGAAACGTTCTTCGAAGCTTAAGTCTGCTTCGCGAGATGAGATGGGACGATATCTATTAGCGCAGAATACTCGACGTTGCGAATCGTTTCTTTTCGTGAAAGAACGGCCAAAGGGAGAAAAAGGAAATTATATTAAAATGAGTAAAAAAAAGAACGCGAATAAAAATATCGCTGCTTTGTATACCGCAAAATTCCGGTATTCGAGATATTACACGGTGTTCGCGCGCTTCGGGGGGATGAAATTAGGTCACTGTCGGACGTTATCTCTCGCGAAGGGAGAATCAACGCTTGATGGAGCCAGATGAAATGTCCGTGAGCGACGTATGAGATCCGCTTAATCCCACTATTCATGCGAAAATTTATCTTTGCCGAGCGCTTGAGCGTAAGGAGATGCATTTCGAATCCGAACGAATATCGCTCGAAAGGAGGCAAAATAAAACACGCGGACGGAGAGGAGAAACGCGAAAGGACCCGCAGTTAACCTCTCGACTTCACTCCCTCCTTTCGCCCCTCGGGGATTTGTTGGTCCAGAAGGACCACTCGTACGTACATTCGCGAAACTCTCTGCCGAGCCCTCTCTCGCCGTACCATCCCTTCCTACAGGCATCATCCGCAGTTCGCGTTTTTAAAGGGCGCACAAAAGCCACCGGAAATTGCTGCTGGCTCTTCCGACGTTACGGCCGGTTCTATATCTGTCCCTCTCTCCACCGATTCTCCCTCCCTCCTTCCCTTCTTCCCTCCCTCACTCTCTCTCTTTCTCTCTCCGTGCTTCGTTCACGTATGCCTCTCTTTTTCTTCTCTTTTTATCTATCTTCTCTTCTTCTGCCATCGACGATTTCACGAATAGGTACCTACCGAGGCGGCAAGAGTTCCGATAATGACGGATTTGGATAGCGGCTCGGCCGCTTCTGCATCAGGGATGAGGCGCGACGACGAATGGGCGTCGGCTACGGGCCTGGCTTTAACGAAGTACGATCGTGGCGGGGATATCGTGCGAAAAATCCGTCTCTCTCGCGTTATTCGCCATAGCAGGAGGTAAGCGAATGGCGATAGATCGAGGTCGCCGTCGGTCGGCTGTTTAATGCGCGATCCGTTCTACGGAGGCTGTTCTACGGAGGTGTTTCGTTTTTATTGGCAGTATAGCCACGATACGCTACGCGCCAATCGGGAAAAACGAATTTTCATTATTACCAGTATAATGGTAAATCGTACATCGAAACGCTAGAGCGCGAGTGATTTAGCATTCGTACGATCCGTGAGAAAGTTATTCTAAAAATAGTTTGAGTTTGGGTAAAACGAGAAATATTTTCGCGTATAAATTATATGTTATTTGCTTCGCGAATCCTATTTTAATCGAGCATCGAATCTGTTTCTATTTATTGGGATAAATACATCTTTTCTTGTACCATTATAAACTTATATATGCATCATTATTTTAACATTATTTCCAATTATATTATTAATTATTAACATCGTTTCTTGATGTCTCTCGTAAATGTAACTGCAATACAAATTGGTTTAAAAAAAAGAAAAAAAAAACAATTTTATCTCGTTTTCATAATAGAAATTAAAATTAGGATTATAAAATCATCCATCTAAATCTGTCAAACTTATGCTAATAACTAGATGTTTAAAACACACTTATGTGAAACTTTGCTCGGAATTGTATTACGTTCGATTTGAAATCATCGTCATATACGTTGTGGAAAAAAGTTTAGTCGCGCTTATGAGTTGCTAAAAGGCCGAGGCCGGAGTCTGCACAGCATGCTCCGGAGCTGCTGACTAGGCCGAAGTATTTACCTAGCGGCGAAGGGTGAAGATGGACGCGCACGGAGGAAAGGAAGCAAGTGAAAGTTCGTAAGGAAAACTCCAACGAACCAGGCCGCGTTGCTTTTTGATGACTTCGGCGAAGTTCGCCTCGGGACGATGAAGTCTGGGAAAGACTTCGAAACTCGAACGTCGATATGGAAAGTGCGGGAGCCCGGATGTTATGGATTACGCGATCAATCTCGTGCGAAAATGGCGAAAAGTTCGCGGGCCATGAAGCGCGTGGGAGGGGGGGGGAGAGAGAGAGAGAGAGAGAGAGAGAGAGAGAGAGAGAGAGAGGGGTAGGAAAAAAGTTTTGCCGTTTCATTCGCCTGTTTCGACGTTCTTGCACCACGCTACGATCACTTTTTACGCCTGCTATTGTGACAAGATTGATTCCATAAATTCGTGATGAGCTCCACAAGACGAATAATACTTCGATAGGCAGATGTTGTATCCGAGGAGATATTAACTGAATATATATCGCACATCATCTCAATAAAAACTTTGACTTTCTAAATATAACTACACGAACAATTTAAATTAGCAATTAAATTTTCGAAATGGAGGACGCGAATTTTATTTGCCGGCGTAATCAATTATATGACTATAATTCATAAATATTGTTCTTATAATATCCTCGTATTAATTTAATAGAATTTTGTGACGTAATTGTACGCAATCTATCATGTCACTTGGTGCCAGCAGTTTGAAATCGATCGATAAATATGATAAATTATCGGATAATTCTCGACTAACTTCGACGAGACATCCACTTATCTTCCATCAAACGTGACTCGTACGTGATGCTAGGACTTCGGGGTCCTCTATCTTCATCTCCTATACCCACATCTTTTTCGATATTCAAGTCCGCACGTCATTTGAGCCTGTAACATGCCCGGTCACGGTGTAGATTGTCGTTACTGAAACTCTGATATACACGGACAGATGTCGTTCGTCTTTAGTGCGGATGTGATTTGATCGCGGGGCGGTTATATATGCGCACGCGGAATCGTATAAAAGGTAATAATGCGGAGATACGAATGCGATGGAAGTAGATTTTAATGTCCTCAAGGGTAATATTGATACCGCTGAGGTTGAAACAGTGCCCTCTCGAGAATACGACGAAATCTGATCGCGGACGATGTTATCGCGATACATATATCCGGGGCGGTGATATTATTCATACGCGGTATGCGTTTATAAAGAAGCTCACGGGCCAGGGTAGAGAGATGCGATCGTGGACTCCGGGAGCGACCCTCTCCAATAGCAACCCGCGGGAGAACCTCTTACCCGATCTCCCGATATCAGAGTCTGCGATTAGCGACCCTTTCTCCAGCTGGCAACCCGTATTCGAGAAGACCCTTCGCTCCGTGACTCTTCAACATTCTTCGTATTGGCCTTATTACGTTTTTCCCTTTCTCACCGGTTCTAACCCCTCCTTTGCCTAATGATTTTTTTCCTTTGCCCACATGGAAAAGTTTCTTTCATCTTATTTTATTTTTTTTTTTCGTGACGATATATCTACTCTCGTTTTATATAAATACGAATAAATTCTTTGAATTATTATCGTACGCGATAAAAATTGAGGTTTTTAGAAGATTTAATGCAAGTACTATTCTTGATCTTTTGTATAATCAAAAAGCATCATATAAAAATGGGTTGGGCTGTGATTAATCAGTCTTGCGTAAGAAATGAAAAACCGACCGAGTTTTAGTAGAGTAACCGATGGCATTATGAGTTTTGCTCCCTTCGTTGCGCTTGGGCTCTTATGTTAGAACAAGCGCACGCAATCAGCTAGTTATTTTGATAGCTAAAAAGAATCATACCATCTGTATTCTTTCCCGGAGAGATAGAAAGTATAGTTGAACATATGGTTTCAGTTGTATAATATTCAAATACTATTTACTATTGCTAAAGTTTTTATAAAATTATTCGCAAGATAAAAACTGCTGATGATTATAGTAAATAAAATTTTATCAATATTGAGCATAATAATAATAATTTAATAATAATTTAAACAACGTATATGTAGATGTATTAGGATAGAATCTAATGAATATATTAAGTATTTAATAATTTATAGTACGCAAAGACAAATAAAATAAACCAAGACTATTAATAATACAAATTCGATTTTTATTACATCATATAAAATCAATATTTACATACACTCTCGGTTAATTAATTACATAAAGGATATTAAATGATGAACATATTTAGTTATTGAAAGTTCAGAAATATATATCGAGAATTCTCAAGACATGATGATTATTGCTGTAGCGATTGATTTTGTACGGAGAGAACAACATATAGTGGAAGCCGGCGCGGTGTTTCAATAGGGTGAAGGGAGAAAATTACTAGATACAGCGCAATTGTAACGAGGGTTGGTCCGAAAGGACGAAGGGGGGGAAGGGGAATGTGCAGGCCAGGTGTATTAAAAGTCAGACTGGCGCTACGCAAAGTACAATGACCTCGACTCATATCGATGTTCGATCTCTCCGACATCCATCTTTCTTACATTTGCTTTCACGAGACGTAGGTGCGTGCATTTAAGTCGTCCGTATATTTTGTATCAATTTTCGTAATGACAAATAATATCTTATACGTGTCTTTTGCACGGTCGCGAGGTAACGATGGGCCGGAATGACATAAGAGATTTTCAGAAATTCTATTTTCCTCGAAGAAACAACCGGACGCGCCGCGGATACTTCGTAAATTAATTAGGCTAAGCCGCAGCTTCGTTCTTCTCGTTTCATCCCCCTATCTCTACTGGATATTGGCTATAAATAATGGAATTATGTAACTGTTGCGAGGGGAGAACAAAGAAACAGTTTCGTTTCGCTCCGACTCTCTCCCTCCCCTCTAACCCTCTCCCACTCTCTTTCGCTCACCCCTCGGAAACTTTGCGGCACACGCTACTCTCACTTCCACTTTTGTAGTATCCTACTTTCGTTCCTCGTTGCTCTTTCAATTTTTAACCTCGGGAAGAGCTTGGCAGCGCGACAAAACGAAACTTTAAGAGAGCCATATTAAACGAAATTTACGATATTGAACGAGATATCGCTTCTTCACACTTCCAAAAAATGTTCGTCGCGATATATAATATTCAATGTTAAATGTCATTTCGCAGATTGCATTGTGCTCTCTTGTTATTCTTTAATTTCTGCACTATATTGAATTGATGGATTCGACAATCTATTTACGCGTTCATTTTTTGTGTTTGACGAATTTTCTGTTGGCGAAAATGGGTTTGTGTGAATAGTCAGCAATGTAAGGTATATGCATGCTGTACACCTAAATATAAATATAAGGTTCTGTTTATTCATCTTCATGAAATAACGTCCGAACAGTCGGATGCACGGTGTTTGTCTTTTCATTTTTCTTCTTTTCAGACATCGATCGGATAGATAAACCAATGTTACGCGATATTGCTTTGTCCACACTCCGCGACACGGTTAAGAAAATTGTAGATAAAAGTAGTGTGTGTTAAATTGGAAGGCGTAGGCTTTGTTTACCGAGCTCCAGAGTTTACGAAGAGTAATCGCGACTATCGATTCGGTGACGTCAGTGTCATCCTATGGAAGGCTTTGTGCGACAGACAATTTTATAATCTAGCCTCTCTCTTTAGTGTTCACAGGGATCTTGATAATATTCGGCATTATATAAAATTAAATTGTTGAAGGCTAATAATGACTAATAATTATTCTATTGACTAATTATTAATAATTATGTGCATAAATGGATGTACAATAATTAACAGTAGTATGTTCATAATAATGATTTATGATATCAGAAGTCAATACCTGAACTTGAAGGATCAACTGCGTGACTGTCTATATGAAAAAAGAAAATATATATATGTGTTGTACGAAAAATTTGCGTCACGATATTTACTCTAACTAGATTCTTCTGTTGTTTTTATCGAAGTGACAAACGAGGCCAATCGATCGGGCACATCCGTGTATATAAATTGCGCAACATGTTACCCCTGCTAACGGTGCGCACTGGCGTATATAGTTTATTATGTCTCACAGTTCAACGAGTTAGATGAAAAACCGATAATTTCCAAATTTCTCTCCCTAGCTGTAACGTAAGTTAATCATGCTTTTATTCGTGTTTGGATTATACATGTAACTGCTTTCGTTTGCCTTTGATTATGACTCGTAAATTTGATCAAAATAGTGACACTTCGTGATAAAATGAAGTAACTAGGTTTTATAAGTTAAGCTAGTTTTTGTAAGTATTTTTGTAAGGTAAAATAATATTTAATAATATTCTATGTAACAGTACATAAAAATTTACTATGTCACTAAATTTGTGAACACATGTTCCATTAAATGTTTTGACTAAAACATAATATGAAATTGCACCTCTCAATTTGGAAACGATATTAGATTTGCATGAAACTGTTATTTTATTATTAGAAGAAGCTATCCTATAATTTATTTTAGAACCGTGTAAATTAAGAGAATAATTCAACAGTTAATTATTTCCACCGTTGATAATAACTAATGATTCGTGAGTAGCAGTTTTCTTCGTAAACTCTAATAGCCTTCGGGCCATTGCGAGGTAAAATAGAATAACCAGCGGAATAACCGGAGTGTCACAGAATGACTCACATATTCGTATTGTGTTACTCTACACTTGGGAATGCGCAGTGAATGAAACGAAGGCAGGGACCTTCCGACAGAGGTCCTGACCTCGGTATGCCGCGCGTCTCTCACTTTTTTTTACTTCACAGACAATAACGCGACATAATCATACGAGAAATTCAGAAGGAACACGGCTCTCGACACGATGGCGAGCGCGCCAAGGGAGGATAGTTCTTTTTTGTTACGTTAGCGCACGAATATACGTGCGCAGGCCACGGGGCAGAAGCGGCCGCCGTGCATAATGTATGAGCGACGCGAAAGCCCGTCATTTCAAGCCGCACAGCCGTTTTCCTTTTGTGACATCGATCTGGTGGTGTCTCAATAATTCAGCGCGGGAACGGCGCAAGGCGTATACCTGCCACCATCGCTACCACCACCACCGTCACCACCACCACCACCACTACTACTACTACTACCATCACCATCATCATCACCATTACACCACCATCTGCTTGGCTACCACTACTTGCGATCGCCATCATTCGCCGTCTGTACCATCATCGACGACACCATCCGTGGCTCCTTCCTTTTTCTTCCCTGAAGTTCTGGTACACTGACCACTAAGTTCGAAACCGCCCCTCAACCGCGTGTTGCACGCGCGATTCCACCCGCCGCGCGATCGGACTCGCAAACTCATCGACATTCCCCTTTTCCATCCCCGCCAGCAAGAAAGACGGCACACGCTAGCTTTCCTCGCCCCCCTGGTCACCCTCGCGGCGCAACCCCTCGGCCACGCGACCTCGACAATGCCACCCCTATGTCCGGCTGTCACTGACAAACGCCTGACTGTGAGGTAACGACAAATTAACGCTGCGAGGCCCAGCCGCGTGACAAAGCCGCGATGGAAGTGTTTTATACAGAGGGAAAATCCGAAAACGGAGTAAACTCAGTAGCGGCGGGGAAAAAGCGCGGTGAAAAAGACTGTGGGAGAAAAAAATATGTAGATCGTCTGGCTGGATTTCAATTTTTATTTTAACCCGTCAAGTTAAATGCATATCTGTAATGCATGCATGTGCTTATTAATTAAGAACATTTTAAAATAATATGGATTATTTAATAAGACAATTAAAATTACAGATTTAAATTTAAGTTTTGCAGATTTTTAAATTTATGCACTGTTACATAATTATTAATGTTATCTATTATTATATTGAAGACACATACTTTGAACAATCCTATACATAATCAAATATGCTGTACGTGCGCGGAAAACTGGAGAAATAGAAATTTTTAGATAGAAATATCGCGTAGAAAGTAAGTAACATCGCATATAAGGAAAAAGAAAGTTCGATGTATAGTCCGATACATCTTCAGTCTTTCTGGCCAGGCAAAATATACTAGTTTCTTCTTCAGTCACATGAGGATGTGCAGTCTTTTACGTTGTAACCGCTATCGTAGCATTTTAATATTGTAAATCGTGGAGAGACTTGAGTATGAAATGTCTTCTTCGTTTGCCCAAAGGTCAGAAACACAGGACTTTTATATGCAAAGTATATGAAATTGTATCCGCACGTACGCAGTATATGTGTATCTTGAAATTAATGTTCGCGAGATAAACTTTCAGCATTCTTAGCAAGTGTATATACATCATTTGAATATGATAGTGCAGATAGTGCAGATTTATCTAAACTGATTAAGTTATTTCTACAAAGTTTTGTAACAGGCGTGTATAGCAACATTGGCATATTTCTATTGTGCAAAAGAGACCTAGTGTTATCGCAATATATTCAGATATTACAATATCCTAATATTTATTAAAAAAAAAAAAAGACACTTATTACGACAGCCATGTGAAATATGCGACATAAACGTTTGTAATGCGCGTAGACTTTGAAATTAATCCCTTTATGCGTGTACAGGTTCACAGACTAAGTACAAAGCCAACAACCTTGTATATTAACTTCATGCATGAGCTAGCATAAGTAGATTAGTTACTCGTCGACTTTGCGAGTGTTCATATAAAGTCGACCGTATTGCATGTTCACGTCATGGACGTGCCAGCATAATTATAACACGTTATCAAGTTATATGTGCCAGAAACGGCTGGCGGTAAATTGAAAAAATTGAAGATTCGGTGAAAATTCGCCTGGCAACTATTGTCGAAGGAGGGAACGACCGCCGCCGCCGCCGCCGCCGCCTGCACAAAGGATGCACCCTGCACGATATGGTCCGCGAGCTTTTAGCCTCCTTGTATCCTGCCGGATGGGTAGATGCGTCTTCCGACGCGAGCAGATTCTTTTGTAAGCATATTTCGCGCTTTGTGTCTGGCCACGGTCGTAATGCGCTCGCCTTTCTCCACGCCCCCCTCCCTCCCCTCCCTCCCCCGCGCCTCGTCCCGTACTGAAATTAAGGACTCGCGCGTTACATCTAATTTCACGAGCTCGGAAAGCTGGATTTCGAGACAATACTCGGCGGGCTGTCGCTTTCATTCGCGGGAGGACAAATTAAAGTATCTTCGGTCGGGTCTTCTCCCGCTGGTAGAAGATAGACGGAATACCTCTAGCGGACGTTCGTCCGCTTCATGATAGTGATGAGGAGGGAGAGAGAGAGAGAGAGAGAGAGAGAGAGAGAGAGAGAGAGAGAGAGAGAGAGAGAGGGGGGGGATGATAACCGGTAGAATAGGCCTTGCGGAGGAAGGCTTCCGTAGGACGATGTTAAAGGGATGGCGCGGGATGGTCAGAGATACGGTATCGGGGGCAACTGATATCGACTTGGAGGGACACATCCACGGTCTCGGCGGCGGGAGAGAAAAGGGAGAGGCACTATCTTATGTAATATTTACCCCTCCTTGTCTCCTCATCTACCCCGTGCTACCTATTCTCTCTTATGCCCTTGCCAACTCCTCTCCTCTTCTTTATGATTTTCCTGTTCTTCCCTCGCTGCGGGCGTATACCTATATACCGACTCTTCTACGCGTCTCCTCATCTGCTGCCTGAATTCTTTTTATCAGCACACCTTTCCTTCCATCTTTCCTTCGTTGCTCGTACGGGTCTACGAGCCCATGTATATCGGCTTATAAGACCGCCCCGGCGCGTCCTTTTGTTTATCTCACGATAACTATCGTCGATCGTTACGACGTCGTTGGTTACACCCCAGGGCGGTAATACCCGTGGGTGTAATAGATTCGCGGAATTTCCGAACGAAAACTGCGACCCGCAACCGCATCGACTTCGTCGTCGCGTCGCGTTAATTCTGGTCGGTTTTAGATACCGCCAAATTCCACGGTGGTTATCACAGCTCGAACTTTATCGTCAAGTAACGACGACGGTTACTTGCCGGTGGTTCGTGCGCGAGTTACGTCGAAGTTGGTCTCTCCTCGAGAGCGAGGGGATAACCTTTAGCCGTAACGACAACGTCGCGCGTTGATCGCGTTTAACATCCGCTTTGATTTTAACAATTAATTCCACGTTCGACGCGATTGTAATCCGCGAGTAACGCGCCGTACAATACGCAATTCGCGCGTCAGATCGATGCAAGTTTTATCGCGGATTAAAGCGTACTACGATTAGTTATGTAACAGCTGCGCTGTTAATCGCATGAAATTCGGTCGTCGGGAACGTAAAATTTGGTACGGCGACTCGCGCGAACGAGAGAGCATAATTGTTACGATTGCCGCGCATTGCGCTCTTTCGTCGCGGGGGAGAGGAAGACGCTTATAATCCGATTCTCTCCCCCTTTGCTCTGTTTTCATAGCCGCGTCCTCGTATCCGCGTTTCTCTATAACGGTCCTTTTTTTCTTTCTCCTGCCGAGTCACTTTGCCGTTCCATCCACCGCGCGCCCGCGCCGCCGTAATCAGGTTGCCGCTTAATGCCCGTGAAACTGAATAAAAATGCAATAGAGCGTCACGAGGTTATCGAAATCCACTTTCCCGTAGCGCAGTGCGCGCTGCGTGCTGCGATATATCGATTCGTCCACTTTGTGAGTGGACGGGCGACGGCTCGCTCGAAAACACATTGGTCCGCGGGCGGCGGGGATGAGAGCCGAGAACCGAGAGAGCGCCGGGGGTTAGCGGAGGAGGGTGGTACGGGTAACGCCGATGCTGAAGAGGACCGGAGAGCGAAGGGTCGAGGCAGGCTGCTTTCTAGTCGGTGCGCGGGGAGGAGACTGGGGGATGATGGTATAGGGCGCTTTCGCGAAGTTCTTCGGGAGAGCTTGACCGGGACGTTGACGCCGGAGAATCGAGGTCGGCGAGGTTGAACTTTCTGTCAAAGTGTACGTGTTGTACAGCGGGTAGCCCCTCGATCACCCGGGCAAAATCAAAGCGTAAAATCAGCGAAAGCTTTTAATGCTGGAGCGCGGCGGAGAGTCGAGTGATCGAGGTTGGCGAGCTACGCTATATTTTTCTTCTCCGCCGCCGCGCGTTTCGCGTTTCCCTCTCTGTCCGTCACCGTATCCCTTCTCCCTTCCCGGCACTCCACCTCAATTTTTTCCTGCGCAGTCAAACGGGGAGTCATTTCGGGGATGATCTTCGATCGCGCTTCCCCGAGCGCGCCCGCATACATGATATTAATGCAAATTCACATCCGCGCTTATTTCGCGCTTTCTCGCTTTCCAGAGAAAACGGAAGGGAGACTGACGTTTCGGGGGATATCAGTTTATCGGAGGAGGGGGGGAGAGGAACCGCCGCGATGCGGCAAGAAAGTTCACATTTGTGGATCTTGCGCTGTTTGTTTTGCGCGATGCAAAACTCGATAAGGCATAAAATTGTCGGTAAACAAGTCGTGCCTCGAGTCTTACTTTGATTTACCGAGAGAGCGAAGATCGCAACGAGATATACCATGCTCCAAGTTTGCAGTTTCGGTCGCCGTGCTCCTGCGCCAACTTTCTTTTCGAGTTTAGGTGAATAAATTCAACTTTGTACTTTCACATTAAATGATACCACCGTCACCGTGCTGAATTTCTTTTAACTTACATGTCGGGCCGGCGGAATAAATCAAGAGCGACGGAGAGAGGGGGAGGGGGGAGGGCGACTGTATCGGCACGTTTCGAGCGTTTCCTGCGGATCACACGGATACCGCCCGCACGGCATCGATCCCGGCCGCAATAATCCGGTTAAATCGTAGCGGCGCCATGATTCTGGAAACTGACGGTGCTGCTGGCCAGCCGAGGCCTTAATAGCGCCGGCAATGCATGCACAGGACCGCTGTTGCTGCTGCGTAACGCGGCGCAAGCTGCGGCCATATTTAACCGTGACAACGAGTCGCATACAGTTGTCCGCGGCATTTATACAGCCGTACACAGGCGCGGTACATGTGCAATTTGCAAACGGCACCGGGCGATAATGGCGGCGCCCGGAGACGTATTAAAGGCGAATTGCGAAAACAACGACCGGCGGTGAGCGGCGCCATAAACTCCGCCCGGCGGATGACCGACGAGCTCGCTAGAAGCTCCTCCGGGTGCCGTTGACCCTTGAGTGACCCAACGTGACAGGCCGTAACAACTGGAGGAGATCCCTCGGAGACCACCCTTGATGAGGGTCCAAGATGGATACCCGGCAATATTTTCGCGCGCGAGGTGTCGCCGGCGACTTTCACCAAAACTTCTCTCGTCCGTTAAGTCTCTGTCGGTCTTGGTAGTGGTCGGTTGTCCTTGTCTCGGTCTTCTTCGTCGTCTTCGTCGTTGACGGCGTCGTGGGAGCACCAACGCGAAAGAAGCGGACGCCCGGCGATACAGAAAAGTTTCGACGCCAACTCTATTCCCTGTTTCTCGCTACGTGCGTGTGTTCCAGAAGCGAACCGGCGAATATTGCCGTTAGCAGCTTGGCTGGCTGCTCGAACGCATTTGGCCGTGTTTGGCTCACCGTTTATTCCAGGAAGTGCATCTGCATCGCGTCATTATTAATAATCCCTCTGTACGTGCCTACGCGCGTGGCGTTCAAGCCGTTTTATTTGGACGCTTCCAAGTATTCATGGGAGGAATGGATTAGTTTTATCCTATGTTATCTGTCACTAGACTTTTTATTTTCTCACAGATTGTAAATGATTTATTTTATATTATTAATATTCTCTTTTCTCTAGTTTTTTATATGTATATAAGATATCTAGTATTTCATATTTCACTTTATACTTTCTAATTTTTCATCGTCGCTTTATACGGATATTGTATGTTAGCTTCAAATTATACTGTATTCTTTCGACTTAGTCAGACGAAACTGCAATATACGGATAAACAAAGAGAGACAAAGTGCAAAATACGGATGGATGATTTCAACGAACGATTTCACTGTTTCGCTTCCTATAGCTTCCTCGTTTTATTCAGTATACTAAAATTGTCCGTGCCGTTTCTTCTTGGTAACAACATTTATCTTAGATTAATCTACGAAAGTGGATTCGTCTCGTCGATATAGTTTTTGACTCGAGTCAGAAGTGATGAACGCGGTCGTTTCGTTTCTTCTGCTTTATAGCAGCTAAGACAAGCGAATATTATCGAATGTTGGACAGACTAACGCTGTCGTGCGAAAATCGACGTTATTTCTGTTATATCCTCTTGAATTTATTTTATCGAAATATAAATCGTTTGAATGAAAGAAATATTCTACTTCTTCGAAAATGACGCATCCAATATTTATTGCAAAACTAAACATGTAATTCTAAAAAAATATGATAATTTAAACTAATGTAATATCGATTAAGATTTGTTATTATGTTTAGAAACGTTCTTTTTAGCATATAACTTGCAACATTTGAAGCGCATACGGATGATAGTGTTGATGAGAGTTCCTTGATCGCAAATCGGTCCTGGCGTGTGAAACACGTGCGTGTAACTGTACACTGTAAGATAATTCCATCTCTGCTCAATATGCAATCAGGTAATAAGGCACTGCTTGATGACCCGGAGGTGTATCAGTGCCTGGAGCGGGTGCTAACGCAAACGAACTTTGCTTCGTTACCTGCTTGAATATTCAGGAGTTTCGCGCGTGCCCGCGGCCATTTGCCGAGGCTCAATATGTTTGGCAATATGTAGATGGCCCCATAAATATCGATGGCGCATAAGGGAGGTTGCCTCGTAGAGGTGTATCGTGCAGGGGTACGGAGCACACCCAAGGATCGTCGTATCGTCTGACGTTGCGATCGTAAACTGGCAAACCCGCCAAACGGCCGTCGACACGATCTCTCGACGTGTTGACACACGAGACGCTTCGAAAGATTTCCCAGATTTCTTGCGGATTGAACGTATGGATATCCTAATGAATCAATGCGAAACGAGCAATAAATTGCGAGTAACGAATTTTTAATTAAAAAAAAATTAAAACCAATGATTTTTCTCGGACTTAAAGAGCGTATCACGAACAGAATTTTACCTAAATTTTTTTGTCAAAAATATATCCATCGATATATGCTTTTCGCTTAAAAATAAATTTATAATTAATCATTCGATTTTAGCATATTTTGCTGAAATTATCAAGTCAGGAAAATATTTTCTAAACAGAATGGAAAAATGTGATGAGATTGAAAATCCTTGACGATTATTTACGATTAATTTAGAGAAGAAGAATGAATAATAAAATAAATTTGCTCTAATACTTTTCCGATATTGTGGGACATTTGGCGGGAAACTTGACGGATGACACGATATGTTTGACTCAGAATGATAAGGTTCACTGGTTCACTGGTACATCGTAATTTCGATGGCGACTCATTCTCGTTCCTAGAGTCTCTTGTTTAGCAATATCACGGTTTAGTTACCATTTCTAATCCAGTCGAGTCAGCGACAGCAGTTCTCTTTACGAGGATAGTCCGCGGCAACGACGTATCGTTCGTAGGATAGTGCGCGGGGCGTGGATCTTCGGCGTGCACGCTCTTAACGGCGAAACGGTGAACGGTACACCGATATGCGCAACTTGGCGAAGTCCTTGCGAAAGTTGTTACCGCTATAACATTCAAGCGCGTTTGATGGAAGCATATAAATGTAAATGTAGGCACACGCCGCGCGCGACCTATGCATAAATAGAACTTCCGCGCGTATTAGACGAAAGGAAATGAAAATTCTGCTTGCGCACGAAATACGAAATGTAATAAAGCGACGTTATTCCGCGGCGAGATTTCCATAAGCAACACTGTAAAATTTGCTAATATTTTCTACGATCCCGCGCAATCTCCTGCAGGCAGGCAGGCAGGCAGGAAGGATTCCGGCTGATGTATTAAATGCCTTTGCGGAAGCATCAATCCCCGTTCGATGACAAACAGACCATCTCTTCCGTCGTGCGAGGACATCGTGTATTTCAATGATCGACCAGACGTCGTTACGCGACATCGCGACGTCATGCAGGCGTCGCCGGCGACGGACCGATAATTCTAAGTATCGACGTGCCGTCCTCCCACGAGGACACGTCGCCATCAGGAGGCCATTCATATTAAAGTCCCGTGCGATCGGGTCGGGATTGGTCCGGCGGATCTGGGGCAGGCAGTTGCCACATTGAGAATCGTAAAGGGCTCGGGGAGAGGCGATCCCGAAGGTTTCCTAGCCGGGGAGAAGCCGAAGGCAGTTGAGAACGGCCGAGGCAGTTCTATGGGCTGGCTTATCGCTCGCGAACAGGCACGCTTTTTCCTCCGGCTTTCTTTTCTCGCTTTCCTCCCCTCCTCGCTCTCGCCCCGCGCTACCCTTCGGCCATTTTCCCCAAGCACCGAACGATGGCGAGCACCCCGCGATGCCGCCATCCATTCTCTCTCAACTCGTCTTCCCCTTTGCACTACATTCGCTCTTACGTCTCGCCACGCACATAGCGATCCTATCGACAAATTATACTTTTATCCGACTCGCCGTGTATACTTGTCACTTTCCTACAAGCGTTTAACACGCCGGATTATACAATGCGATTATACAATGCGATTATACAATGCGATGAATGTCGAAAATATATCCCCGTGGTTGTTGGTTCTCGTTCAGTTTAACGCGATATATATTACGTCAGCCAGATTACGTTATAAAAAAGAGGGTTCATATCTTGGAGCAAAATGATGATCGGTGGAATTATGATCAGCTTAAAGGGTTGTCGTGATCTAATGATACCGGAGTGCTCTTGCCGTTCGAGAAAATCGTACTTGCGCGTTATTATGATCTCCGAGAGGGAAACACGAGAGACGTCGTTTTCGAGAAAAATAACGACTCTAATAATCCCGATAGGCAGGTCGGTTTTCCTCCCGGCCTGTCTTTAAGCTCCTGTCCCATCCCCTCGATAGTCGCTTTTCGGAATCGCACCGGCGAAGGAACTGTTTTCGGGAAGGACTCTCTTCTTCTCCCTTTCTCACCCCTCTTGCTCGTCTCTATCTCTACTTTACCTCGTATATAGTTGCCCTCTTTCTTGAATGTTCTCTGTCTCTCTCCACCTGACGCGCGGGGGAGATATTCGCGCCCAGATATTTCGAGGCTTTCCCATTTCCACCCCCGGAGGCGAGGAATATAGGAGCGAGTAAAGGGGGATGGAAATGAGCACAATTCGCATGGGGGAGAGCCTCGACCTTCCACCAACCTTCACCCGGAACTGCCGGATAACATCGATCCGAAACATTCGAGTGCGGGCTGACTGTATCAACGTGCAAGAACCGGAACAGAGCAAAAGAAGGTCAATTATCGTGGTCTAATACCTCGCTCGTCGTTTCTCCTATTTTCCTGCCTGCTTTTCCACTACCGATCTTGCGACATTGAGAGAATCGTTGAGCTTGCAAATCGCTGAGAAAGCCGGACATTTCAAGAATTTAAAAAAGTTATGAGAGTTAAAGGATTTGCCTGGCATACTTATAGCCAGTTCTATAAGAATTTGACTTTTTGCGCTTCAAAAATTCTTTGACTATTTTCCTCCGATTCTCTCACGCTTACGTTAAATATCCGATTTTGCATCAGGTACAGAGATATCCCGCTCAGCCTTTTATTTTTTCGTTTGACATTTTCAATTGATACTTATTCAATCGTGGCGATTGAATATACATTGACTTGAGTATAACGCTCGAAAATATATTCTCTCGCAATCCTCCAGGCGTTCTCCGGAACTTTTCATTCATTCCATTTTAGATCGCACGCACCCGCGATCTTTTTCATGTAGCCGCGTTCCTTCGCGTCCTGCTCTCATTTCCTCTGCGCAATTTCTCTCCCTCGCCCGCGTGTCGTGTCAATCTCTCTTTCTCTTTCGCCCTGAAAACGTACTGGCCCGAGGGGGTCACCGAGTAATTGGTTTCATTCCCGAGGAGACAGGCTCTCGTCCCGAGTTCGGACCGGTGCCACGGTATCCTGGAATCCAGGCGTCTCGGCGCTCTGTAGCGAGCACGGCCTGCCGTAGACGGCTAAGTAACGTACTTTCCTCGGATAATTATGCAGATGAAGCCGTTAATTATGATAACGCCGCTGAGAACTCGGCTGCCTCCTCCCTGCCAACTATCTCCGTCCGGAATACGGTGGTTTCAGCAAATCCTCGACTAGTTTTCCCGTATAAGCATACACCATGCCGATTTTAAAATTGGCACGGTGTGCGATCGACAATACGGAAGCTAAAAATGCGCGACACATTTTTTTTTCAATCTCCTGTTTCATCGAATGGAGCATTCTTTGCATTCCGCTTTTTATAAATTTGTATATTTTATTTAGCCTCAAATGGTTAAATAATTTGATTTGCAACATTTTGCGATAAATTTGTGTTCGTATTCTATATCGGAGATTTTAGGTGCTATATTATTGACAGGAAAATATATACATTTATAAAATATGAAATATTACTATGAAATATGAAATATTAATATGAAATTACAATTGAAAGAGATCTTAAAATAATGGTTATATTAAATTCAACTGTAACGAACGCCCTCTCTCTCTCTCTGTCTCTCTTTCTCTCTCGCATATATAATCGTCGATTAATTCCTCAGTAAATGTAGAGAACCGCGTGTTTGCACGGTACGTATCTTTTGCAGGCAGGCAGATGCAGTATTTATGTACTCTCGGCGATGGAGGCCCCGCGTATATCCATCGATATTCACAACCGTCATTTGCGGACCGCCACCGTTGTCATTTGGAAACAATTATCGCGCTTTCGCGTTGCGTTTAACGCTACGACACAATACGGGGGACACATCATTTTGTGCCGTAGTGGTTCGGAAAACCAGATAACGCGACGCGTGATGTGCAAGATCGTAAATTCAGATTTTATTAGCGGAACACCGAAACGTTGCGACCGAAACGCCGTTTGTCCTCTCGGTATGTCGCGCTCGCCGCGTGTAGGAATTAATTGAACGACCATGCTAAATGATGCGCGATTTAATAAAATGCACGTCTCAGAGACTCGTAAATAGGATTCGAAACTAAATTCTCGACTCGGAATTGTACGCGCGTTGCGGATATAAAATTTGATAGTTTTCGCGTTGTCGACTCGACAACGACCATCCAAAATGAAAGCGTGCGTGAACAATTACTTCTCTCTGTTTCTCTTTCTCTCTTTTCTTTCCTCTTTCTCTCTTCTATCTATCTGTCTCTATTGAGAATTAGTATTGATATTGTTAAATATTAATTATCGATATTTGAGAATCAAACGTTTATATAGAGCAACAGTCTCTTGTAAAAATTATTTCTGGGATACTTTTTATTTAAAAGAAGTCTTTGTACTTTTGTAATGTTAATTCTTTACATTTTTTTTATACCTTATATGCGTTGTTCAATGCTAAAAAGACTTCACAAGATTTTTTATTAAATTCAAGCACTTCCGCCTGTGCGTCGCTTCGTGTCTTTGGCGTGCGTAATTCATTATTAATTTCTTTCTCTCCAATTTTACGCCAACTCGCCCTTTAATAAATAATTTAACGATTTAATCGTATTATAATGCGATTTTACGGAATATCGAGCACTAATTAATCATTCATGCCTCGTCGTAAATGGCAATTTTATGAGCAAAATCGATAATGTCATTAATTAGAAAGCGTATCCTTTGGCAGCGGAGATCGATCTATATTAATGCGGCCGTCAATAATCCTATCCTTTCTCACGAACGGGCTCGGAGGAGGTTTTCTCTCGGAAACCGAGCACGTGAGACGATTCCGACTTAGCCGAGGGCGCTCTTAATTGTGAGCGTGCGGCCCGTGGACTTAAGGGTGTAATATTAAGGGCGGACGTGACTACTGACCGCAGCACATCGGCATTCTCCTTCGGGGTCCTGACATACCGTTATCCCCATACGAGACGTGACGTCATCAACCACAAACACGTATCTGACAAATAATAAGCGCCGGAATAAGCATTTACGAAGGATTCATTTACATCCACTCGTCGAAATTCAATTCATACTTCTTTCATCCGTATCTCCAAATAACAGGATTAGGTCCGTTGAAATGTTTATTACGTGAATTGTTAATTTACATTAACGTTAATTTATATGGCCGCATCTATACGCAATAACGCTACAGTTTCCAAAATAAATTGATTATTTATTCATGAATATAAAATAAACAGGAAAACACTTTGTTTGCCTTTCCCGATTATTTATAATCTAGATAAATAACCATATTGATTAACATTATAAACTGTTTGTTGAATTCTAAAGTAATGGTTAATAATTAAATGGGTTTCAATGAGAGCGCAAATAACCAAGGATTTGTAGTTATCAAAATTTTTTTATTGCCTTTCGCATTACGGTGATTGTTCTCATGCGTTCTCTTGTTTAATCTTTGTAAGCGATATTGAGAAACTGAAATTCTGGTAATTAATTCGGGAAACGCGCCCTCGTTATAATGATTAACGGTCGGCGCTCATGTAGGATCGCATCGTAATCCATCCATGCTTATTAATCGCATTACTCTTACATAACTGGCAGTATCATTATAGCGGTAGCTCATGTACTCGCATGTAAACGCTTTGGAATCTTGCCGCTTCGAGATTACAATTGTATTAGGGCACACATTTCTCTAGAATATATGTGAGCGCAACGAGATAGAATAACGCCAAACGAGCACGAGTGAATTAGAAAAAAGCGCGCACGTGTGGCGTGTAACACGAAAAAAAAAAAAAAAAGAAAAAGGACGTAATGTATTACCATTACTTTTCTAGGCTATGCTAAATTAACTCGATCCGACGGGTAGTCTTCCATCATCCGGAATACCGAATAAACATGAAAAGTACCACGCGCAAAACTGCACGTATTCTTTTATTCTCCATTGTTACCGCCGACGTACGTTCCATCAAAAGCGAAACGCGGATGAGGCGCAGAGGAAGAGTGATATTCGATATTCCGTGCTGTTCGAAGCGACAATGCGTATGAGCTCGGTGCACGGCACGTAAAAATAGAAACAAGCTTCACCCACCTGACCGGAAGTCGCGCAGCCGGATGGTCAATGCGGAAAGAGGCAAGGGGCCAACCATAATTGCAGTGACATGTCACCGCATCCAGTTCATGGCTGTCCCGCGATCTCTCTCTCTCTCTCTCTCTCTCTCTCTCTCTCTCTCTCGGAATATGGCATAATTTTGCTGTCCATACATACGATTCATCGCATAGATTTAATCACGTTCGAAGTCTAAGACGATTTATGTACAATACAAAGCACACAAAATATACTAGATTGCAGATTTTTTCGTGGAATTGCGTTCTTCAATAATTCCGCGCTAGAGGATGCATACGCAATATGCAATGTTAACGGAAACGCGAAACTGACCTTTCAACGCGTGCAAATAAATGTTTGATAACGCATATTCGTGATCGAGGCTGCAGCACAAAATTCCCCTCTTTACCATCCTCGATGTTTATTTTTTATAACCGAACGTTGGTTCCCGCCGGTTTTCATCACCCCTCCCCCCCTGCTTTTCCTCAGCGCTCCGCGCGTAGAATTTCCTGTAGCTTAATGTATGAACAAAGGAAAGTCTGGAAAGACGACTGTGCGAAGTATCCACATTGTTTTTCTCCGGTTGTTCGATCGCACCCTCGACGCTCATCCCACTTTTGATTTTGCGTTGCCGTCCGGGGGTGGCACGTTCGACGTGGTGCGACGTGACGAATCTCGTTGACGTTTCGCACGAATACCTAAACTTTATTAGGCCGCGTTTACACGCCCGCTTTGGATCCAATAGGCTTGCGATTGGCACTCGATGCTCGTATCCGTCGCGTGAATACACCACGTGCCGTTAGGCGCGCCGGCAAACGACGCCGATTGTTTGTATTAATTATTGTAAGTCACGTATTTCGCGCTTCCGTGACGTTGCTGTTCGTGCGTAATTTAATCGGACCCGGAGCGAACAACAAAAGCGCGACACGAAAGTACACGTCCGCTGCATCTGTAATAATTCGGTAGCTTTCACCTGAATATTTTTGTTTTCCCAACCGCAACGATCTGACTAATCTGTGTTTGTGTGTGTGTGTGTGTGTGTGTGTGTGTGTGTGTGTGTGTGTGTGTGTGTGTGTGTGTCGCGTGTGGGAAGGGTTAATTATTTTTTTTTTATATTTCGCGAATTTTGCATTTGATTCGGACCAATTCAAAAATCCGCGTATTTTTATTTTGACCCTTTTTCATCCCTTTTGAATATTTATATCCATATCCACTCTGAGTATAACTTCGTAATATAATCTGCAACAATCTTTTCTATATTGTACTATTGTTATTCGGTTTGTTTCACGCTGCAACTGCTTTAAATTTTTTATTTGTAATTTGCACAAGTTGTGTTGCATGTTTTCAAACTTTTAATATTACGGTTTATAGCGCTCTAGTGATAAACCTTTAATATTTAATTGGAAATGATAAATAAAAATTTCTTTTGTTTTTTCTCATCGTCCGAGACTTTTCCGGCGAATACAGGCGCGCTTCTGGAAAAAAATAGGGCGAAATTTATTTAAATCTCCATTCATCTGGCCGGCTGAAACGCTCCGGTTTTCGTCGCAGTAACCCTCGCAATGCCTCTCGAAGGAGGAAGAACCGCCTTGCCTCCGTGCTTCCGACTCCGGCCGGATTTTATAGCGCATTCGATCCTTCTTACTCTAAGGAAATACGAGCTACTTTATCTTGATGTTCACTCCATTTCACTCGCGCACGCAGTCGTGTCCCTGTTTTATCTTCGGATTAAGAAACAAAGCCCGGAGAAGGGAGTATGGATTCTCTTCATTACTCTCGCCCCGTACATGATATACGCCGTGTATATCGCGTTTATAAAGTTCTCCTCCGCGTCGCGCGCGCACGTCTACGATATTACCACTGCGCGCTAATAATGAACGTTTTGAAAATAACCTTATCGATCGCTTCCCCGTCCACCCTTCCCACCTTCGACCTTTCCTCAAAGACGCTCGCGGAGATAATCCTCCGACGTCGCGAACGCCTCTGCGCCCGGATGCTCTCCCGTCATCTTTATCTCTCGCTGTCTCCTTCTCGTCCACGACGCCACGCCGTTTCGCTCTTTTCCCCCCTTTCGTCTCACGATTGATGCAAAGCGGAGGAGTTTCGCCTTCTTCGTCCGCTCCTCTCCGTTATCCCCTTCTCGGTCAGCTTTCTCGAGGGGGTGGAGAAACTTTCGCTGCGTTTCCATTCGAACGTGACCGATCTTACATCTCGAGGGGACGCCGCCAGATTTCCCCGGATAATAATACTTCTCTCTTACAACAGTTTCAACAGTCGCGAGAGTAAGACGGGGGGAGGGGGGATAGCGCCGGCCAGGCTCCATCCCTCGCATTCACGCCGATCCGTCCAGCGAGTGCTTGCGTTATGCTTTAAATGAAAGGCACCGTGACGCCGTGACCCATGGGAGCGTCGGGATTGGCACATTCTGCCGGCATGAATCGACCATGATCCCCCCACGATAGAAATTCGCAGGAGAGAACTCCGTCACGTAGCTCGTGACACGGTTTCCAGTTTCCAGTGTGATTCGTGCGTCCGTTCAACGCCACACACGCCGACGAAATACACCGACAGCAGTTTACCTGGCGTGTGTACCCTCTACCTCAGCGACTTGTATTCAGGGCGTGAAATAACGCAAGATCAGATTGGACGGCCGCGAAGAGCGAGAGAGAGAGAGAGAGAGAGAGAGAAAACAAGAGAGAGCCAGACCTTTTAGCGTTAATTCGTTAGATTGCAATTTAGTTTAACGACGGATCATTACTGGCCCGTGGAGTTTTCACTTCTATACCTTTCGTAGCGCGATAAAGAAAAAGCACGCGAAGGCGAGGAATAGGGAAGAAAGGCTTTCTTCACGCGCCGATCGGGCGTGAAGCCCGAGGCATCGAACCACCGCCGTCGAACGTAACCGGCTACGCCGTAATGACGACGTGATGGATGACCACAACGCAGAAGCCCCGCAGCGGCGAGCCTCGGCCTTCGGAGCTTGCTGTTGCCCGTCCAATATGTCGACGGTGTTCTTCGTGGGCGCCACGCGAAACCGAAGGGAAGTGAGGACGGGGGGATCGGGGAAAGGGAGAGGGGGAGATCGTGGTCTCGTTCAGCGAGGCGTACCATGAGCGATAGCCGGAACGCAGCGGAGGCGATACCTCGAAACTACGCGACCTCCGTCCGGTGGTCGGCAGCGGCGCGGCACCGCAAGCGATTCCCGCGATTCAATTCCTTAATACCTCTATATCTCCTCCCCCTCCCCCGTCTCCTGTCCTTGTTCCTTCCGCTATCTTGTTTCCTGTTTCCCGTTTCTCCGCTTGACCCCCCTCTTACCCCCCTCTTTTTCTTCCGCTTCATCCGGTGGCTCACGGCGGGCTGTTACCGCCAACGCTGATGCACACGCGTGCACAGTGACTGATATATTACTTCCATCGATTCCGGGTATCAACCTCCTCTCGAACGTCCATCCGAACCGTCGGGAGCCGTCCCGGCTCGCTTTAATGGATGACGAGAGAAAAGAACGAGTAATAGCGGAGAGATTAAGCCTTTCAGACTCGAGGGTATTAAGTTTTGGACGGGAACGAAAGAAAGGAAGGAGGGGCGGCGGGGGAGGAGGGATAAGGGCGGCGGGAAGTATCGCGAGACACGACGGGAACTGCTGGGGATTTCGAGAGCCCGATAAAGAAGGACATTTATATCTCGCCCGCCGTGATCGGTGCTCGACGATTATCGACCTGAAAGACGAGTGGAGGGAAGGAGGGAGGAAGAGAGGGGGAGAGAGAGAGAGAGAGAGAGAGAGAGAGAGAGAGAGAGAGAAAGGGAGAAAGAAAAGAAAGAGGCGAGGGCAAAGTTTTAACAAGGAGTTCGAGAGCTCGGCCTGACAGTGTTGAACACGTGGATTGGTGTACCCGATCGCGTGATAGAGCGTACCTTTTTTTTTTTACGTATAATGTCTCGCACGCGAATACTGTCCAGGAGGAGACAAGCATGTTATGTCAGAGGTCATGGACAATATAATTTTTATTAGCGCCACGTCACACGCACGTAGCGTTAAAGACGTGCAAAAAAATAGCTGCGGATGTTGAAATACGTTGAAATACGTATGCAATGCCGTTCCTTCCAAACGATCTGTCGAAATTATGAACGCAATTTGCTCACCTTGTAGCAATTTTTCCATGTCATTTTCGAATTTTATCATTATATTGCATGCAATTTAATGATTTGTCGAGCTTCTCGATGAATATTAATATTTATTGAATATTTATCTCTTCCAATTTTGATATGAAATTCCTTCAAATTTCGATGCATGTAAAATTACGAGTGGCGGCAACGTTTTGAAGATGGCGCGCAATTTGTGTATTACGCGCGGCTGCATCCTTTATGCCATTGGGATTCGAAAGACGGGTCTTCGCTCCGAGACAAGAAAGCTTTATGCCTTTACGGTCCAAATGGCGGACTGCCGGATTAACCCACAGACGGTTCGAAGTGACGGTAACTTTGCCCCAAGGTATCGTTACGAAACGCCGAAGAGGACCGAAACGCAATGGGAAGCCGCTACGTTGCTGCGTTATCATCTTAATTGTTCAAACTTGAAAGTTTCCTTTCCCCGGAACAGCACCCGTCCGTCATGGTTTCATATACATTAGATTACATATATAATACATTCGTAAAATCCGAGATTATAAATTCCCCGAATAAATTTGAAGTCGATCTGTTTTTAAACGAATATTTCGTTCGATCGGTTATCTCGTTTCGCAACTTTTAATATTCGCAACTTTAAATAGCTTTGTGAGTGGCACGAATTAAAATTGTATTAAATTACATTGCCTTCCTTGCGAGATTTAATGAGAAAAAAGATTTCATTATCTCTTTCTAATTCCTAAATTTAATTCGTAAAAACTTGCGAAACTCGATCACTTATTACTCGGTAACACTATTGAGATCTTTGCATGGAAAGGTAATATTTTTCATAATTTCTAAAATTAATGGGAAACGCATATTTTTTTTTCGCTTTTGCGAATCAGCGCCGAGGTATCGGCGCCATCAGAAATGGTAAAACGAGCTCTGCTTTGCAAGTGTAATTACATGCGTGACTCCATCAATTTTTTAAGCTAATCGACGCGTGTGCGTCAGATTTCCAACGGAATTAAATGCGTGCATACATTTCAAGATCGCTCCACGAAATTTAATTATCACGCATCCGTTAAATGATTCATATGCATGCGCATTAAATTCAATGCCCGCGTTTTTCGTACGCGTTGTATCTACGTGTAGGTTTGGCGGGCGGATACGCGAAACGCAATACCGCATTGATTCCGTACCAAATATTAAATTTTAATCAGACTGTCGATCTTCCGATCAAAAAATTGTTCTCCCTGTCAGGATGTAAAATAATACGAAATGCACACGAAATATTTTGATTAAAATTTCGTCGTCGAAAAGTTTTCATTGAAATAGACTCAGCTTCTGTACAGAGAGATTAAATCACATGTAGTAGTTTACGAAAAGCGATCGAGACACGGGATATGCATTTTGTATAGTACGTATCTAGTTGCGTATTTGTACTGTGTGGATCATGCATGTAAAAGATTTACGAGAAGTCGATTCGGGCAATGAATTGACTTTATCCATTACGGTCTTGTAATAAAATTTTCTGCTACGTTCAATGTACGCTGCATCTTGGATATCTCTAAAAACGTATCACGGCACACACGATACGTGGAGCATACGATCATAAATATCGAATAAATATCGAATAATTAGTAGCGCGTAGTCACCCACACGGTGATTCTAATAAATATTTGTATTTCCAGTTGTATATTTTATTTTAATTGAAACTAGTTGGATTATTCGGTCGCGATATCAGATAGGTCGGAGAAAAGGCACGCTACTATTACGTTTTAATTGTGCCAACTTAGGGGACTTCGTTAACGTGGGGGCAGCTGCAATTACGTCGGCAGGTACCGCCCTGCTGCGAACCGGGGGACATTTTTCCATTACGCTGAACCTACGGCGCCTGAATTGTAATAACGAGCAGCGGGGAAATAAATTAATGAAAAATATATTAAAAGTTGAGACGGCACCGTGATGCAATGGAACGAAGCATTAGAGCTTGTTTCGCAGTTTACGAAGTAACCAGTAAAGACGAGGGCGAGAGAGAGAGAGAGAGAGAGAGAGAGCCCAGGAAATATATTCGTTAAGTATTTTTCCTTTACTTCAAACGCAGAACTGCCGCTTAGCGACGATGGAATTAACGATGGAAGGATTCCATTAACGTAAATCCATCAAGTACTAATTGCTATACACACTGCGCCTACCGTTTCAATAATGTACGAAGAAAAAAAAAAGAGAAGGCATTCTGCACATACCGGCGAACGTTGCTGTAAATGTAAAATTTAACGATCGTCCTCTTAAGTGAATTGCGCATATATAGACCCAAAGTTGTGCAATATCTCGCAGGAAGGAGCTTTTATTAAAGTAACTGACAATAAAATTGCTTTAATATCTGTCTATGTAATGAACTCTACAAGTATCGTGGAGGAAAAAAATAAGCAAAATTTTTGTAGATTGTAGAAATTTTATCATTGTATATCAAACATCTCGATCTCTAATTAGAAAAACCGAACCGAAATAATGTTAACGATGGATGGTCTTTAGATTCATAAAAAAGTCATCAAGACCCGCAGAGATGCATTGAGATGCAGTTAGTGGAACATTTCTGAAGTTATGCTTCGCACAAAAATTTATTTATTCATCACATTTATTTTTGATGATCCATCCAAAGCAATTATCGGGAGTGGATCGTGTAAATTTACTTGAACGGACGTGTCAATATGCATACGAGTACAGAGAGTCGTCTGTTTATTATCGACTATCATTTCTATCGCGGTTTACGCCAATTGTCGACATGATAAAAGAGTTGCCGCCTGACTAATTGCGGTCGAAATTATCCCGCGAATTGTTCGCGCTGTCGATACATTGAACAATTGAAAGTAACTTGATTCATAAAAGACTGCAGTCTACGAATGTGCGTATTGAGATTAATTATAGAGATGTAATTCCACTTTCAGCTTTGTTTTCGTATCGAGGGGATTAATAGCGATCGAATGTTTATTTTTCTTTTTTTTTTTATTATATTTTCCTCAATCCGCAAAGAATTGCAAATTATCTCTATGTCAGTTGCAGAAACAAGAAGAGAAAAGTAGAATTATCGTAACATTACTTTTGCTTTTTCTCTTGAATTTTATTTAATGGATTTACGTCTGCCTAAAATTTCGTTAAAAACAAAACTCAAATAACAATTTCAATATATTTCGCACAATATTTTCCGTTCGTACAATAGCTGCCTTTGAGAGAGGCTCGCGTTCGTTACATATTGGCTACATTGCTGCCGAATTCATTATAACCGTGATTAATTACGGAAGATTGGTTTGACGCTACGAGCAATATCGTCAAAGCGAGACGTATATATAAAATTTTTCGACAATATATTTGTTGAGTTGTGTATGGTATTCGATATTTCTTTCTACCCTTAGTTTAACAGCAACATTCCATTATTATGTAATGAAAATATATTAACCTTCGCAACACATACTTTGATTAATAATAAATTTCGTATATTTACTTTTTTATATTAAAATGGAATATTTAGGTATCAAATATAGGTTTAATTATGACGGGATAAAGCTTGTAGAATGATTGGCGCTTATATTATTCGAAATTAATAATAAATCTTGTTTATGGATTGTATGGGGGTTTAAATTACTGGTTATTGTTATCCTAGCTCTTTTTAGTCGACTATCAATTTTATCGCTGGAAAACATTGCGGCTCGTCTGCGTTACATTTACACCGACATTGTTTCGTGATTCATTGCAACATATGTCACGTAATCTTTTCCGTAAATTTCGACGGTTGATCAAAGTGCCGTTTTTGCGAGCCGGATATTCGCGAACTCCGCGAGTAATGTTCGTTCCTCCAGGTTAATCTCACCGACGGCACACACACACACACACACACACACACACACACACACACACACACACACACACACACACACACACACACACACACACACACACACACTCGCCTGCAATGAGTTTCAACTTGTCGTTTTTTCCTTTGATGAACGATACCGGCACGTGGGATGTCCTTTGCGCCGCACAGCACCCCCGGAGCGAAACCGTCGACGGCCGACGGTGTTGTAACTATGGGGAATTAGCTTCGTTACGGTATCACATCGGTCGGATACGATTGTACGTCACGGCGAGTGGTCCGCGAAATTCGACGAGGGGGTGGCGGACGGGCAGAAGAATACGCTCACGTCGCGCAGCGAGACCGGCGAAGAGGTAGAGGATCCGAGAAACAAGCAGAAACCGAAGGGGTTGTTTCGACCGAAGAGAACGGAACACCGCCGCGCGGATTAAAGCGTAATTTCGTCGTCGGCTTATGCGACGCGTAATTGCATTGTTACATCCCTCTTATGTACGTGTATAGACGGCAGCGGTGGTTTTGGCAACACGCGTCGCCGATGATGGCGACGACGACGACGACGACACAACGACGATGACGACGGCAGCGGCGGCGGCGGCGGCGGCGGCGGCGGCGGCGGCGGCGGCAGCGGCGGGGTTTCCGAGAGCGGTGGGTTTTAGAGGGAATTTGTGTAGTTGGATTGGATATACGGACGCGGCGGCGGCGGCGACGCCCGGCGCGTCACCGCCGCGTCTCTCCGTTTCTCCACGTCGTGCGGCCCACCGTCGTCGCCTATCGTCGTTGGGCCGGAATTAATTTTAAGTTTTAATGGAACGTATCGCGCGCACACCGCTCGCTTTTACTCAGCGACCTCTTACTCCCCCTCCCCCGCCCCCCCCGTTCTCCACCCCCGACTCACCGAGAGAACGCCACGGCCAGTCGCGACTAGACTCCATTCCATTATCGGCACACGAAGTGTGCGCGATACTCTTCGGTCGCTAGCCCGCTTCTTCGCACCCACTCTACGATGGAGGGAGGTCCGCCGTCAAATCCGAAGGTAGTTTGAGTTTTAGCCGAGTTAATCGCGCATGAATACCACAATCAAGAGTATACCTTATACCGTACGCGCGCTGCCCACCATCGAGCCCTCCCACGAACGTATACCGGAGCAAACTGAGTTAGCTTGGCTTTACGACGTGGTTTGTCGCGATCAAAATGTTGTTCCCAGAACCCTAGTTCGTGTGACCTCTGACTTTCATTTTGACCATCGTTTTCTTTGCATTCAAGCCGTAGAGCGCGTAAAACATGTGGCATTAATTTGTCTCACGTTAATATATAACAACTTATATATAGCACTTTTTGAAAAAAATGCTCGAATATGCGTATCTGTAACGTGGCATTTATTAAATTTACGCCACACCCGTCGCGAATGAAATTTCATTGATCCATCTACGAATCATTGAGCTTAAAGGATGAAGCCGTGTAATTAAACCTTAACCCTACGACTACCTAGACGCACTAAGGAAGGAATTGGGGGCAGGGGGGGATTTAGGCTGTTAATCCCGTTAGCGAAGTTCGTTACACCGATCTCTCCTTTCCGGCGCCTTTTCACCCCCGGCCATTTGATTTGCCGACTATACGACGTCAAAACTTTTCTCTTTACTCTCTCTCTGTAACATGTTGGACAAAGTCAAAGCCGCTGACAGGATATCGAAATACGCCGCTTTGATTTTGCCATCCTTATACCTCTCTATATAAGATTTCATTAGAAGTTATATTTCTTAATTATTCCACATGATAGCTTTTACAAATTGCTTCTGTTTTCTCGAAAGGCGATATTAAGATATTTATAGATGTAACATTTGAAGAAAACTTTTTCATAAATTACTTTTTTAAATTGCAGAATAAGATACAGGCAATACTCAGCAGGTAGGATCTTGGGGCACCTAATTTCTTTTTTACTTTTTGAATTTATATATATAAATTTAAAATAAAAAAGTGCTTATCTCGTTCAGCACGTGTCGTTATTTTTAACTTACCACGTAGCTTAAAGCCAGAGTTAAATTTTTCTTTTTAATAAATCGATAATATTAAATATAATACCACATTTTTCAGTTTTCTTTCTTTATTTTATTCAGCTTGAAGAGAATGCGTATCGACGATTAATTTCGTCTGTTTATCTTTACAATATTACTAGTCGAATATAAACAAGATATTCAATGAGTTTGTCTAAATAAATTTGAAGCAATTTTAAGCGAAGACAGCCATGAAACAATACAAATATCATTGGCACATTTACCGCTGAGCAACTTAGCATTTCAGATCGCTGGCGGTAATTTGTGAACAACGACGACGACGACGACGACGACGACGACGACGGCGGCGGCGAGGAACAATCGAAGTGATGACGGTCGAGAATGTTAAACGATTTCTTGTGTTTATCCGTGTCTTCTCTTATCCAATTTCGGGTATCGTGTTTGGCATTTCGGTAGATGCGCGTGGTAATAAGCTCGAGAATATCAAGAACCGGAGTGGCAATATTTCTCGTCGGTAGAAGATCGCGCGTCGAAAGTATACCAACTTTCTCGTGAGGCTGCCGTCTCCCTGGAGATTTTCCTCTTGCGATGATAACCTGTTTACTTCTGTATTCGCATCGTTAAAAAAAAATATACGAGGCACAATATCGCGCATTTTTGCGAGGTCGGTATTTCATGCGCGGGAAATATCTTATATGTATAGAATAATAGAAGTGGAGAATAAGCCACTTGTTACTCGTTGGGCTTATTGGAAACTTCTTCCCGGAAGCTTCCATATTTACGAAGATAAAAAGAAAAAAACATCGCACGATAAATTGCGTAATGAATTATACAAACGTGCATTATACGTCACAGCAACAAGTTGAGAAGAAAAGTGCGCCGTAAGTGACTTCATTAAATCCCCGTTTAAATATTCGAGAAAACCAGACACGTTGATTACGTCATTCCGCGCAATATTGCCAGCTTGAGGCGTTGTATTTTCTACCACTCGTGCTATCACGGAAGAGGCTTCTCGAACGCCTTGACTCCACCCTCGGGTGTTTTCGATCAAAGCTTCGCTCTCGACGACAATGGAACGGATATTCACTGTGCGAAAGTGCAAAGAGAGTCCGCGCGCTATATTGCGGATCGCCCAGGGCGTGACTTTGAGAAATCCCCCGTCGATCTGATCGAACGACGTATTCGGATGTTCTCAACTAGACGTCTCTCCGTGTAATAAGACGAGATTATTGACGAGCACGACCTTTTTGAGCGGCGTATATAACGCGAATCGGGCCGCGAATTACAGGACACATTGTTGTCGCGATACACGCATTTGACCGTCCATCTGTATGTACATTTATTAACGATGTAGATTTAATTATACAGCACACTGACTGCTTCGGCATGCTCCGTTACACGCGGAATAATGTCGAGCAGAATACATTTATATGTCGCGTTTCCGATGCCACTTCATTAATCCCGATATGATTCCTGCGCGGACGAGATCCTTCGGCTAGTTATCAAAGATGTGTATTTTAAATAAATACTTCTTGTCGTGTCTTGTCGTGCGTAAGACGGGAACTCGTGACGAGAGAGAATTATTAAATTAAAATCTCAGCCGACGCGAACGGCTGACGAACTGTTATGTTTATGATCTCGTAAAAAGAGAGAGGGAAGACGTATTTCGTTGATAGCAGCGGGTTACTTCCGTCGCATCCTGGATGGCCACGGGAAGGCGTTTCTTCGCGTCTGAGATATTCAGTGAATGTATCGATTCCCGACTAGGTATTCGCAATGGGGTCTTAAGGAATTTAATAATCCGGCATCGGCAACTTTCTAGGGTGCCCTTCTTTGCGGGCACCGGCTGCGTCGTAGTATTCCGATTATCGATCGGTAAATAATTCAATCGGACGTGAGTAATTGCTCTCGTAGACCCCCTTCTAACCCCGTCCGACATCCGTGTTCTTCGTTATCGCGTTACGCAAATAATTCGCCGCGTTCAGCAGAAAAATGATCTTCTAATGATCGACTTATTTCTGGTTGTTGTTTTTTCGCATCTTTTTATAGAATGTTACTCGATAAAAATAACGCCGATGTAAACAAGTGATTTTTAGAAGATTAAATGAAATAGCCTCGCGAAACCGCTCTTGGAATACGCAAATGGGAATGCTGACGTAAATAATCGTCTCGCTTAACAGAAGTGGGTCAAGTTCATGGGAATACTTTATCTTGGTGCTTGAAATTAAACAAATCATTTATTGTTCTTGACTGCATTTCCTATTGGTTTCCTCCTCGCGATTCAATTCGAGGTCAGATTGGAATCGTCGCTGTCCTACGACGATATCGAAAGCCGCATTTTTTCATTTGTCAGGCGGACGTACGATTTGTCCTCGACCGTTGTCCAGGATAAAATTCCCATTGCTGTTTCATGTAGCGCCAACTGGAAGAACAATGAGAAAGTTCGCCGCGTTTCACGGAAAGTATATCAGATACGTTTCGCGACAGCAGTTACAAAATTCCGTCTTCTCTCCGGCGAAATATGTGCAATACTCCCCGGTGAAAATGTCCTCGCTGCCAAGTTTTATTATTTTAGCAAACAACGGGGGAAAAAATTTTTGATGAAATCCCACACAGCGATGTGACGTCGCGCGTTGAAGGAACGGAAATACGAGGGATAATATATTTAGCGGTAAGAAATGGATATTCGCGATGATTATGTTTGCAGTTACTAAAAGTCATCATTACTACGTACTTTTCGCTATTAAATTTCACGTCGTCGTAAATTATCTGGTAAGTTCAGTCGCGGAAACATTGCGTTGGGATAATGCAAACGCGGCGCATAGCGGCGCAGCGAGGCGAAAAGGTAGGCGTGGTACGACGACTGGTGGAAGTAAGTGGTAAAGACAGAGCTACGATGCGCCGCTGTTTACACTGCTGTCGCACTGCTTAATCCGTTCGTTAAATAAAGATCCCTGCAGAAACGTGCCAAGGAAACTTGTTTACTACGATGCAGTCCTCTCGCAAAGCTCTCCGCAAAACGTTTTCCCGTCACTCTACAATTTTCGCGCGCGGGCAACCACGTGCGATATAATTATATTCCGTTATTGCATATCTCGTGTATATATATATGTGTGTGTGTGTGTGTGTGTGTGTGTGTGTGTGTGTGTGTGTGTGTGTGTGTGTGTGTGTGCGTGTGTATGTTTATATATGTATATATACACACGCACGTCTTTATCCAGCATGCTACATTGTTGGATGCAGCTTATTATTCTCATATTTTGTGGGTAACGAAAATCATTATACGTCGTCGTAGAGGAATAAAAGGAGTCTCTTGGTTGTTATAACTCTACGTCAGGCATTCGAATACATGATAAATGCTGCGGAACTACAAGAGAAACGTATTTACGGGCCGGGAGAGGCGCAACTGAAGGGCATTATTAAAATACATTGTACTGCGGAACTGAGATCGAGGCACGAGGAGTGGGAAAGCGGTAGGGTCCGTAGGACACTGATACACCATTTGGGATCCTCGGGGAATACTAATGGCAGATCGTGGATGTTTAGTGCGTTCTTACAGCCGGTGCATTATTGATGCGGTCCTGAGTCGGCCCGAGGGCCGAGTGGAGAAGGGCCACAGGGCGGCGATGGCGAAACGTTGGCTGTAGACCACGGCTGGCCCTTTCGAGAATCCACATCATTTATGTATGTGTGCAGGAAGCCTTTTCGAGGATAAGAGGCGGCATGGCACTCGTGCTTTCACTTACTGCGATATATATATATATATATATGTTGTGTATATGTAGAATTATCTTCATTCGTAACTCTACGTAAGAGACACGAGAGAATAATTGCTATATATGTCTTTTTTCTCTCTCTGGGTCTTCTTTTTTTTATCATACGTTTGAAGCTATAGTCATACTTGTTTATAGGCACTTTATATATTCAATTTTCAATTTTTTTTTGTTTTTTTCTTCTAAAAACTTGGGATGATCTCTACAAAAAGTTTTCATTCCGAGTGCGGCAAAAGGTATCATTTTTCAAGTAGGCTACATCTCGTTTTCCGGGTTCTCTCTTGTTCATTCGATTGAATAAATTGGCCGAACCGCCGTATGGATAACGACGTGCGGCCTCACGCCACAGCGACGATAGTAGCCACAGGATTCGACAAGACCGGCCTTGGATCGTAGCCAAGGCCGTGCGCTTATCCTCTCGGATTTTCTCTCTATTTGAGAACAAACGGAACGAAACGATGCAAGTGGTGTCGCTGGCACGACACGCCGGTGCAACCACCAGTTGCTATCATGCTATCAGAGAGAGGTCGAGCGGCATAGAGCGAGAGAAAGAGAGAGAAAGGTGAAGAAACCGGGAGCGCGAAAGATCCTTGAATCTGTAACGTGTACGAACGCACAGGCTCATATTTTACACAGTGTAGGCCTACGTAAATATAATACATAGTTTCATATCGCCTGTTGCATTCGTAGAGTGTTTCTTTGGAAGGATCGCCCGTTCCTTCTCGGGTGACGCCAACAGTAGTCTTGACAAATTGCTTCCGCGCGACAGAATGAGTCATCGTTTTCAGTTGCAGCATTGTCGTCCTTTCGCACGTCACAGTATGCGCTTACGTACCATTGTGAACATTGCAGAGGCTGCCAGACTGGTTTCCTTGGCTCAGGTGCTCGTAGCGGGATCATTCGTTGACGTTTCATGATTTATCGCTATTTAGAATTTTAAGATGTACGTAAGATAAACTTCCGGAAAGAATTGGACGAACTTTAATAGCTAAGAAAAATATTTATCTTCCATATATTAAAAATGCAATACAAAATAATTAATCGTAGAAATATATAACAGAATATGCGAGGTGTAGAGGGGGTTAGAGTTTGATGCGCTGTGCACAAAGAAAATACGAATACATCAAGTCGGTCGTATCGTAAGAGCTGCGTTATAATAAAATTTTTCGGCATGAAAACTCGTTGTACGATTTCTAATTACGATGTTACGATATTTCCGGTCGGGTTCTCCCTTTCGATTTAACTGAAATCCCCGAGATTGCAGCTTTTTACGGTCGGTGCATTTGGAAAATCTCGACTTGGCCAAGGGCAAGTTTGCGTCGTGTGAGTTGCCCTCTTGGTGTTACCTGGTCTTGAATTCGAAGCACGGTGGCGCGGCGCCAACAAGTGGTCCATATACCAACCGGCAATCTGCGCCTATCCGAGCTACGCCCTGATTCTACGTGCTGTAATTACTAATCAATATTATACCCGCTCTCATGCGTCGTATTACGCGGAACGTCGGTGAACGTGTCCTGTAATTTGAACGGTGCTCGTCAGCAGCGTTCGCGTAACACTTCGGCTCTGAAATCTCTCGAAAAGCTGCAAATTCCAAATTATCGGATGTAATCGCTGTAATAATCGCTATAAACCGTTTATTGCTTGAAAAACCTTCATTTGCGATAACAATGCATATTCCGATATCGCATCGATTTACGCGATAAACACCAATAAGTTTTAATGCAAAGTCATTAACATAGGATTTAATTATGGAAAATTTAATCCGGGATTAAACGTATTCGTGCGCGAATATTTAAAATATTTAAAATGCGAGTTTTATCATTTCGCGACAAGGACTGATTTTATCTCGCATTTAATTTCGACTAATTCAATATGCACCGTTCATTTGCATGTGGAAAATAACAACCGTTTCGTAGCGTGCATTTTAGTTATAGTTACTTCGGGCCGCGGGTAGCATCGAATATATACCGACAGCCGGGTCCTTTCGAAGTGGCTTGAGGTTAGATGGAGAGTGCGGGCTCGGTCTCTCTTCTCATTAAGTTGAGTGTTGCGTGTTGCGAGGAGGCTCGAGGGGCACTCACTACCCCGAAGTGCAGTAGACACGCCAGCGAGGCGCTCACCCCCGAGCTACAGGTTGCTACGGAAGATTGGCGACTTAAAAAGCGCTTTGCCGGAATAACGGAACGAGTTTCTCGATTAAACCTCCCGAGGAGTTGAGCGAATACGCGGCGATCGCAAATACGAAGACATCGGAGGGGAAGATATCTGCAAAGCGCGACGGGTCCGTTGTTCCATCAGAGGAATGTCCGATTGAACAATTTTAGAAGTCGCCGCTGCTACGCGCGCAGCTTTTGTGTGCGGACTTTGTTGAGTGCTTTTCGCGTCGGAATGGCTCGCCGTCGTTATCGCAGTGTCCTTTCCGTGTCTCCGATGCAAAAGGGAAAACGGCAAAATTGTAAAATGTCGACGGCGTAAGAGATGAGATGATACCGACGAGACGGATTGCTAAATCGAATTTCTTCCAAGATACCAGGAGAGCACCGGGCGACCTCGGCTCTCTCAAGCCGAAAGGGAGCGGAAGGCTTTAGCAGGCACATGGATATTAAGCGTAGTCGGTGAACACCTTCTAAGTGCTCGTAAGTAGAGGCTCGAGAGAGAGGCATATGAGATAAAAGAGCTCGGTATGCGAACGTTTGCGCGCGAGGATACTTTCAGGGAGCAAAAGAGAAAAGGGGGATGATGGTCTTATTTCATAACGACTTGCCAGGCTCAAAGAGGGAATAGGTAGAAGGTGTGTCACAAACAGTCAGGTATACACATGTCTCTCCCTGCGCAGGCTGTATACGTTTATGACGTGCATTCCCAGCACGTACACGCGTACGCACACACACACACACACACACACACACACACACACACACACACACATGCGCGCGCGCGCGCGCGCGCGCGCGCCAGGACGGTTTCTACCTTGCAAAGACCAAAGAAAAGGTCGCACTTCGCAAATGTCTCCATGGCAGGCGAGGAAATGCAAGGTAGATTTTCTTTACGAAATAAACTCCGCTTCGTAAACGTTGCTACGTCCACCTCCCGTTTTCTTGCAGAAAGTGTATTTTTCTCTCCGCGTAAGCAACGTGTACATGCGCCGTTCTTCGGATGCTCGCGTCGGGAATTATTAAAAACTCTTTTGATGAAACGCGATCGTCATTGACGTTGACTTGGTGCCCGGGGATCGCACCGTGCGTTTTGCTTTATTTCCACGTAATTTTACGAAGCAGCACGGGAGAGATATGAAAGCTCTACCTTCTTCCTTTCCTTTGCTGGCGTTTACCCTTTTGTTATTTTCCCTTGCAATTTTATTTCGAGGCCACGTCCTCTTTTCTCCTCTTCCACCCTGCCGCGCGCACCACGAAAGTACCGTCATTACAGTTCAATCATGCTACTTTTCTTTTATACGGCGTGCGCTATTCGAAAAACGCCTCGGCTCGCTTCACCCGTCTCGCTTTTATACGTCCGCAGGTCGGTATATGAATTCTACGGGGCGGTAAAATTGCTTCTGTGTCTCTGGCACGTCCTCTTTATGGAACGCTAACCTGTTTCATATCGCAGTTCATCCTCGGCGTAATAAAGCATCCCCTCCATCGCTGACTTCTATCGCGCTATCTTCCCAGCGAAATTTTGAGTTTCACGTTTATCATTAACAATTTTAAAAATTGGCCGAGACGTCACACGTATGAAATTTCTGCGGAAGCTCTGACGAATTTCGCGAGATTACAGAATCGGTGATTATTTACTATTTCTAAGATTGTATCGCGGAATTAGTCGAGAGCATTGTATGTTGCATTTTATAAAAGACCGCAATACGCGCAATTCATATTGAATGTGAACTAATACGGTTGCGGTTTCAGGCAACGTCACGTATAGCGAAGGTCTCGGCACTTCGGCTTGACGTCATGTGATAGGTCGAAATAATTAAAGACAGCAATTATCTATACACACAACTCTACTAATATTAACTCGTTGATAACATCGCGTTGAATTGATCGATACAAAGAAACCTGCAACTGTTTCGGACTTGGAATATAAAATGTTTTAAAACTGGAGCACCAAAGCCTTTCGATTTACGTACCGGGAGAATTTAGATCAGGTTATATTTTTTTCTCACGGATTTCGATGATACAAATTCCTTTTTTGTAATCTATATGTATATCGCAGAACTCTCGGGCAGCGTCGTAGAGACGGGATTTTGGACGGACGTTGATAGCTAGCTCTAGTTAAACTTCCTAAACCATCGTCGATTGAGTTAGAGTTTACTTCCCTGCCAAGCCTGCCGGTGAAACCTGCGTCGTGTCCGCCTTGCTTGCACCGAGGCTCAATTTGGAAATTGCGTTCAATGCTGTTCGGAGGAGTACCTCCCCTGGTACGAGGACGGATTTTGTCTGACATTGTTCGAGTTTTATACCGCCGCGGATAGAATACGCGCTCGATAACGTATTGTGTTATCGCTACGATCGTTATTTTGTCATAACAAATTGACACCTTTTTCGCGGACGGAATAAACATTTGTGCGAACAGAAGGGCCACACGAATGTTACGCCATGGCGTGGCTTTTCCGCGGTTCACCACGCACCAATCGCGAATCCATGAATCGATACTCGGCAATGAATAATAAGCGCTCAATACTGCTGTATTATTGGCGAAAGCGATAAATCGATGTATGGTGAGATTTGAAAATTTTGCGGTGGTAGGGACATGACATATGCGTAGTATACTTGAGCGCAGAATGGATACGAGTGTACGATCGTTCATCGGTAACAATGAAGTCGCTTGCACAGGAGAAAAGGATCGCTGTTGAAAAAGAAAAAAAATCTGTTGCATTGATTGTGACGTCCCGCACACGGATAGAGTTGGACGTTGAAACGCCCTCCAATTTATTATGAACCAATGAGAGCTGCTCTTCTCTGATCGGTTTTGTCGAGAGAATTTCGTTTAGTTAATCGGTCGACGTGGTTCGATGTCACGTCCCAATTTGGCCAAGTCTGGTCTGAAAAGCCAAATCCGACGCGGCTTGGATAATTGGGAAAGGATATTTCTGAATATCCCGCCCTAGAGTGATACCTTCTGTGCAGTTAAAATCTTTTTCAACGTTCACGCATTACGTAAGCCCGCTTTGTTTTAATCAACCGGTTCAATCTCCTGCATCTGCCGTACTAATCAATAGGAGAAAATTTTTTTTTTACATTGTCATTACTATTTTTATTAATTTTCATGAACTACAATTGATAAAAGAAAATGTATTCAATTATATTTTACAATAATATAGTTTTCGCTTTTCTGTAATAAATATAACAAAGATTTTAAATATCTGATATAAATCTTAAATGTATGAAAAATTACTTCAAATTGCAGCGGTATATTTACCATCGATATTCCATCAAAGAAAACTTCAGAATCTCCCGCGGAAACAAGACTGTCGGTCTTGCAATTGTCCGTTACGAATTCGACTGGAAATTGAACTTGAGACATAAATATTAAATAACGATATTCCGACAAAGTATCATTAAAATATCGCTCAACAGGTGTATCATATGTAAGATAAGAATCACGTAGTGATGATAACTCGGGACAGGTTGTTCTTCTGGTAGTGCGGCTAAAAGCAGCGGCGACGGTGCTGGTGGTGGCTGCTGCTGCTGCTGCTGCTGCTGCTGCAAATCTCAGGGGATCGCTTTGTAAGTCGGAGGCCGTGCGATACATAAGTGATGCGCCGTTAAAGCGGCCTCCGTGGAGTGGAGTTAGTTCTGTATGCAATTGCTCCGTTCCTGCCTATTCTCCAGCGTTTCGATCCTATGCCGGTTATATATCGTTGTCATTAGCCACTTTGGACTAAAACGCTCATCTGCAGATAATACACTGCCTCTCGTCGCCTTTCCGAGTGACGTGTAGGTTTAAATACTGTTTCATTAACATGTTTCTCCCACACGTAAGGACAGCTTTAGCGCTCGCTACTATGTACTCTGTAATCTTTAACCATTTCGAAATAGAAATTATTCTACGCGACGCTCGATATCGATACGTATTTTGACTGATTCAAATTCATTTTATTTTTTTAGATTCAGAGAACGCTTTTCCGTATATCGACATTTCTATTGTCATATGCATTACGCTATATTCATTTAATATTAAATGAAATCGTTTAAATCTGAAAGCAATTTTTCTACTATCACCTGAAATCCACTAGCTTCATCGAAAATAGTTAATTGAGAGAGAGAGAGCAGCGTTCGAAAGGTTGACCTTATCGATTCTCGCACTACTGACCGCGTCATGCCTTTCTATTAAATCGAACCCGGTTTACACGACATTGCTATATTGTCACCTATACCCCTAAAAAGATTCGCGCTGATACGGTAATCTCGTTACCGATGAAGCCGCAGCTGGTGCAAGCTATCTTCCTGCGTAACTCATGAAGAAGATCGGGCCATTTAAACATTCATAGAAGCTACGTCGTCGTCGTCATCGTCATCGTTGTCGTTGTCGTTTGCGAGAATTGGTATCGCAAAAGTTTCCGTATGCGCGTGTGCATATGTAAAAGCTTGCGTGGAGCGGGGATGTGCGTTATGCGTGGATGGTACCGCGTTAAGACACAGGCCGCCCCGAAGTCTTAATGAAGCCCATTCAAGGGGCTATTATCGCGGAGACCGCGTAATCGTCTCTCCGCGAGAGGCGGTTCTCACTTAATAATCATACACCCCATATTCCGAATTCCGTGATAATGGCTTCCCGCGCCTTGCAACCCCGTTCGCGTAAGCTGTTTTCCGCGTTCAATCTCGCGACGCCTTTCTCAAAGCGAGTCTGCATACCGGGGTTGTATAACCGTTGCGATTTCTGCGACGGTTAACAGTCGTCGCTCGTGATTTCCCAGGAAGTTTCGAAGGATGTGGCCTTCCCACCTGGCGCAAGATGTATTTAACGTCATGTGCCAAAATCACGATTGGAAAATGGACAAGCGCGAAGGTAAAAAGAGAGAATATTCATAGCCGCAACAGTTTCTAGATAAAATTAATATAATATTGTATATAAAATCACTTAATTTGTATTTTAATAGTCATCGGGATATTAGTAGAAATAATTGTTACGGCGATTATCTTGAAATTTCCAACGAAGCGTTCATTAATCAGCAAGTCATTTTGGAACGCGCTTCGCAGCGGAGGCGATTTTGACCTGCTCGCATACTTTACTTTCCCATCGGCAGTATCTGTATTTGTATCGGAAAACAAATTTGTCCTTAGGATAATGGATGAAGCGGTCGCCGAGTCACGGAACGTATTCCGGAAACGTGCGCGAAATTCCTGCACGGCTTTGTAATTAATGAACTTGAGTTAAATGCAGCGTCCCCGGTAACTTAGACCTATGGAAGGGGAATGTTGTAATTGGAGATAGTTGCATGAAAAGAATGGCAATTGGATATCAAAATTGTTAGAATATTTCAGTAAAGTCGTATATCTATCTCAAATTTATCTTATTTGAATGATTAATTAATCATCAAACAAAACACAATTGTAGAGGTAATACATTAATATAAAGTCAAAAATATCTATTAAAATAGACGTGAATTGATTGTCTCTAGAATTTAATATATATAAAAAATAGTTTCAAACCTTAACAGGACCAATTTCTATCACATGGAATCCTATTTTGTTTCCTCCCGACATGATCGTTAGTTATTTCTTGCCAACTTACCTAAAACAGACAGAGAAAGAATTTTATAATCTTGATACAAAATCATTTTTATAATGTCATATAAAATAATCTCGATATTTAATATATCATTTTTCTTACCAATCGTCTTTTTATCGATCGATTGTTTTCGAAGAACCGAAAATCGTGAGCTCGGGGCGAGTGGAAGAGAACATTCTTCCAACTTTCGCCATTAGAATACAGCTTTCGAAACGTTTTGTCTACGTCGATCCCAACATAGTCGCGAAGGACAACGTTCCACGTCTTCCGATCCCTTCGAAACTTCGACGCGAGCTACGTCGACGGATAATGAAGAGACTGCACGTCCCAGATAAACACGACTGTAGCTAGCTGAGAGTACACGAGGGAAATAGTTTATTGTTTAGTGCCGTGCGGTCGGATGTTTGTGCCATGGGGGCTGCTGCAGCTGATGGCGGGACCGGTCGGTGTATTATAGGGTGTAGCACTGCGTTTCGAGATGGAGAGCCGGCGAGATGGAGTTCCGCGTACTGCGAGCCACTCGAGAACGAGTGCTAAGCACACGGAGCACCGTGGCTCTCCCATTCAAGCCCGTCTGACTCTTCACTACGTCCGCTCGTCACTACGTCCGCGGTAAATGCAATCGCGCGCAAACCATCCCTCGCTTCTCTTCATTCGTTCTTACTTTACCGCCCCGCGCGCTCACTCGCGCCACGGTGGCCTCTAAAAATTAATGAATCCACGAGCTCTTCCCGCGCCACGGGAGTTTGCGTTTAATAATTCAATCGCGTAAAAGGCGTATAATCTTAGGAGCACAATCTATAAGGTTCATTAACTCTATATAAAGAAGGGGAGGGGGATGTTAGCGGCTATAATTTCCCCGTATGCATATGTTATTCTAAATTTCAGACTAACGATATTAACTTATAATGCGAAAGTCATAAAAGAGAACTTTGTGCGGGCAAACTGTGATTCCGGTAAGCTACATATTATAGTTTCAGCACCTTTGAACTTTTGCGGCATTAAAGCCTGCATATAGAGCACGATAAATCATGAAAATATGTATCATTAATATGTACATTTTACATTTTTCTCCTTAAACGTCTTTTTCTTTGTACGGTCTTAAATTCGATTTCATTTGTTGCGCAAAGGAAAGATAATTGTGAATATAGACGAGATGTGATTATTTACAAACGGTATGAATATGTAAATGAATACGAAGATAGTAATAACACAGTCGCCGATTCTTTCTACAGAGGTCGATCTCTTCCTGGTTCGTTGATCCGAATTTCTAAGAGAGACTTACAGCGCGCGCGGCGTGGGCGAGGGAGCTCCACCCCGGTGATTTCGGTGCTCGAGGAATCAGTGCGCGGCACCACTCTCGTAATATCGGAGCCCCATTAGAAGCGACTGGGTTCCTGAATTGGGTTTCGAAAGACGTCACTTTACGGTGGAAGCGCGACGCTATTACAGGCACTGCTAGTTACTACGATAGTTCGAGAGGGTACGGAGTAGGCAAGGAATGGGGTAAGGTGAAGCGCGTAGTTTCGAGGCATCTTGGTACTCCCTGTCGCCTTGCGGAGGGAACCAACGGCGAAAGTACGCCGCAGTAAGGGAAAGATGACAGAGGGTGCGCGGTCCGCCCCCCTCCCCCCGCGTGCCCATCACCCTCGCCAAACTCTCCTTATTCTCCCCCCCCGTCTCCTCCTCACGATTTCTCTCACTCTCTCATGAGCGCGGTAACATCTCGATGGTACAACTTCTCCAACGGCGGAGTATCTCTACTAGCGTCGTGCACGGAACAAGTTTCGTGGCGAGAGTGCACACTCCACGTAAATTAACTCGCTTACTTTGGGCTTGATTGCATATCCTTATGGCTCAGTACCCCGGCCGCCTCTCCTCCGAACCGTTGATCGGTTTCCGCCGGTGTGCTGGTTCACGCTCACAGCGCCTGGGAGAGCATAATTATTGGCGAAGAATGAATTTTCATTAATTCAACAATGCATCGTTGTACGGAGGAAATACGTTCCCCGATCGGCTTAGACTGAATTTCTTGAGAGGTGAAATTAACGAACCACCGCCCTACCTTGTGTTCGACACTTCGTTGTATTACCGAGTATGCGGTACGTGGAATAAGTTACTTCAGTACGCGAAGAAATTTATTTTTGACTGAAAGGATTAATGTTGTGCGATAGGAACGATTAGAAATCTTATTTCGCAATTATAATGAAGCAAAGGACGAAGAGAATAATGAATAAATAATCGTCATTTGTAATAATGGAATCATCGATAAGACGTGCGTCGATATCACATTGCGATTATGCTCTCTCGCGTTCAGGCAAGTAGTTGGTAGCGAGTTCTAATCTTGGATTATGGTTCTCGGTTGACGCAACCCTCGTGTTCCCCACCATCTCTCAGCCATCCAGCTGGATCGTACAATACGTTGTCGTCGTCGTCGTCGTCGTCGTCGTCGTCGTCGTCGTCGTCGTCGTCGTCGTCGTCGTCGTCGTTGTCGTCGTCGTCGTCGTCTGCCAGTGTCGAGTGTCGGCATTCGACTGTCGGCAGCTAGGCGCGCTCGACAATGGTCCGCAGACGTTACCAGTTTGACTCTCACCGACACCGACGGTTCTTGTCGCCGCCACCGTGAATTTCCTATAACTTTCCATTGAAATCTCCCTCGGATAGGAATAAGGGTTGGTAGCTCGAGCGACTGCTAGGAACGGCAGGGTGGTGGGAAGGAACGGTGGATTGAAATCAACTGTGGCAGCCCCGCGACTAGGTCGACACACTGATCGAGACGCCGACGTCGAACTTATGTGCGAGACTCGACGGCTATACCACGCCGGCAAAGAAAGAAATAAAGAAATACAGAGGATGTGTGTGTGTGTGTGTGTGTGTGTGTGTGTATTACGCGCGCGCGCGCGCGTGTGTGTTCAATAATATCAAAAGAGAGAAAGAGAGTCAAAGAAATTGAAGGAAGGAACTGGCGATCGCAAGGACGGGTGAAAGAAGCGTATTAGACGTTACGTTTTCGTATTTTGAGGATGCGAACAAGTGGAAACATTCTTGCTAGACGAAAGGCGTGGAGTAGTTTGTAAATTGCTGACCATTCAAAACAATTGATCTTCTTTCATAAAGGCGGAAATATACGTGTATATAAAATATTATTATGATATTATTATATTATTTATATCGTTATCAACGATATATGTGAATTCTTTCCTATTTCGATAAATGTGGAATGTAATTAAACCGTCATATATATAAAATCGTCGTGTCATCATCGTATGTAGTGAGCTTTCGCAGAAGTTGATGCTGAAAGGTTCTCGGAGAATCAAAGGATCGAGTCTCACGGGGGCGAGACGAAAGGAAACATGATACTTCAGAAATTCGCGAGAAGATCGTATCTCTTGCGAGAAGAGAAAGGTGGCAGGAAGGGGGAGACCGGGCTGGGCGAACTAATCAAGGATTTCTCGCCTTGAGCCGCGGAGCCCGAGCTCGTTTCCTTTTAGGTGACGACGACGACGACGACGATGACGATGAGAGCGCGGATGAAAGAAGAGGATAAAAAGGGACGAATGGGTACCTATCTCTCCTTACGAAGATCCGGCTCCAGTTAGTGTAATGAAGAGCTTTATAATACGGTCCACCGACATAAACCGCTGCCGACCGAGGTGGAAAGGGGGAGGAGGGGAGAGGGTTGCCTAACGGTAGAACCAAGTCCCAGCGGCGCGAGAAATAAAACTAGCGGAGAGTTAATGAATATATAACGTTTCGACTTGATCTTATATAACGGGAGAAAGCAAGCAGGATGGGCGAATGCAGCGGCGAATCGCCGGATGGGCGATGAAACTTTAGGACAAAGTATCCTTAGCCATCATCTATCCCTTCTGTCGCGCTCGCTCCTTTCATCTTTCCGCATTGCGGGCTCGAAGATTCATAGAAGAGGCAGCGGGCGGACGACAAAGTCCTTGCTAATTAACTCAGCGTATTCTACAAACTTGTAATGACGAGTAACATCGTGTATTTTACGGTAACACATATCCGTCGTAGCTACTATGCGCGGTAACATAATTGCCTTATTATGCGCTTCGTGTGCTGTTGCGAAATTACTTATTGCCGGCACTAATTAAAGGCGCTGAAAATTTTTGTTCGATCCTAGCATCACGCTGTACACAAACCAGCGCAGTGAGACGTAACGAATTTAATGAACTTTATCGAGAGAGAGAGAGAGAGAGAGAGAGAGAGAGAGAGAGAGAGAGAGAAAGAAAAAGAGGGATTAACGATAAAACTAATAGAGGATCCGTCAATTCCTTTTACACAGTGCAAAGCAACGAATGTCAAGAATTTCACTATACTTTTCGAGAGATTGCTGATTCATCTTTGGGTGAATCAGAGAGAGAAAAAGAGGGGAGGGTGGAGAGAAAGAGAATCTCGTTACTGAATAGAACGTCATTGACCTATCTCATGACCGATCGTCGCGCGTCGCCTTAAGAAACGTTTTTTGTTCGTTAGTGTCAGTCGTGGACATGTACATTATTGAGTGTCGATCGATCATTCAATTCTCTTCTATTATTCTTCCGCGGAGTCGTCGGCAATACGGCAACACTCGACAACGCGTCTACATAATACATATATCTCTGTATGTATTATTTACAGAGCGTCGGTCCCTCGCGTGCGCAGATTGCTATAATTACCGTCGTACAACACGGAATTCCGTGCGACGGAAGTAACTTCGGTCCCATTGGACGGCGAGGCGAATAATTGTCGCGCGGAACGGTGGACGGCGGACGGCGGACAGCGGGACGACGGACGCGACGGGCGACGCATCGCGGAATTGCGGAATCCAATATACGGCGGTGTTCTTGTTTTTCGCATTTTTACGGGTGGTCGCTCGCGCACAAGAGTGTTCAGCGCGGACATTCAGCGGCTCGCATTCGGCGGCTATTCTCGTTGAGGACGGAAAGAGCGGGAGAACGAGAGAGAGCGAGAGAAAGAGAGAGAGAGAGAGAGAGAGAGGGGCAGAAAAGCATAGGGTGGAACCAGGTGGGTGGCCGGAGCGACGAATGGATTGAAGCCTGCGGTACCAGAAGCCCGACGCGCCCGTCGGGTAATTCGACTCGCTCGAGTACCTACCACCCTCTCTCGCGTGTGTAAACGCGAGAGAGGGTGCTCCCGGTAGGCAGGCAGGCAGCCAGGCAGGCAGGCAGGAGGCAGGGAGACAGCAGACAGAGCTCGAACCCGTTTGCGAGGGAAAGGAGAATCCTGCTTTGATAGCTGCGGGGGAAGTAGATTGGTAGGAGTGATGCGCCGGATAGAGTTCATTGGTTCCGCTCTAGATCAGGCGGGTTTACGCTCGAGCATAAAAAAAAGAGATTGGAATGCTTTGGGATTGGTCGAACGCCCGCTGGATTGTTTGCGGGAAGCGAACGACGCTCCATCCGCTCCTGTGTGCTGCGTACTCCGAGAAACCTCCGGCTACGATTTTCCGGCTGATCATCGGGGCTATCGATTCGAGGATGGTAGGTTGAACGCGTCGAAGGTCGAATTCGATTCCGTTGTAAGGCGTTTTCGTTCGATTTAATTTACGCGATTTCGACACGCGGCGGAACGCACATGCGGTAGTAATAAATATAGATACACTCGTTGCGTCGCGGTCATCATTCTATATGAATGTTCATTTAATCGAGTTTTAGGCGCTCATTCTACGCGAGAATATAAACGAATATAGCGCGCGTTCGTGATCCTAATAAAAATTGATGAAGTCGCGAAATGAAGCTGTCCCCCGATCGCGCGGAGTTTCCGCCGCGCGTCGAAACCACCGCCGTGCCATTGCCATTACCGCATTGGCGACTTACGGCCTCTAATGCGTTTAACGAGCGGATAACGTCCAGCAATTAAATAAATATCATTCTCATGTTTTGTCATATTGCTGGCTCGCTTTAGATTCGCGACGGCGGCCATTATTCTTACTTTTCGTGCGTGACTTTTTATCTCGTATGTACGTACGACGGCCGTATTTATGCAAACGAGAACTAGCGGCGTGGCGATTTTTGTACGAAACCGCCTGGCGATGTTGCGTGAGGGTGAAAAAGGGGATATAATTATGGGCCAGCTCTTTTTTTTTCGCCCCGCATCCGCGTACGGTGAAGGGTGCGAGTAGCCGGTGACACCGATTGCGAGTGTGTCGCGCGCCACGGCGCCCACAGCGATATCATCGCTGAATAAACATGACATTATTAAGCGGACCGCTGCCCGACAAACACTCGCGAATTAACATACAAATTGAGCGACGAGAGTTCAGCTCTCGAGATGCCGAAAGGAGAAACGGACAGCCTGTACATGTGTGTCCGTGTCGTGTTTCGCGACGATGTCTCGATTTAGTTGCCGCGTCGCGCTCGGAGAAATTTCTTCGTCGGGCCACATTGAGCGCGAAGCCGCTTCCCATCGCGATAAGCGACGTCCTCGGCGATAACGTATTCGCATGGATGGCATAATGTGAATTCAAGTGAACATAGCTTTCGAGATCTGCGTTTGCATATCGCGTAACGGGGAATCGCAGAATTGCGGAAATATGCACGATTATTTATTTCAAACACACAATTTAAGAAAGATACTTTATACGTATCTATTTGCTCGCAAGAAAAATGTAGAGGTACAGTTTGACGATTAACATCCTAAATACGTTAAGTACATAAAGCATACGACATCGAGGAATACGCGAAAGGGTTGCACCGACCGACATTTGGAAAATTTAGAGATACGCAAAATGCATTTCCCTAGACCGGCATCCAGTGCTTCGAATATCTTCACCACGCGCGTTTATTTAATTCGTCCCTCGGTGCTACGTAAATATTCCCCGCATACATCGCATTGTCTCGATGCGAATGGCTAATGAAATTAAGCTCGTTTTTTTATCGAGGAAAGACAGGAAACCATAGCGTATCCCTCGCGAATTCCTCCACGTGAAACAGAAATTTCTGTTTTCTGTATCCTCCTCTCTCCTCATTTCTCTCTCTCTCTCTCTCTCTCCCTCTCTCTCTCTCTCTCTCCATTTCGTCCTATATTTTTCACGCCTCGTTCTCTGTGGAGTACTCGAAGAACATCGGCGGATCATTTCTCCTTGAAGCGGACGCATCGGTGGCGGTCTCCACGTCGGCTGCTCTCTATCGCGCTGCATACAAATGATAAATTACAAATATCGATCCGTGCCAGGAGGATGTGGGGGTGAAAGAGACTGGCGGCGCAAAGGGTCGCTGGAAAATTATTCGCGTCACGCTGCGCACAAAAAGCGAATTTACGAATGAGATGTGCCATCACGCTGATGCCGGTGCGGCCGGCTGGTCCCAGCCTTGATTTCGAGCAAGTTTAATTGAGTGTACCACTCTTCCGTTGGGAAAACGACACGACCGGTCTCGAAGTTCGGATCTGAACTTTATTAGCATTACGAGATCATTATAGCGTTCGGGTTACTAAACAACGGGTTATTAAACAACGATGTTTAAATTCGATGTAATATCCGGTTCGAATATCGACGCGTAAGAAACAATCCGATGATTTATGACGATGCAAATCCGATGATTGTCGATGCAAGACGTATTTCTGCATTGAAAATTAAACCGATTGAAAGTTTATTGCTTTGCGATAATTGTTCGATGATGATCATTAATGGGCGAATATTTGTTATTCCTCGCTTATAAAACGCGCTCAGTGCTATTGATGAAATTATCTATCACGGCGCGAATGAAAGCAGATAAATAAAACAAATCTTGTTTTTCTCTCTACGCGCGGAAATGTTTGACGTACGGTGATTAAATAGAAATTTCAAATGGTTTGTGTTAGAATTACTCGGATATTTTATCGTCGCTGCACCGTGTCCGAGGTACGTTTCCGATATTATACCGCGAAATAAAGCACTGTCCGATGGTTTTTGCCGTTTTTTCTCCCTCGAAGCATCGGATTTGGAAATATGAGGACAAAGACACCGGCGCGCTGGTAGACGAGGGGGTGCGATGTACAGAGATGGAGTGGAAGTAGCCGCCATCAGCGCGATAATGCGCGTTGGTGAATCCGGGAATCAGCGGACCATGGAAAATGTATGAAGTTTCCGGCGTCGGGCTACGGCTGGCTGGGTCCGCTAGCTGGGACGCAGGAATTTTAACACTTCGGTCGCGACAGCTGGGATATTACATAAGGGATTACGTCGATTTCGCACGAATCATTATTACAAAGTGCCGGTGATCCTCTTACTGGGCGTCGACATCCTCGGCGAATACTTATTTTCGTTAACGATGATGGCGGTTACGTTGCGCCCAGGGTCTATTCCTCACGCTCGAAAATTTTCAATTTTATTTTACGTCTCTCGCGCGATTGTGACGGTAAAATTGTTAAACTAATTTCCGTGTGTTCCGTACACACGGATTTATGCGGACCGGATTGGTTAGTTTTCAACGCCTTTCAATGACGCGTGAAACAACATTTCGTGAAAATTGTTCGTTCTTTGACCGAGCGCTATTCGCGCAAACGGGACATGTTTAATTTCTGGGCGTTGATTCACCATAAAATGTTTTCTACTCGACACCTTTTGGGTGAGAGGGTGCGGTGGAGGCTCTCGCAGATCGACGAGGCGTTAATGAAAGTACGTCTGTTAAAGCTCGAGGATCGCGCGAGCTCACCGAGTTTCTTCGCCTGATTCTCGTAAAGCTTCCCCGCGAATCGTCGAGGGTCGAAACGCCGTGAAGAGAAAGAGTGGAAGGCAGAAGAGCGGGGGAAAAAGAGAACGAGGGAAACGGCAGATTTTTACGCGTGAGCGCGAGAATGAAACCGGTTCGCTCGGGATTCTCATAGTCGACTCTTTTCCGGAGGAGCAATCATCAATGAGAGAGCTCGCCGTTTTCTTAAACGCATCTGATTATTTTCATCATCCTCTTCTTCGACTACGTTTTCTCACGGAGTTTTCTCGATCGGAAAGTGTTTTAGTTGAAAACTCGCGGTCGATGTAGCTTTTATTCCGTGCATTCGTTGTTATGAGATAAGCCCAAGATATAAACGTAATTGCCGAATCTTGTAAAACTGTAGGACGGAATCTCGAGGATATAAAATACTTTGTTTTTGAATTTTTACGAATGACTAGACAATAGAATATTTTATCCTCCTTTTTTTTGCGTATTAATGCAAATATTAATGCAAAATTGCTACGGTACGATAAATAATGTTCGCCAATTACGTTTGGAGTTTCGAGAATTGCGGCACTCAGCAGATTATCATTGTTAATTTGCGAGATTCACATGGCCAATTGTATCTGTAATGAAATTAACTCCCCACTGGTCCGGATAATATCGCGCGGTTTTGTAAAAGGGGAGGAACAACGCCCTCGTTCGTTCGCTGGATTCTAAAAGGAGTCGGAATCCAGAATCGATTCTCCGAATTCTCTCTGACGTCATTCGACTGACGATTGCTCGATGGTGCTCGCTTCGACTCCCCCTTATCGGGGAGGCGTTTGTTGGAATGCAAAGTGCGCCTACCGGCCTAAGAACCGGCGGGGCGCGAAAGGTGACTTGGCGAAGGTACTTGTCGACTCGTTAAAGGCGACGTTAGGAAGACGGCGTGCGGCATATAGAGCAGTCCGCGACGGCGGCGTTTCTGCTCCATCCGTTATAGCCGGCCGGTTGGAGCCGGGAAACTTCGCCGCTTTCGCGTGCTCGAGTTAAATATTAAATGCTCGAAAAGCGATGGCGCGAAATTGGAGGGTCCGAGTCTTGAAGCGGCTAAATGGAGGGAGCAGCGGGATCGGAAGGAAAAAAAGAAAAGAGAGAGAGAGAGAGAGAGAGAGAGAGAGAGAGAGAGAGAGAGAGAGAGAGAGAGAGAGAGAGAGAGAGAGAAAATCATCGACGCGCGCGGAAAGGAGCGGGATCGAGAAACGGATTCGGTCGGATGGGAAAAAAAGGAGAAGGAGGAGGAGGAGGAGGAGCAGGAGGAGGGTGCAAAGGGTATGAGGATAAGAAAAGTCGACAGCGAAGTCTACACCGGTAGGAGAGACTTAATTAATCCGCCGAAGCTTCTTTCTCCTCTCTCTAGCCTTTCTCTTTCTCTTATAGCGGAAGGATGCGCTATGTTCGCCGACGACTTTGTGCTCCCGAGGACGAGGCAAGTTTCAAGTAATGGTCTGTTTCGACCGAAATGGAAGGTCTTTTCTTTCCTTTATGATCGCCAGTCGATATCGCTTTATTCGTATCGTACAACCGGTTAAAATCGTGTCGCGTTAAAAGTGCAAGCATTGTTCAAGTTCCCGTCTTTCAGAATCTATTATCATTGAAATACGAAAATCCTCGCCAATTCTCGATATGCATTCGCTGATTTTTGCCGCGACCTTTAAACGTGTTGGAAATAACGGGGTGCAGTTGCCAATTGATAAGAATTCTTTTCTTAATTCGATTTGATATTTCTTGCTTTTTTCAAGATATTCTTTTTTTTTTCAGGAAAGAAAAAACCAAAATGCGAGTTTCGCATAAGCTGAAGCTCTTTTCGATATTGCGTTCTCAACATTATCACGAAGTAGAAACGTTTTGGGAGTTGGCGGCTGTCAGAATGCCAGTAATTCGATGCTTTAAAATGCGATATCGTTAACGAGAAGGATTTAACTATATATATATATCTTACTCTTCTCGAGTCTCTTTATTACGCTTTTAAAGTTTGAAACCTACGATCGATTTTATAACACTATTTCCACAATTTCACGTCGTCCTTCGTTCTCGGACTTGAGGTTTCTCGAAAGTATTCACGAACTGTAAATTTAATATTATCGCGATATTATTACAGATGCTATTTACAATTCCATTCGTTACGCAAAAATTCAAGAATATTTAGGGTAACACGCGTGACGCATTTCCGCGAGGGTAGCAAAGCAACATTTTGTACGCCACGTTTCAAGGGGGTGCGCTGCATTTACATAGAAAATTATTGCGACAAATGCGATGGCATCATCGCATCGGAAAAGCTGTCCCCGTGATCACTTAGGCAGATTGCGCTCGCGTTTCTCTTCTTCCGTTTTACCATTTCGGCGAGTTTGATCATCCAGATCGGGATGAAGAAGCCACCGTTTTCAGAGCTCCGGTACTACACGAGACCGTCGAGTGATTAATGACCGCGGTGTCGGAGGGTAAGTCGCGCGATGTGCCGTCTCGTAGGTCCATGGGGGGGAAGGAGGGGTGAGGAGTGAAGAGAAGGGTGAAACGTCTCTCCCCGTTGATCCCACGATTCCACGTCGCCCCGTACCCGACTTTCGTACCCGACGAGACGAAACGAGCGATGGACCCGCGGCGTGGCGGGGAGGTGAGGGATGAACGCCCCAGATGGAAAAAAAAGAGCCGGGCTTTACTTCCCGCTCACGAGCGAACGAAAGAGACGATCGTGGAGTACGAGGTCGAGTACAAATTGTCTTCGGGGGACAGGGCTAGGAATCAATCTACTTCTTGCCTCACCGTCCGCCCCTCTACCTTTTCACTCTTTTCCCGCCTATCGTCTTCTTTATTCCAAACTTTACCAGACGTCACGCGACGTTCGGATGAGGTCATTGTGCAGCGGCACGAAAAAACTTCGTCGAATGTAGATTCGCAGTGACGAATGCTTCTTGCTAGTTCGGAACTTTGGAAAATCGAATTTGTCTATGCGATCGGAGAATAACAAACGGCGAAGTCAACTGTCGGCCGATGGTTCAAGACAGTTGTCTCTTGGTGGTTGATATTCGATAGTCAAAAGAAAGCGAACTTTAAACCAGAAAAATTTGCACATATAAATGATAACAAATTTGAAGATATAAAATTTTTCATAATAATCATCATAGATCTTTGATATCTCGACGTATCGTATCGAGCGAAATAATGTGACGTAATATAAATATGTGACGTAATAACAACATTCTATGTTTTATCCCATTGCACAATTTGGTCATAACATGAAATATCTGAGTTACTTTTATATAACTGAGCACACCTATATCTGTAACGCGCCAGGAATGCCTCAGAGAACATAGACGTTATTATCGAAGAGAAAGGTAGAAGAGAAAAATGAAAACAAGAACGGACGTTGGCGAAAACATAACATATGGCCGAGCATCACGGTCCGTACACTTATCGATCACTTAGCAACCATATTTCTCGTACGGACGCACCAACTAGGAGGACGCGATGCTGCACTTATATCAAGGCACCATCTATCTTGTCAGGGATCGACAGCAGAATAATGGTGAAGCTGATACACGTATACATAGCAAGAAGCAGGCATCGACATTGCTGGCAGCGTAATAAAAAATGTCGTTTTTACGATGAAAACCCTCTTCTCGGCATTCTGCTCTGACTCGTCGAATAAAACGTAGTTTCTGACATCCAAAATCAGGATAAATATACAATTTCCAGCCCATGTAACATTTAATACAAATTAATTTTGTACAGATCTCAACGTTGAAAGGACAGTTGTGCAATTGTATAACTTTTTATATTATGTTCTTAGAATTCCTTGCGAATTTTCTCTATATGCATTCTCTATTCATGCCCCGATAATTTTCGTAGATGCATCTCGAAATGGTTTAACGTCCTCGTATGCGATTGTGTCCGTGAACGCGAAAATAAATGACCATATCTCTCGTTGGAAGCTGTTTCGAAGCTCTTGTAACGTTAGACGCGGCGTAGTCGGGATAAGTTCATGCAAGTTAGCTATATACGCGGGATTTACGCCGGGCATCTTATCGCCTTATTCGCGATTGTGCAGGCTCGTATGCGGGTACATTGTGAATAAAATGCAACCGGGAAGGTGGTGTGAGGAGGAGGAGAAGGTGGCGGCGGGAAGAGAGGAGGAGGAGGAGGAGGAGGAGGAAGAGGTCGGGGCGCGATTATAATGCAGCGTCCGTAGCGCGCGGAAAGGGTCTGTTCCCTTCCATTCTCCGTCCCGTTTTCTCGCAGAACCTAGATTCTGGATACACTTTAGCGAGTCCATTATAGAGATTGTGGTCGCGACCTCGCGCAGCCAGGGTACCGCTACGGGTAGGTTCTCCATCCCCCGGAGCCGGCAAAAGCTTTCCTATCCCTCCTGTATGAACAGTGGCTACCCACACGCTCGCTTTCTCTCTCGCTTTCTTCTGACACCGTTCATCACGCGCCGTACAAAACATATTTTACGGTTGGACGCGGCCCGATGGTAATAGCGTAATAAAAACACGGGTGGGGATGACAGGTACCATTGCGAAGAAAGGAATTCTTACCGATGGTTCTGGCTTAGCTCCGGCCGCGCCGCCATTGCCGCGTAAATTAGGATATAAGAGCTCTCCGCGGACCGGATTATTCCGCGCAATTTATTCAGGAGTACAAATCTAATGATGGCCAGAAACAACGCGAAGATGAATGTGCCACTTGCTATCGTTATAGGAGATATAGCAATGGGAATTCGCGGGGCGTCTTGATGAGGCGTAATAGCTGGGATAAAAGAACCGATCGTTACTCCGCTACTACGATATAATTAGTTTTCTCGTAGTTCAGGGAATTTTATTTCCCGCCGTCTCTGCGCCTTCATTCTTAGGCCGCGCTCGCGGAATGCCCCGGAAACGATTTTCTTTCTTTAAACAGCTCGCTCGAGCAGGGGGTTGCAGTTGTTTTCGATTACATTCTTTTCCCTGGCACAGATACAATGCCGTCCAGATCTTGGACGTCGCATATCCGGATAACGGTCCCTCCGGAGTGAAGCCAGTGTTGCGATACCGCCCCAGGAAAACGAAATAATAAGCCGTCTAATGGCGTCCGGAATTGCGGACATTCAACCGGCGATTGGATGCAGTCCTGTTGCGGCAATTCCGCCAGGCAGTTTCGCCCGAGGAATATAGTTTCTGTCGCCTCTGACTGGACCCGGCCATTACGATGCACCCTTCCTCCGAATGATTTCTTAATCGATATTCCGCATTCCTTTTTGCGATAGCGAATATTTTACGACACCATTCGAAAAGCAAAGCGAAAATCCGTTGAGATCGAATTCAATCGAGACAGCACGAGGCAACATTTCCAAGATGACTATTTTAAGCATCGAATCGTAACAATCGTTTTTATATTTGCTCTTTTAAAAGAAAAAAAAAAAAGAATTGAAATATCATTCCCTATGTATTTACTTGATCGTAACCCAAAGCCGAGAATGATTTTAGAAAAGGCGTTTGTTCTGTTTCTCCTAGAATTTTAGAACATCATGTACACCATATGATTAAAAACATCCTTTGATCATCAAAAAGTTTATGGAATTTTATTTATACATCGTTTTATTTATATAGTTTATTACATATAATATACTTACGTAATCAATATTGACATAAAGCATGATAAAAAAAATATGTAATGAAATTACGTTTTCGCATCGGGCTTTTTGCATCGTCAGATCTAGATAATTTGTACATCTCTTCTCTCTCTCTTTCGTCAGATCTGACTGTAACGATATGAATATTACAAGCTTTTAATAAAAGATGAATGATTTTTCTCGTTACGCGAGATATATGTGTCTGATGAATGTCAACAGTTACAACTTGTTAAACGATGGCAGATAAAAATATGTTATTAAAAAATGGATTTACCGAATGAGCTACCAGTATAGTATCAAATGAGACTATTATTATCGAGTAATACGCGTGAATATTCCTTTTCCATCAATAAAACTTGCGATTGATATGCGCACTATTCGGCAATATGGAACGCATTCTTTGATTGAGGTACATGGAACAGACGATACACTTCAAAGGAATATACACGTACCTTACAATACACATATACAATACAATACAATATACATACACGCTATATACATGCATTCTATAAAATATTCCCCGTCAAGAGAGAAAGAGAGAAGAGATTCCTTCGATGGCAGCCTTTCTCCGGTGGAAGTTCAACGAGTCTTCGGACAAGCGAGAGAAATTATTTGCGCTCGATCGAAGCTTCTTTTGACAGACGGCGTAGGGCGTTTTTCGCAATCGCGCGGAGTCAATCCTTCGAGGACGAGTTCCCAAGGCGACTTCTTCACCGGCGGAACAATATCCACCGGACGGGCGACGGCACCTCGACGGATTCGCAAAACGTAATCGGCAGAAAAATGCGGGGGTAGCGAAGGGAGAGCTTGCGCGCGATGGAGAGAACGCGCGACCGAGTTGGCCAAAGGAAAGAGAAAATGGAGAAAAAGACAGACGACACCGGCGTGTCACAGCCCGCACCTGTTCTCGCGCTGGCCGAACAATGGATACCGTCCCGGTATCCACGGGATTAAATATCATAATTAATGTCGCCCCGTTGCGTTGAGTCTCTCCCTCCCCCTCCTCTCTCTCTCTCTTTCTCTCTCTCTCTCTCTCTCTCTCTCTCTCTCTCTCTCTATGTGTATATATGTGGAAGAATCATCACCTTGGAGACGCCCGCGCTGCCGCTCGGTTCCTTTCTCGCCTCTCTCGGATCTTCTCCGCGCATTTTCTCACGGCTCGCCGCACGGCTCGTTACGGGGATCAAATGCGAGCAGACAGAGTGTCTTCTATTGTGTACACGCTCAAGAAGCCTCTATTATTAACCTCACGGTGGAATATCACGATCTACTTCCCTCCGCCTTCGACCCCCGCGCTCTTTCTCTTTCGGCCTTCTGTCTCTCCCTTCGTTTCCCGGGGGTCTCTTTGGATCTTTCGTCAGAAAGGAACTGCCCGCCGTGAAACGGCTTTTATCCCGCTACGAACGTCGTTCATCAGCGCGAATCGACCACGTATTACTGTTTTCGATTCGACGACTCGAGTTGCGCTCGACGATAAAGGAAAGTTCAAGTATTCTCGAATAAAACAATACATCGTATAAGTATTTAAAAACATTTTACCGTCTGCATTTGTGCATTGGTGTCAATAAAATTATTTTTTTTATATTTTAATATATATAATGCATATCATTATTACTAAAGATTAGAGTCTAGATGAGGCAGCTGAACGATAACAAATATTGATAACAGTTTTACTTTTGCGAAATTTATTTTATTGTTTTTTGTAATTTGTTTATCATGACAGCGATATTGCGGATGACAGTTCTGAGATCATAATATTCTGCAAGAAAGTAAAATATCTGTAATAATTATGCTCGATGAAGCATCAAACTCGCCGAGAATCTCATCGAACCGCAGTACAATCGCCAATTCGCTCCAGATGATATTTACTTCCTTTGATTCCTGTCAGATCGGCAACTCCGATGCAGGTATTATCGAGCGTAAACCGCCGGCTCTGGACTGATTTCTCTCTCTGACGGTACACATTACGTCGGTACACATTAATTAGGCTTAGGCTCGCGAGGTAGGTTTAATTACTTTCGCCAGATCAGAGTCGAACTAGATTCCTGCCGGAAGAGAGACGAAGGAAGAGGGAGAGAGAGAGACCGGCAAAGTACCAGAGATATAGGGAGAAATATATATGTATATAACGTGTACCTACGTGCGTTTGTGTGTACGTTTACAGAGAGAGAGAGAGAGAGAGAGAGAGAGAGAGAGAGAGAGAGAGAGAGAGAGAGAGAGAGGGGGGGGGGGGGGGGAATCGGAGGAAGAGGAACAGCAACGGAGACACGACGCGGCGGTTAGCGAATATGAATCGCATGAGCGGCTGAGCCATTGTAAACACGCGTGTAACAGGGACTCATCCCTGCTGACCTGACTCTAACCCGGACCTTGCCGACGCTAGGTGTTGGCGACGCGGGTGCCGATTTAGGATCCAGTCATAAAGAGCATACCGATCTTGCGGTGGACGCCCCAGCGTTAGCGTACGTTAGCTTGCTTGTTATCGTTTGCGACGTACCACCGACGCTTTCCGTTGGCGAACGCCGCCCAGCGTTCGTCCACCACGTTCGGCCGCTCCACCCCATTCGCCGCCGCACCGCGTCGCAACGTGCAAGCGAGATCGCACGTTGTAATCGCGTCCGCGTTGGTTACTCACGGTTCGGCAACCGCTGTAATTTGCGTACATTGATTAAATTGACGAGTGGAATGAGAAACGTACGAGCGGACGAGAGGCCGGGCGAAGGGCGCGACAGCAACGCAGGCCGGCAACGAGCGATGGGAGGCGGGAGGGGGGACGAGGGGCGACGAGGAGTGGGTTTTAGAGGCCGGTACCGCGTTACCGGGGGTTCGCCGGCAAATTAAAACTTGCCAATCAAACGCGAATATCTGTGCAACTTGATAGTAACTTTAATTAAAATCGCTAGTGATGAAGATCCGTCGAAGCCGCGGATGACGGTAGATATGCTGGTTATGCGGGAGTTTTATTTCATACGCTAGTCCGGCCGCGCTTTCCTGTCAAAACGTCGGCTCTTGCGTGTATCGCGGAAAGGAACGATCGATCGTTTCCTCGATCATTACGCGAATCATAACGCGAATATAAATGAAAAAAAAAAAAAAATTAGACAAGATTCGTCTTGAAATCAGCAGTCGTAACAACTGGATTGACACGTATACATGATAGATTATTCTGACTGAAAACGATAGAGGAAAGAGTGACATCGATAATCCGATATCGTCGCGATTGCGTCGGCCGACTTCGAAACGCGATATCAACGTCAACGGCGACGATCGTTCGGCCCGTTGTATTTCGGTTTGCATGAAAATTTCACGCAAACGGCACGGCGACGTATGGCGAAAGTATCGGGCGGAGGCGCGGCGTATTTTATTCACGATATTTCGATATTGGTTAAGGGCGCAGTGTGACGAGAAAATGGCGTATACATCGCGTCTCGCCGCGACGTGGTGTTACTTTTATGGATGCACGTAAACCAACGCGCCCGCATACTGCTTCGTGTTAAAAGAATAGTACGGGGAATGCTGGGCGGGGTCTAGGCGTGTGTGCGCATCGTGCCGATCGTAAAATGCTTACAAGACATGTTTAGCGTGCTGAGAAAGACAGCGGGAATAATGAAAGTGCACAAAAAGAAAAATGGTAATGGGCAGGGAAAAAAAGAGAAGAAGCGAGAGAGAGAGAGAGAGAGAGAGAGAGAGAGAGAGAGAGAGAGAAAGAACGAAACGTATACACCCTCGAGTGTTGCATAACTGCGAGCGTGAAACGATACGCATAATGATGCGCTTTGAATAGTATATTTTAGTTACTGTCGGCAAGACGCTCATATAAATTCGACAAATTTGCAACAATCTGTTAAGTGGCATGTTACAATTTTCGCGATACAATTATCTCCCGACGGCGGACTCGATTTCCTACCGCGAAGTTTTCGTGCGCATCGACGGCGCGTATCGCGTTACGTTTCCTCACCGTTGCGTTCCAGCAAATCAGATTAATAGAGATCTTACATTTGACGGCGTTATCGCGTCGGATGGGTCTTACCCACGTTTCTCATCGACGCGTCGATCAATATGGCGTAACAACCCGTTGCCTGTGTGGCTGTAATTATTTCCACCTAAGACGTCGAAGTTTAGTGCAATCATTTCTCAGGAAGGATGTTCCCCCTTTGAAATTGTTAGAGACGAACAGCTTTCCTCGGGGAAACTTTTGCGAGGCATCTCGCGTCGCGCCTCTCTCCCGAGTCTCTCTCGTCCCCCTGTGCGTCCCCCTTCCCTCCCCCCCACCCCTCCCCGGTTACTCTTACCTCGACACGCCTTCGCAGAGAGAGCGTAACTAAATAGAAACTGATGCTGGAGCCGGCAAAGACCCTTATTGTCGCTCGGGAACGCGTGAGAAGAAGTTTCCTCGTCGTCGTGTTCTCTCGCTCGAATAAGACGATTCTTCGTGTCATTCTTGTTCACGGAGAGGGGGTTTGGAGCTCGACGCTCGAGAACGAAAAGTGAACGTCGCGCACCCGCCGAATACCAAAATCCCGTCGTCGACGACGACAACCAACGACGACGACCGTCCTCGTCTTCGCTGATCTATTGAAGTCTAGGTACAGTGCCCGGGCGAATACTCGCTTCCAGAATGTCTCGCAAGTTTGCACTTAGCGTCACAATAATCATAAAACGGCATACGAAACGGCGATTTTCAATCTTCTCAAAGAAGTTTCATTTTGGTGTATATATCGCTATTAAAATAAATGACTATTTCACCGTTGGATGATTCTTATAAGGAATTCCTTTCCTTTGAATCGTTACAAGCGAGTTACATAGAATGAAGATAAAATGTTAACAGACGTGCTTGGAATAATGGCAATTTTATCAAATATAAAAAAACAAAGAATTATAAATATTAATAATAGCGGATACGTAAGTTACTTAAACGCGTATCAAAGGCAAAATGATAATTTTTTTTAATCAACTTCTCGAGTACCATTCGTCCGTTTAGCCTCTCGATCTCAATTCAATTTGCGAGGCTCGTAATTCATGCCACGCGACGGTTTAGGCAAATTCATATCGCAGTGAAAGAGGAATAAAAAGTTGAAATTTGCGAGAGTAAAACGGCCGAACTCTTCTCGGGTATTTTCTATGCCGGATACATATTCACACCCATCCTTCATCGTCGACCCACGCGTAGGTACGTTCCCCTTTGTACTTTCGCTGGAGGCCTATCTCCTCTTCTTCACGGAACGTACAATAAATTCCCGCGGACATTGGTATGCGATCGACGCCTCCGGGTTCTTCTTGGTCCCTATACCTCCTTGCGCATCGTAAGAACACGGGGCTAAGAGGGGTGTGACTTTGCTAGAAAAAAATTCTTTTGGCACCAAGGCGACACGATTCGCCGAGGGGTTCACGTATCGTTCCTTAAGAAAGTGTGCACCGACCCGAGATATTCGTTAGGCCTTTTCATTTCTCATTTCGCGCGTCGCACACTCTCATAATATCCATCGAAGTCGATAAAAGAATTTAAAGCTATTTTTTTTCGTAAGATCTCGCAATAAAAACTGCAAAAGCATATTCTGTATTTATAAAGATATTTTGGTTAAATACGAAAAAAGTGCCGCAGAAAAAGTAGCGGCTCGTCTATTTATAACTTATCTAAAAAACTTGATCTTATATCGGGCAAAAAATCTAGTGGCTAAAAAAAATGTCGATAATATGTTATACGAAGCATCGCATTGATGCAAAAACCTGCGTTGCGATTAAGCGTGAGTAAATTTATAATGCGCGGGGAGCATAGATAACAATTAGATATTTATGAGTGCCAGGCGCGATAGTAACGGTGACAGCTTTCTTTCGGTAAATCGATATCGCCTTTCGTTATACGCCGTAAACTCCCGGGGGCTTGCGAGCTTCTGCTCACCCGACAGTTTCTAATTACGCGTTGCGCCGGTGAAGATAGTATCTGCAGGGATAATTATATAATACTGCATATTCCATCATGCGTGCAGCGGGTGGCCGGAGTGTGTTTGAGGTGGTGAGGCGTGCTGATGACAGACAGGGTGTGCGGGTCCGATAGCGATAGCATCCCTTGTATCGTGCCGGACGATGGGCCGGTGCCTCTCTTCCTCGTCCTCCCTTCAGGAACCATCGTCGCGCCCGCCCTCCTCCTCATCCATCATGTCGACAGCTTCGTTATGACCACACACTGACTGTGCGCCCGTCACCTCTTGGATCCTTTCGCACGGCTGGATCTATGATGCCCTGCTGTTCCGCATAAAGGTTCCTATCATCGGCTATACCCGCTGAGAGATCCGGGCTGTTCCGAAACTCTCGTGTGCTCGAGAGGGACGTTAAATTACATCCTCTCCACGCGTCCAAGTTCATATCTCACGTATCGCAGGAAGACTGCAGATGCAAAACCGTTAATCGCGTCGGTCCATCTCTGCATTCTGTTATTAGGAGCGATTAAAATTCGGACAAAATTTACGGTACACTTAACACACGAGAGAAATTACTTTCTGGTCAACGGTCAGGGCTATAGTCATACGAATACGTAATTCTACGTCTCTCTTATCCCCGGGCGGCATCGCGGGTTATCGCGAGTGCGCGATATTACTCGCGCGCGACGGTGGTACTCGATTGCGAAGGTGGCGCGTATCGCGTCGCACAAATTGCGACTGTATTACTCGCGGCGCACTAGCAACGTCAGCGAGGCGTCAGTATTCCGGGTGTCGGGGCGCAGCGTGGCGTATGCGACGTGCGGCAAACAGTCACATCGCAGTGGTCGGAGCGGGAATGCTACGTGCGACACAATGATGCGTTTCGATGCGAACGGTCGGTGTCGAGGGGTCGCGTGACATCGGAGGCTGCCTGCCGCTGATATAGCCGAGAATCTGAAGTATTTTTCTCCCATTCCACATTCAGCCTGGCCGTGCCCGCGCGTTATTCGCTCCCTCTCTCTCCTCTCCTCGTCTACTCTCACCTCTCTCGGCCCCGCAGACTATCAAATTAACAAAGGGGAATATCAAATTAAATTACGCTTGTAGCGCGGCGCGCGGCGCGCTTCGATGGACGACGCGACAGGTGCAACGGGGCGTCAAATATTCAGCGGACAGCTATTTCCCTTAATACACACGCGCGCGCGCGCGGCGCCGCGTGCTTCGCACTAATTGTAATAAAGAGGACCATTAATCCGGCGAAGCGGGGCGAATAAAAACTTGAGCGAAATTTCGCTTGTGGATATCGACGCCAAAGAGATGCGATGCCACGCGTTCCGGCGTTCGCCGCCCCTTTCGGCACGCTGCACGCGCGCGTATTGTATATTGCGCTTACTGCGTATCGCGTTCGTCATTGTTCGTCGCGCTCAGTAAGAGAATGAATGCACACGCGTATTAAATATAATGAAAAATTGTCGGCATTCATTGTGGACATTCATCCCACGATAAATCCCTGGCATACTTGGCTGATTAGTCGCGCTTTGATTCTGGAACGCGTTTCTCCGCTCTGGACGCGAGGCATTCCACGTGAAATCGCGTCGCGAGAATATAGTAGCGACAAAAAAGCCTTTCGCAGGTATTAATTCAGTCGGCCGACTACATTGGTTCGCCCGGCACATTTTTTTTCGGTCTCCTTTTTCGCCGGTTCTTTACACGCGTTCTCGTGGTTGTAAATTCTTGCGTGCCGCACGCGTCGCGCACGCTTTCCACGCGTGTGTATTCCCATCGTCTCGTTTCGCTTCCATTTTTCCCCTTTTTCTCCCGTGCCTCTCCTTTTTCGACGCAAACATAATGAATATTGACAAACCATCTCTCCTCCTCTTCCACCTCTCTTTCCTCTTCTTTCCTTCTCTCTTTCTCTCCTCTTCGCCAATTCTCTCTCTTCTTTTAGCGCTAGAGGGTGCGTCGTACACGGAAAGCAGAAACAAATAGGATGAAACGTGGGGAGGGGTTGCCGGTATCCTCCATCCCTTCGCGATACCAACTCCACTCCGGTACCATTGCCCTAGGCACAATACGTCCCCACCGTGTACCTCTCCTCTTCTCTTCCTCTTCTCCTTTCCACATCCTCCCGTACTCTAATTCTCTCTATCTGTCTATCTTTCTCCGACTCGATGCAATCGAGTTGCTTCGGAAATATATTAGTTCGGATTCGCGGAACGGCGGAAAGCGAGGCGATACGGCGCCCTACCCCCGTCTCGCTTGATGCGATTTTCACGTGCGGCGGTGGCGAGGAAATTACAGTGAAAGCGCGAGAATTCGCTTTCGTCGAAATTTCGAGAATACCCGCCGATACCACTCCACTTTTTCCCTACCACGTCCCTATTTACCATTCCCATCTCTGCCTCCTTTCTTCCGGTTTCAGATACAATTTGTATGTCTTCGAGGCCGAATATCTTCCTTGGATCTAAAATGCCTGTCTAAAACGCGAAAGTGTCTCTCTTACGCTTCTTCCCCCATCTCGTACGAGCTTGCTCTGTTTTCGCAAAGTTTTCAAATTCTCCTTGAACAGCGTTCATACATTATCCAACATTCAAAACACTTTTAAATTATCGAATAGAAAAGAATTTTGAATGGAGTTCGCTTAGAACGTTAGATTAACGTTAAAAAAAATTCGATGCTGTGTGCAAAGAAAGAAGGAAAAAGAATGAAGGCAAGAGAGAGAGACAGAGAAAGAGAGAAGGCCGCTCTGGTCGTTTGCACTGAAAAAAAAAACGATACTTTCTTCCGTTCTTTCTTTCGGGACGACGTCGTACTTACTCGCTGCGAAATCACAGACCGCACTTACCGCTTCTTACTACGGTGCACATTGCCGCGCGTGTGTGACTCGGTAGCACCCCGATTTACACAGGCACCTACACACACGCACACACATACACGCGCACACATACGAAGACATCTCTACGCCAGCGTAAGCGCGCATTTCTTGCGGGCGCGAACAAAAAGTAACGCTCGCGTCAGCTCCTTCCTTTTTACAGCCCTCGGAGGTTAGACTCATTACGAAACGTTACGTGCGCAAACTCGCACGATCGTATATCGGGGATGTATAAGCGTACCTACTACCCTGTATGCCGTCCGTACGTGCGCGCTACGTGGAATTTAACGTCTGTGTACACAAACGTCGTTTGGAAAGTCGGCAACGGCGGCCACGGTGGCCGCGAGTTCTCGCTGTCGATATTCCTATTTGCCTCCCTGCACGTCGGAGAACGCGCACGGTTGACCTCCCGCACATTCCACCTCACGACCGCGTCAAAGTTTTCCCCTCCGCCATCTTTTCTTTTACGCCGCGCATCGGCATCGGATGTACGAGCGAGCCCGTAATCGTTCGACCGGCGATGATGAACGGTCGCGGAGAACGCGCCTGATTCGCGGGACAAAGATTGATTGTACCGGCAGCGTGCGAAGCTTTCCCGCTGTCCCGCGTTTCACGGCAGATGACGAGATACACTCGCGGTCGTGTGATTGAAGAGGGTAGAATCGATCATACGAGGAGAGAACGCGTTTCTTTCGCGCGCGGAGGCGCTTTTTTTCCGCTTCCGCCACAAAGGGTTTGTTGCGCGTGGGCATTTTGCTCGCATCTTTGTCTAATCGCTCAACCGCGTGAATAGTATCGACAGTACGATTTATTAGGAAACCGCGAAAGAAATGGTTATGAAGAGGGAGATAATCACGTTTTGTGAATAATCGTGACGGAATTATAACTTTACGGTATGAAATATCGAAATTATGATTGCCTTAAATTGCTTTTTAATGCTTAAGACTGTGTTTATTTTAATTTAATTTTTAGATAGTATTATGTAACGACAATTTTATTGGATTGTTTTATTTCCTCGTCCATGTATTTCTCGACTCCATTTCGCTTCGTTCACTTCCGAAAGCCCAACGGATCCTATTTAAGTGGGGAGTCAAACAACGATCTACGGAAAATTCCTCATTACCAGACGCATGGTTTCAGGCTTCCCGTTCTCGTCTTTCTTTCAAGGTGGGAATTTTGATTGAACGAAGGCAAAAGGCAGTCAAGCCGGGCGGCCCTTGTTTCACCGTTGCCTCAATTATTTTATCCCCTCGTTCTTGCCGTGCTCCATTTTCCTCAGATGCTCACCCATTCTCTCGATATCGGGTGGCACTTACGTTGTCTGGAAAGTAAGGACTGCGTGCAATTGTTCCCGGAGATGTCTTAAATCCAACGCGACACCGTTTTCCCTTCAACTGAAAGATCTTTCGTATAAATGCGAAAGACATTTTCAAACCGGCAGAAGTTGCGGAACAAATAATATTCACTATGAAAAATATTTTGCTGCCGCTGATTTTTATTCACAATTTTAATTGATTTGAAATAATTCTCAAATATTAGTTTCGCAAGATGAGGAATTGCAATATCGGACTATGATTGACCGTAATTCTAAGATAATTCCGGTTAACGTTAGCTAAATGTATAGCAAGTGATTACATAATCAAAACTACGTCTAACGATAACTTAGGCACAAGAGAGCACGAAAATGATGGCGTTGCATAAGCGACACATGCGTGGTCAAGTTCGTGATCCTGCGAACGGAGGGTCTTTCCTAAGGATTCTCGGAGAGAACCGCAATTAAAATTAAACGCTATGCTACGTTATTCCCTCCTTCTTCCCCCATTCCTTTCATTACTGCTCTCACCCTCTTCAATCCAGTCCGTCAGTCCGTGACGGTAGCAAGGTTTCCTTGGATCCTTGGTTGGGGTTACTGCTACGTGGATTCGGGGTAAGACGAGTTCTCAAAGGAACATTAATTCACAAGCTAATCGTGGGATGTGAGATCAAACATTTTCCGCGATTAGTTCCCTTTTGTTGCGCGTGCCAGCAGCAGGTTGTAAGTATCGCAGTTAAAAGCTCATACAGTATAAACTTTTGTACGATTTAAAAAAAAAAAAAAAATAACATTGAAGCGAGATAAAAAGGTAATTTCGCCCATCGGTCGTCTTATCGTCATTCTCTTTAACTATAGTCTCAACGAGTTTAACTCGATAAAAATTATGACGCCATAGATTATCGTATTTCCACTAGAAACTTCGCCTCTTCTTCTTTCTCGGTTTTTACTCACTTCCTTTTTTTTTCTTTATGAAGATTCTAAAATCGAATGAACACCGGCGCGCAACTAAAGTCAAGCCTCCAGGGATGCGAGGAGGTTTAAAAAAGAGAGAGAGAGAGAGAAAGAGAAAGAAAATGCCGAGCTGGGCCACCGCCGTCATCCCTTGCCCGCTGCGGAGAAACGGAAATCTCGACGTTTAATTCACGTTTAATGTGTGCTGCCCGGCCGGGTCCTCTTTTTTTTATGCTCGTCCCGCTTCTCACGCGGGGTGGTATAATTAACCCGACGCTGAAAACGGCCTGCAGGGACCGTGCGCGTTTTCGAAGAGACTTTCGTCCGCTGAAAATTCCTACTCGTTTGCACTTCTCCGGCCATATATACTTTTCTCTCTATTTTTTAGTCTGGCTTCACCGTGCTCCTTCTTTCTTCCCCTCTTTCCATTTATCGTGTCTTCTGTCTCTTCTTCTCCCGCAATCTTTCTCGCGCAATCTCTGTACGAACGTAAAATTAACTATACGCAGTATTTGTGAGCACGCCGCAATTGTCCTCTCATCCGTTCTCTTAGGAATGTGGAGTAGCACCCTCTATATATAACGAAAACTGTATCTCTTCATTCGTAGAAAATCGATCAATCGGCTTATTTTACTGCTGCGACAATTGCAAAAATTATTTGTCAAAGTACCGTAGCGATAGATACGTTTTCATTATGCGGCATTTCGACGTCCGATTTATAAGTCAGACGGATTATTCGTTGTGTTTGGTTCGTTCAGGCAGACTTGGCGAACTCGATTAATCGCAAATTGAACCGCTAACGCTGTTACCAACTAGTCCTTCCCGTGCGGCTTCTTTTGCTCCATGAAACTTTCCGCTTGGATCAGTCGCGGCGAGATAGGTACTCAAGAATGCTCGTAAAAAGAAGTCTGAAGATTGGATAATGTTACCAGGAGAGAGAACATTGAAATGCTTTATCAGTGATGTAAAGAATAGACGTGAGCTCGCAATTCTACATGTTTTACACCTGTCGCAAGGATAATTCTTATGATCTTTGTAATATTGTATTATTAATTTTTTATTTAGTTAATTTTCGCAAGATATCTATAAACGTAATCTGTAAATAATGTTATTGATATGTATGGTGATAAATTTTTCGCTCATTAAATACGAATAATTTCACGATTGTTCACCTTAAAATATTTCTCTCGAGATTTGTTCTATGAATATCACGTTTTACTCGTTTTTACAAAACCATGGTGTACCGCTTGAAATTATTCAAATAGCTACATATCTAACACACGAGAATGAATGCGCTTTTTACTGGCGGTGATATAAGCAAACTGCCTTTCTCGAAATGGTCCGGAACGACAATTTTAGGAAACCCGACTAAGTTTTACCGATAGAGATAGTCTACGTGAAAGGGAGCCTTTATCTGAGGTCTCTCTGAAGGCAGTCTTTCCCTCTCCCCGGAGATACAAACAGTGGCGGATGCGAGAAATTTGCGAAAACACGCATTGCGAAAAACGCGACGGCAATAATGACGCTGTGCGACGAATAAATAATAACTTTTTTTTAAAGCGAATCTTTATCAGAGTGACAACTCTGATATAAGTTCCTGGATCTAGCAGCCGTTGTTGTCGAAATAGAGGAAGAGGGCAACGCTGAACGATGCAACGCGAAGGACGAGTTGTCGTGGTAGTCGAGCACTGGAAATGGGAAATAACGAAGCCATCCTGGGGCCGGGGACGAGAATGGCGAAGTTGAAAGAGGCGGAGAACGACGGTGAGATGCCGCGTTTTCCCTTGGTTCCGCGCTCGCCTCTGTCTCTGTTTTGTGGAAGGAGCAGCGGCTATCAAATATTTGCAGCGCCTTTAGCCAACAATGCCTCGCTCGATAAACCTGAAAGTTTGTTTACGATTGCCGGCTATTCCTTTGTCGCCTTCTTCGTCGGCAGCTAACGTGGATTCCTTCTGTCGCCGTTTTAACTTACAATCTTCGGCGGCAACCTTTGTCGCCACCGCCGTTCCCTCCTCTCACCCCCAACGGATTTCGCAACTGCGAACTGCTGTTTTTGGTTGCGCGGAAATGTCGCGATTACCCAACAAGTTTCTTGACCGAGACCCGTGCTACTGGAAGATTAAATCACCGGTGAGAGCGATTGCCTTGGTTAGTGTAACGTTAGTGCACCGATTAATAGCGTACAATAGCAGCTTTCGCAATTCTCAAAATATATTTTCTTTCAGAAATAATCGGTCATTTTCTCATCACGGCGGAATTTTATTGTTAATCCGAAATTCGCATTTTTATGTTTTTACAACCGCGACGATAGTGGCAATGGCAGCGGCACGCGAATTTACGAAGGGTAGTAAATCTAATGCATCGGGAGGGAAGTAAGGTCACTCGCTGCGACGAGGACCCCGACGAAAGAAATCATCGCAGAAGTTCGGTCGGACTGGTGAAACGATGGAAGTGTCGGGTGTGACTATCTCGCCGGTGATTTGCAACTTCTTTATCGCAGTTTTGCGACGTTCCTCAGGGGAGGCCGCGTACGCACGGGGACAGTCGAGGGGGGAGAGAAGGGATGGTAGGAATGATTCAGTGCGGCCTAGATGCTCCCTGGCGACTCTCCAAATCACTTCCTGTCCCGCTAGTTGTATACCGAACTTCGGACCGCGAGACTCCGAGGGTTGTTTGTACTTAAGCGGCTAGACGACGCGCGAGACGACCGGGAAAACATTTCGCTCGGAGGGGGCGCTCTCTCGCTTGAAACAATAAACGCTCCGTCCAATCGAGCGTGGAAGATAACGAGCGAAAGAAACGGCCGCGAGAGCGGGAGAAAGAGGGGGGGGGAGAGAGAGAGAGAGAGAGAGAGAGAGAGAGAGAGAGAAAGACGGATACGGAGTGGTAGGTCACGGATAGCAGGGGCAAGCGGAGCGAAAGCAGGAGGAAAGAGTTGTTTGTTGGATCGGCGACGATTCCATGGAATTGCGGGACCGACGAAGTTTCGCGTCGCGTTTTTGCCTCCTCTTTCCATTGTAAGGCGAGAAATTTCCTGATAGCTCTTAATAATGCACTTCGGGACGGCATTCCTCGCGCCTCTCTCGGTCCGAGAGACTCTTTGAGGTTGCGGTAAAGAGGACCGCCCCCTGAACTTTGAGTCTTGTGGGAGAGAAAGAGAAAGGGAAAGAGGGAGAGAGACAAAGAGCGCACTGTGTGAATTTTCCATATTCACAAGCGAGGGATATTCCTTTCTGCTTAAGACGCGGATGTTATTACGGGATGGAGAATCCGTGTCACCATCAGTTAACGGGATCGCTGATGCGCATATCGTTTTGAACTAGCCACGTTCCAGAAAGATAAAGAAATGTAAAGTGGAAGAGAACTGATGCGGGTGAGCTTGCATAGAGATAAGCTCTATATGAGGTCGTAACGTTAAAAGCGGTATCGTCCTTATTTGCCGTTTTGCCGTAATCGTCGCGAGGCCAATTCTAGAATCGGCGCGGCTCTCGTTGAACGTACTCGCAACAGCTAGTAGTGATTTGTCAGCGGTTTTTCCCGAACAGCAAAAGTATTCGACGGGAAAAAGTTCGGCGGCGGAAAGGTAATTACGAGGCCCCTAAGTGCCAGGCCGGATGACAAACGATTTAGGCGGAGACGCGAAATACGCTTTCTGGTTTCGGGATCACAGCCAGCTCGCATTTGCCACGCTCCGACTAACTTGCCTTCCACCTCATCAATCTTAGGCCACTTGGGTAGCACCGGCAATTACAATATCGGCTTGCTCGACGAGGAGTTTGAGGTTGCGGTCCGAAAGTGGGCGGGTTCTTGGCACGCTAACCCGAGCCAAAGCTTCTGGGCTCAGCCTGACGGCGGGTACCTCCACCTGCCTGGAGAGAACATGTCCCACCTGTTGCGAGCGATCAGTCACTTGAGCCGTGGATTTGTTTAAATCTTGATAACGCGGACTTCGTATCGGCTTAATTTCAATTCTCCCGATCCGCCGAGGAGCCATACGGCGCGCCCCCGATAGCGGATTATCGGCCGATTTAACCCGATTGGTCGGGCCAAGTGCGCGGAGAATGGTGTATAATTGAAACATTAGCGTCTAGCGCGCGGCGTGTTATATCCGCCCGAGCGTCTGTATATATTACTCCGGGCGATTAATTCGAAAAACACGCGCGACATTTAATGAAATTTGCGCCTCGAATTGCGCCACGAGATACCGTATAACTGTGCGCGACGCGATAACACTCTACGACGGGAAGTTTATCGCGCGGATGGAGGGAAAGAGGGGGGGGGGGAAAGGCGAGTGATCGCGCGCGCGGAGATCTTGAATAGGAAGATCCGACGATTTGTGTCGAGACGGAGCAAAAAGCAAATGGGTTAACGTACAGGGTTAATTTGTACAGAGTGCGCGAGCTTACCTCATTCGTGTTTTACAGGAACGCTTATCCGAAGCTGCGAGGCGGAAGATGACCGCGGAAATTTATGGTGCCGTTAAAGCGTCCCCTTCCGGTAAGCTTGCTCCTCCTATCACGTTGTTTTTTACGACTTTAACACATTCGCCACTGCACGCGTCTATCATTGTTTTATTGTGTCATGCGGTCGGTATTAAGAAGTATGAAAATGAAATTTTGTTTAAATCCCTGCGCAATGCGATAAGGCAATTCGATTCGCGTGACGACCCAAGTGCAATAGCATTACGCAAACGTTTAATTGTCAAAGAAATTTATTATTTTAAATTGAAAATGTGTGATCGCATTTACGAAAAAGCGATCGTTCTTACTAAAAGCATTGGTAAAGTTCGCTTTACGTTTAATTAGTGATGGCAGCTTGTAAAGTTTCAAGAAACCGTGCATGTCTACGATGTTCCGCTCTTCAACATATACAGGCTTGTTCGCTTCAGTAACAATCGATGCTCGAGTTTAGCCCAAGCGAGACTGCTTCACGTCCGGCTTATGCCCTAGGTGCCAATTAGTTAGCGGCATTACCAAACGGCTTGCTCCTAATTAACAAAGTTTCGTTTATCGACGATAAAAGTAAAGACGGTGAATGACGAGTCCGCGAGCGATCGCGCTTTTTGAAACGAATAATCATTAGTCGGGCGCAATTTGTCGAATCAATATCCACTTAAGTTTTAATCTGTCAATCGTCGATAACGCCGGTCACGAATGTCGAATTACATTAAGCTACGTACTGACAGAAATGATTTTTGGAATTGGTATGTGACAAACGATGATTCGCATTGCCGTGTAGTCATCGGTCATTAATTAATTTTTAATAACGGTCGCAGTGCAGAAATTGATGCGAGATATAAAATAGTAAAGGAAGCGCTTCTCTACGGGGATTTTACACGAATGCCGCTTTAATGTCTCATATAATTGCAGCTAACGTGAAATTTCAACAAACGCTAGGAAATTTATCGTAATGTGTCATATTAAATATCGGATACCACTGTGATAAAGTTTCTGTGGCGTAATTTTATCTAATATATTGTCTGTTATAATGCGATCAAAGCAACGCATACAGCATGACAGTGAAACTAATAACTTTGGAACGCGCATCATATTGTTACGTTTATTAAATATTATAGAATGTATCCTCCTTTGTGAATTTCCATGCGCCTCTGCATTGGTTGTGTTATTTGATTAACAATGTAATATATACGCGACTGAGTGAAACATTAATAATCGTCGTTTCATGTGCGGACCGCCGCCGGTGCCATCGGCATATGTATGTAACGCGAAGGTTAATTTAATTTTGTTTAATTCCTATTAGCCTCGTTCTCCCCGAGCGAAGCGGCGCTGATCAGTCTGCCGACGAGTCAACGATAATTAAGTTTGATGAAAAGTCTGCTTACACAGAAAGCGCCCTGATGTGGGAAACGCCTCTAATGGAGGCGGTTACTCGTAGCGCCGGTAATCAACTACGACGCTAGTTCGACAAGTTCGATAAAATCCAAACTTCTAAACAATAACGCAATTATAAAGTTCGCGGTGCCCTTGCCGGCAGGGGTAGATGGGTAGATGGGTAGGTAGGGCTCGCTCGCGCGTTTCGGCCCAGCCAGGTAATCGACTAAGCCGATATCTTGACGCCGAGCATATCGAACGATAACGTGTGCGTAACTAGATAGAAAAAGAAAAAGAGAAAGTTTAATTTATAATCCTAAGAAAGTTTACGTCTCCTCTGTGTAATAACTCGGTTAGTCTGTAACGATGCCTTTCATGATATCGTATTTCACTTTTTTTCTCTCTTTGCAACGTCGGTCCGTCGGTACCTGCACTCACGCTCGGAGAGGTAGTCTCTCCCTTTAATAACACGAGACGTATCCTCCAGAGAAGTAATGTGAACCAGAGACATAGAAATATAAGATTGCCCGTTCACTTTATCCAGCAATAAAACAATATCACGTTTAAAAGAGCAAATAAATTTATAGCCAATCTCGTCAACGTCCGAGCACGGATCCTCTTCTGGATCCTGGGGGGGATCGCGAACACCCGGAGATCGTGCGCGATGTCCGACGGACTGGGGACAACGAATTGGAACTCGACTCGACAAACACGTAGCATAAAGTCGTAAAACTCGACTTACGACAAGTCGTAACACCGGGGAACAACGTTCCTTCATCTATTTTTTTTTCTCTTTTATAATTGGTGCCATCCCGAGCGGCGGGAATGAAAGTCGGGGCTTGTAAGAGAAGAAGAGATCTGAGAGTTCGCCCGCGGCGGTTCTATCTTCTTGTGTTAATGACATAAATTTTATTTGAAAATATTTGAGAACCCGCTTGATTAACCAATAAAAAAGGGTGCAGCGTCAAACCCTCGAAACGACCGGCGATAAATAGCGTCGAGTCCCATGAGAGGAAATTGTAGGCCGGCCTTAATGACACAATAAAAGCGTCGTAGCTTAATTTCAACCTTGACACGGCGCGGCCAGATGACGGCTCGGTATTTCGGTTTATTCGCCAGAGGCGGATGTCAAAACTCGATGTCAGGTACCGACGATAAATCGACGATAAAGCACAAACTTTCCCGTGCTTTCGTTTAATGCGCGAAGTTGATATTGTAATTTGCCATTAACATAATTCGTTATTGATATATATAACGGTAATAACTTAGAGAAAAGCATCGTTGCATTTACTTTAATATACAAGACGTTTGACGTAATTTCGCCGTCGCGATATTACGAAGACACGTTTTTCATGCATGTTATGTAGTCCGATGCAAAAAGGAGATGAATTGATACGTGATGGTGTAGCGAAAAATGTATCTCTTCCATTCCTCCTCGATGCAATATTAAGTATCGCGACGTAGAGAATTATTGGCATCGCGTATTGGCCTTACGGCCAAATTGGAATCACGGTCGAGGTCTCGGCGGCATTATAACAATCTGTCAGCCAGCCTGGTAGCGCTCCAGGACAATAAGTTCGGGGCATCGATGTATCACGACGATAAATATTACGAGATGATTATTATTGGCCGCTCGCGCGGTGTCACTTGCCGTATATGGGGTCGTCACTCTGATATTCTCCAGTACTACCCGCAGCACTCGATGTCGGCGGGATTGATTGTCGCCATCGTCCACTTCAATTGCAGGACGCGGCCTGTGACAATCGCGGAAATTGTGTCGCAAATTCCCTTTGTCGCGCTCGCGAGACCGCCATGCCAAATGTGGTCAAATGCGTTTTCACGAGACTCCGTAATACTCTCCGGGTTTACGGGATTACAACTCGCGCTACGATTCGGCGGCGATTCGATAGTTGACGGCGGTCCCGAGAGATCATCCGAATTAATGGAGTAGTGGATTGTTTCTCGCGAGCGACAATTCGCGAACTCGCGGCGATAAATTACTCGAATTTACAACGGCAGATTTTAATTTAGTGAGTGTGATAAACGCGCATTTCGGTGAAACGGTATAAGTAATCATTCGTCACAATGAGCGTTTCCCTTTCGCGCTGCTAAAATAAAAATCCGCAGTTTCTCTTTCACTTTCGTATCAGTATTCTCTCGGTTTTTTCTCGGCACACTCGTCCTCTTCCCCCCCTCTCCACACACCATTCGCCTTTTTCTCTCGCCTCAGATCTCGGTTATTGGTAGCGTGCTGGATATCTCGACGCAAGCTGCACCGCCGTCCGTCTCGTCGCTAGGAGAAGGGGGGAGGTTGATATACAGCATAAAACCGCGAGAAAAATACTATCTTCATTGTCTAAATGGCTGCCGATAAAGCAGCCCGAGTTTACTGCGCGCGAGATTGTATTTATCATCCGGCAATGCCAGCGAGCAACGCGCGCGTTATATGCTTTGCCACCCAGTTATCTAAGATGCGTTTGTCTATCCGCGGAAGAAAAATGGATCGCGTCGTTGCGAGCTGCTGAAACCGAGGGAGGAAGAAAAAGAAAAAAAAGAAACAAGTCCGCACCGCACGTCCGTATATGTCCGGGTACTTGTGGGTGGATTCCTGCCGACCGTGTATACGACCGATACGATTCGCGAAACATGGCGCAATCGTCGATCTCGTAAAATCGTCGAGAAGGTATATAATCGTTATTTCAAATCGCGCTTTTATCGGACGTTTTATTGGACCGGGCGTTTGAGGCGTTACGTAAGAAAGAGACACCGGCGGCGGTTCTGGTTTGAAATTCGAAAATCGTTGAATACGTTTTCCCATCGCCCGATGGGGCGAAATCGAATTGATCTTGGGTTAAATCATACCTTTCCGCGGCTCTCCTTAGTGGCGGCGCAAAAGTGCCAAAGAGAATACGCGCGCGCGCTTAATGCAATATTAAACAGTTAACCGTACGGTAGGAAGAGGAGGGGGGGGGATAGGGGAGCGCGTAAGTACGAGTCCATTTTCCATCCACGGATGGAAAGAGTGCGGTCACGTGCCGTGGGAAATGCCGAGCACGACCTTCCCAGGAAGGAAAACCTAAGAAGGGTCGGACTGATCCTCGCGCGAGCACGACTCCGCGCGGCGTTGAACCTTCCATTCCACGTACGAGGAATAGATCTGCAAGCCCTGTTAAATCATGATTTGTCGTGAGTAATTCGATTCGTGCCCGAGATTTGATGGTACGTGGCAACGGGATTCACTTTCACGATTCGGGCCCGTGCGCGATTCGATTTATGTCCCCGCGCGTCTGTATTCCACACACGGCCTCGGCGGCTAATGACGAGGTGACAACATTTACGTAATCAGGCCGTTATAACGTTGGCCGTGCCAACGTTGCTCGCTACGTAACTCGTCCATCAATATTGACTTTCAATTAATACACTCATCGTGGATCGACGAAACTTAAAACTATTGCCATTGTCATTGTTGATTCGTGACAGATCAATCGTATATATATTTTTTACTTACCTTAAGTAAAGTGATATCTGTGAAAGTGATCAGTATTAAGTGACGCGTTTGGAATATACATTTTGCCACAAAGGATGACAGAAATTGCGAATGGATTGGAATAACTGAGCAAGCTGAAATACGACGCTCGACTCGAATTATATTAATACCTTGTCCCCACATTTCCGTTCTATTTGGAAGTGACACTTGCGCGTAATGCACGCGAATGCACCTGGAAGATCGTGCAACGCGTTTATCTGCCGCGCGCGAGCATAATATGATCTCTTCATCATTCTTTTAACGTATTCCATGCTCGTCGCGACGTACATGCCGCGAGGGGGGTGACACGGTTGTGTCGTCGAGCCTTTGGGGAAACTACGAGGTCACGAACCGAGAGCAATGCTATCGTGACGCCCGCACCGGTGTTCCTCTCTATCAAGGACTTCTCTTCTCTTACCTAACACACATGAGTTCAGCACGTATATATCTCTTCCCGCGTCTCTCGGCCGTCTCTCTTCTCGTCCTTACACTTATCCCACTCTCTTCTCATCTCTCGACCGTCTGCGCGACCTTCTCTATCCATCATGGCACTCTCTCGTCTCCCTCTCCCCCCCCTCTCTCTCTCTCTCTTTCTCTCTCTCTTTCCGAACGGAGAGTTCAGACCAAAGAGACGGAGTCACGTCTCCAGACTGGAGTTGCTCTAATTAAATTACTTAAGCGTACGTGTATCTAGGGATGGTTTTGGGTCGGATGCTTCTACGTACAACTGCATACCGCGAGAGAGCGACTTGGTGCTCGGAGCGTTTTGCTCGGCCTTCAGAAGACGGCCCCGTCCGTCTACCGTCGGTGTCTGTGTCGCTTTTTTCATGCCTTCCTCGCTTTCACCACCACCCAGATCGAACATCATACCCGTCAGGGGTTGGCCACATCCCCGTGCGTACGCGCCGGGAATGATATCGCACGTGCTTGGGGTTTCGGATGCGGAAACAAGCTGATCTCCCCATTGCTCTTATTAAATGTTACGAAATAGGAGACAGACAAACATATATTATTAAATTGAACATGCATGTTGAACATTCGTATATTTTTTTACAAAAATTTTGACCGTATGATATCCAGGTAACAAATAATCCAAGATTTTGTATGTGTTGAGTTGATCAAGATTCTTCGATTGTTTAGAAATGATCATCACATGCAGTAAATCTGGAAAGATAGCGTGTCATGGAGACTTCTGTTATAGTTTTTTTTTCTATCTCGACATTGAGCATTGTCGCTGTCTCTCGTCGCCGACAGCTGGAAAGTTACCAAAGTACGCGTTTCTTCTTTTTTTCTCGTAGACATCATCAAAGGATCTGTCACTTTCCATTATCAGCCCAGCGAGTGAACAGTAAAAGCATGAGACACTAAAGCCATATGCGGAGAATATTGTTCACTCAATAGCAAGAGGTCAAAGGGAAAAGAAGAGAAGAGAGGAATTCATCTTTTTTTTTTTCCCAATGAAATAGTGCAGTTGAACGAACGAGTAAAATAAATTTAAATAAAAGTATTTAAAAAGTAAAAATCATTACCTCTAAAATAGGCGTTCGTTTCTGATCGACAATTCCCGAACTATTTTAATAGTCAATAAAACAAAAAAGGAAAGAGAAATAATTTAGTTTGAGAGATTGTTGTCTAAATACACATCTTGTTTACTAAATTTTAAAAAAGTTTCTCCAAGTTTATATATATATATATATATATATATATATATATATATATATAAACTGTAATATCGTTTGAAAGTCGAATGCAAGAATAGAGTTTAAGCCCGATATTGGAGAGAAAAATGGACAGAAAAAAGATTTTGCCGCCCGATAGACGCTTTTACCCCTCTTTCACATAAACACATGCATATACTATCAGCTGAGTCGCATATTGAGAACGTGCAATGTTACTTTGCTTCAATTTTCCCGGAGTATCCCGGATAGCGGGGGAAACACTTAGCATTTGTTATCCGAGGTAATGGCCTCTCGGACGAGACAATCGCTAAAGGGTGGCTCGGAACATCGACGGCTCCGCGAAAAAGAGGCCAACTTCGTCCCGCGTCGACGTATTGCCATTCTGTAAGCGCGCGTCATCCATAAATTTCGCTGCTGTTCTCACGGCGCGCATACATCAACCGACATAGCACCGCAAATAAAGCGGCGTTGAAGGGTATTTCGTCCACAATTTGCGTATAGAAAAACAAATTTTACCACTTAACTTGCGTTAACATTGTTCTCACATTTAGATCCCTCTCTTATTAAAATATCTCTTGGTTACTGGGGTGAATAAAGGATGCTGAAATATAACATTTAATAAGAGAGAGAGGCATAAAATTACAGCAAAATTACACCAAATGTCTCTTAATAATTAAGATAAGATTCTTGAGCAAATTTAAAGTTAAATGTTCGTGAATTAATAGTAGTACGCATTCTATATGATTGCTCGTGAAGTTTAATTATTTCCTGAAATTTTTTAAGCAAACAAATGTATTACTTTGTTTACGAGAAATTATCAAAATTATCATATTCATTACAACAATATGGGAATAACGGTTTTGATCATAGCAATTGATTTTTGCTTAAATTGAAATTGCAGGCGGAAAATCGGGTGAATCGGCTGGAAAGGGGAAGCGAATAATTCGAAGCGGAATGCATTTGGCGTTAAATTTACACAAGCCTTATTCGGCTAACTCGGGGCGTCCGAGTAGAAACCTTATTAACACCGTGAATCGTTTCCACATAATCAAAAGTTAGGCAACGGTAAACGCGATTACCGTGACCGGGCGGCCGAAGCGATGAAGTTGGAAAATGTTGTTGCGCGAGAGACTGACGGGGTAATGAGCTTTCGCAAAAATTTTTATCAATTACGGCGCGACGTCGGAGTCGCAAGTTCGCGCAAAAAAATGCCGGGGCATCCGCGGCGGGCATGCGAGCCGCGATGCCGACCGACGACGTGATGCGTTATCGAGTTTGCCGGATCGGGGGAGAGCGCGGAAAAAGCGGATAATTCTCGTCAGAAGTAGCCATTAACTTCGTGACTGAGAAATTAACCCGGGGCAACGTCGTAATGTCTCGCGACCGAGAGCGGACGGAGGGCCGGTGTTGGCTGCCTCCGCCGCGAACGTGCAGCCAATTACCGGTGCCCGGGCATGAAATAACTGCATTATCTCTGGTGGAAGCGGCCTCTACTATCACCCCTTCACAACCACCCTCTCCTGCCAACCTACATCGACCTACTGGCCCTCCCTCCCCCCCGCCTTGCTCGTCTACCGCGTCTGCAGTCCGCCTATGCCCAATTTCGTTGGCCTCTTCCGATCCGCCGAAAATTATGTTGCTCGGAATTTCGATAAAACAGGATTCGGTTCGAGCCGGCATTAGATTGAATTTGTCGAGTTACCGTCGTCGACTCGAGGACGGAAAGAAACTTTTCAAACTAGGGAACGGCTTGCCCGGGATTCGAAATGACCCGCGTTTACCGTGCAGCTTGGTGATTCTTTCATTCTTTTAGTCTATTCTCTCTCTCTTTTTCTATCTGTTTAACACGGCATTTCCTATCTCGCTTTCGCCTACACATTATTCAGTTCAATTTGTGTGCCTCCCCGTCGTTTGCTGCTACCGAACTGAATCGGGTCACTCCAAACCCCAACGGGATTTCGAGCTATACCGTACGTGGCGATCTCTCTTCCTTTGCTTTTGTTGCGATCTTTTTGAGCAACGAAGCTCGCACAAAGCGCAGGGAAAAGAACGAGACGCGGGGGGCAAGGTGCTCGTGAATACGTGAGCGTCAAAGTTTCTGGCGCGCCAAAGGCGACGGGCGATGTCCGACGTCGCGTCAGCCCCGCCCGAATCGGGAAGATATTTCCCAAGACAGGGGTGATGTGACTGCCCCTTACGATTGATTTATTTCGACACCCGGACTCGATTCGAAACCAATCATACATAATGCGCGATCGAGTCGTCACGAACGAGTCGCGGGGGAATTATTCGGAAACCACAAATCTTTCTCGTACGGGGCGTGTACGTGATATTGCAGGATGCGAGCATAGTTATCGCGAAGTTAAAGGCATACAAATGACTATGTTCTATGGTTAGTCTATGTGCCGTAGTTACTTCGAGACAAGGACGCGTTTACTGTGCGTACGTAACCACGTCGTCGTATCAAAATTCGAGGCAGCCACAACGGAACAAGCGTATTTGCGAGATTGCGCCGTGTGATTGCTGTCATGTAAGTTTCTCGTAACATTACCTTCCAAATCGGACGTCCGGGGGATGGCGGTGTGGGGACGCGATACTGATGGCGTTTAATGTCATCATCGCCCGGCGACGGCATCGACATCGACGGACGACGGAAGACGGACGTGCCGCGCGTGACAGGTGGGAAGAGGCAAAACGCATTCCGCGCTCGTAAGCGATGTCAAATAACTTTCGAAGGGAGCGAAAGAACGGACGGACGGTTAGGAACGGAGGAAAGTAAATAAAAGGCCATTCCGATTGGGCGATCAATTACATCGGGCCTGCATTATTCATGGGGGGAAGGGGTTGAGCGCAGGCCGCAGAAAGCTCTATCTCGTCTCTCTTCCTCTCTCGACTAGCAACGGAATCAGATCGTAGACCGATCGAAAGAGACCGAGGACTCGAAGGGAAGCAGGAAGGGAAGGTTGAGACGGAAGCGAAGAGAGAGAGAGAGAGAGAGAAAGAGACGGAAAGAGAGAGAAAGAGAGAGCGCGTGTATTTGCATCGACAATCACTGCCATGGCTATCACTCTGGAGCTTCTACTCCGAGCGGTTACACACAGGTTTATTCCGAATAATTTGAAAAATTAACCGACGACGGACGATTAAATGGTGGATTCGTATCCATAGCGTATCATCATCTGCAAAATCGTGCCCCTCGGATATTCGACAACATCCCGAATGAAACCCGATGTTTCCCAAAATTCTCGCGAAACTTCGCGACGCTTTGATATTTGCATTAAAGAGTGTTTCAGAATTCGCAAATTCATGTGGCCACGTTAAATAAACTTGTTATCTATCTTACATGTAGGCACAGGACAAATTAATGAATAAGATAATATTTATTTATACCAATTATTTGTGAATATAAATTGAACTCGTCACAGAATAACACGCTAACACGCCTACGAATCTTGATGTTGTTAAACAGCGTTCGTTCCTGGTCTAAATCTCTCTCACGGTTCATCTGGATTACTCCGTAGAAACTGGCATCCGAGCTATTAAATATGGCTCTGGTGAGGCCGCGCGGTTGATTATATATATATTTACGAAATATATAAGCAGCTGCGAAACTTCGTTTGGCGTTATTAAGCGGCAGGCTCGGCCGAGATTACATTTAGTGGCGATTTGGCAGCGGGTAATATCCCGTTATAAAAATACAGACGGTTTAATCCCCCATGCCGTGTCCGGTATATAATACATAGTTACGACGTCTTCGATATTATTCATCCCAGTTATTGAGCTCACCGCTGTATTCTCGCTTCTCTCCATCCCCGTTTCCCTTCCTCGTCTCCTCTTCGGCGCCGGAGCTCGCGCGGATATTGTTCGTTGTCGATATTGGAATTCCGCGTTCTATCCCGGCTGGTTCGCTTTATATAACGTTCAAATAAGGAAATTATAGTTTGCCCCGTCACTTCAAAGGAAGGAAGGAAATGTTTCCTTTAAGAATTTCAGACGTTAGACGTGAAATCTCAGTATCGGCAGGAAACAATTAATGAGAAGTCACTGTAATGAGGTTCGCGTGATCGGGACGAGATCGAATCGACGATATAAAATAAACGAAAAACGTTCCGCGAACGTAGAGTGAAATTTTACTTTCGTACATACGATATTAATTGCAAGACAAATATGTTTTATATCTCTTTCGAAATGAGTCTAACAAAATAACGTGCATATACATGTACTGGTGCGCGACTTCTCATAGGGAGTCTTTATGGTTGGATGCATCCTCGACTTGACTGGGCGAATCGCCATTTCGTCGCAGAGTCCCTCAGTATATCATCTGGTAATCAAAGTGGTCCCGACCTCTCTTTCCTGTGGAGCACTATATAAAGTATATCAAAGCGGCGGTTTGGTCACGATTTCAACCATTTCTCCGTATCTGCCCCTGTCTCGCTCTGACCCTCATTTCCCTCTTTCTCTCGACGACCCTCTTTCTCCATCATCCTCTTCCCTTTCTCTTCTCCCTCGTTTTTCCATCTCTCTTTCTTCCCTCCCCCCTCTCTCTTTCTCTCTCCCTCTTTCCCCACGTTATTACGTTTCTCCACGTCTTTGAAGGCGCCGTCGAGCAGAAATTATGAGTCTCTGTACACTACGGGTTCGCTCGACTACTTTCTGCTCGAATTAAGCACGGGCAAAGGACCGACCGGACCGACGGTCGAATGCAAATGTAAAAGCAAGCTCGAAGGCTGCCGAGTGACGCTCGGTTAACCCCGTCGTCGGTTGGGAGATCACTGGAGTTACCGCTCCTTGTCTTCGGTAGGACCTCGCTGTATCAACGATCTGTATCTCTCCGAAATTTCATTCTTCAGTCGCATAGAAATGGGAGGTACACTTCGAGAAGAACACAATTCGATTCGCATTCGTCGTTTTCATTCGAGATCTGTTACAATCAATAGAGAAATTTCGTGTGTCAGATTATCCGCGGATTATTATGCGGGTGAAAACTATGGAGGGCAGTTTTCTCTGGCGCTTCTTCCCTTCCGACGAGCACGCAAATTTCCTCGATTTTATCCGATGGACGGACGGACGGGCGGAACTCGTCCGTGTCGTTATGGCCTGGTATCCGCAAGTCTCGAGAACGACTCGATTCGGGGCGGCGCGTTTCGCCGCAGCGGCGTCGTCGATGCGACGAGGCGTGGCGGGGTTAGTTTAGTTGGAAACATGCCTGGGCGAGCATAGCAAACACGCGCAACTGACACCGGAGGGATGGTCTCTCACGGAGGCGGAGGCGTATACCTACGTGCATATAGATAGAGACGTATATATGTACACAACACACATATATACACATATGTACACATATGCACACACACACACACATGTATATTTGGCCGCACACACGTACACGTGCACGATCGGACGCGGAATATGATGGAATGGGGGGGAAGAGTGGAACCTGGGAAAGGGATAGGGTCGGGATATCTCGGAGGCCGTGGAGACCGAAGTGGACAAACAGACGTGCCGACGTCCGCGGGGATACCGAAAACACGGCGTCGCCAACGCAGGCGGCGGCGGCGGCGGCGGCGGCGGCGGTGCCGTGAAACGAGAAATCCGCGTACACCCTCGGGCCAGGTTTTCGATTGTCCAGCCTGCGGGCCTTCGTCGAGAGGCAGGCACCGGGATATCGCGATGGAAATTGATCTGTCGGGACGGAAAGTACCGGAGGCGGCGCGCGGTCTCGTCATGGAAATACGTCGCGCTACCCGGCATTAGAGTCGCGACAATATACTCGCGTTGGTGTGCACGTGTTCGATTTGTATAAGTGCGCACGCCCGCTCGTACAAAGGCAGTGATTTTAATCGCATCGCGAGGGAATATCGTGCAAAAACATTCCGCAAAAAAATCACGATGTACCAGCGGGCACTCGCGCTATCGTAGTAACAACGTCCAAATTTGAATGTACAAAGTTGGAAATTATACAGGACGCTTCAGAGTCTCCACCCGAGTCCCCCATCCCTCTTGATTTTTGAATATATGCGAATAAATCGTCTTTCTACCTCTTCTGGATTTCAACAAAAAAAAAAAATCGTACCATTTTATGATCGACGTTGCGGCTGTTATGAATAATCGAAATTTTTTATTTATTTTGTACATTAATTTTTTGTTGTATTCGATACGATAAATCACAAAAGTTTATAAAATGTTATGTCTCTCGTAATAATCGACACATAGCGCAAAGCATTTCCGATTTTGATGTTCGGAAAATTGTTTTTGCATTTGGTATTTGATTTTTTAAAATGTTACATTTAAATGATATTTGGGAAACGCGAATGATATTTATTTCGACTATGATTAAAGTAAAATAGCATTGCTATGCAGACACAAAGAGAACAATCGTCGAATTTATCTGCATAAAAAGGAGAATATTAAATAATGGTTATACAATTGCAAGTTTCCCATCACAAATAAAAATTTAATTCTTTGAGTTTTGACGTAGTTTCATCTTGCTGTTCCATTTTGACAAAAGCCTCCTGAAGTATTTTTTTTTTGGTCTTTCAGTCCTTAGTTCACCGCACCGGTGTTTTAAATCATGCATCAGCTATCACGACGGATTTCGTTTACATTCGAATGTTAAAATCCTTTAACTCCGTCACTTGATCCGACCTGTAAATTATTTATACCGGCGAGTTGGACGAAGGTCCGATCTGAGAGATCGTAAATTGTAAACCGTCCGCTTAATCCGTCCCAACATACGTAAAACGTGCATAAAATTGACGACGAAGAATGGTCCACCTTAATGCCTCAACCATCGGAATCGAATTGCCATGCCGGGTTTATTATCGATCGTATCGTTTCTGCCGCATTGCTACTCACGCGTCGCATTATTTTTACCATTATTACCGCGTTTCTTGTCTCGTTTGCATCGGGCGGACCGCAGAATCGCGCGCCGGTGTGTCTGTCGATGCTGTCATTCACGTTTCGCGAAACGAAGCGATAAACGGCGCTGGTCCAGCGCGTTTATGTTCCTCCTTCCCTGCGATTTCACGCGTTACGTGCCACCACGGTGCCGATGCTAGGTGGATCTTACTTTTATGTCGCGCGCAGTACGACTCACATTTCACGGCGATCGGACGTATCAAACGCGTCTTGGGGATGCCTGCCTCCGTGCGCGTCGTACTTCTCCCTCGAACCTCCCTTCGAAGAACGGCACGGTGTCCCTTCCGAAGGATAGCGTCACCCTCGGGCGTGGATGAGGGGAGGGGGCTTTACGTTGTAAATTGCCGTTTACGCGGGACTCTATCGCGCGGACAGCGTGTGCAGGTTCTTGATTGCGCGTGCATCCATTTCGACGTAGCAGCCGTAAAACGTTTACGTGAAGGCCGCGGGATGTATCCGCTAATTCGTCGACGTGTTCGTAGAGATGCGCAATATGCCAAGGTGGTTTATCCGTTAAAATGGCCGGCTCGAATTACAGCGTCAAGCGTGCGCGCAATTTCTCTCTCTCTTTCTCTCTCTCACACACACACACACACACACACACACACACACACACACACACACACACACACACACACACACACACATCTATTTAATTGTCGTCCACTTAATGGCGAGGAATATCGACGCTTTGTGTGGAACTTTGGCGAGTAGTCCATCCAATCGCGCGATAGCGTTGAATCGGAACGACACGATGGACGAGGAAGAATGCTCGTCAGTTTCGTGTAACCGACGGATCAATAGAGGTGTATAGGTTTTGTAGACTGAATGGATGAATAAACGTGTGTACATTTGCGATTACACGGGAACTAATTAATACACGTAGACGCTCGTATCCGCGTGCATTTAGCGTACATTAATAACTACACGCGATATACATGCGTAATGGTTCTTCTCAATCAATAGCATTATTACCTGAATTGCGAGCATTCAGGCTAGCCCTAATTATCATATAACTATACAGCCCCGATATTATATTCTACAGCAATTATGCGTCCGTAACGGCGAATTGTATGAATCGCGCGTCGGATGATCACGGTAGCGTCTGTCGCTACGAAAGAACGCATATTTTTTGTTTTTTTTTTACGATAAACGCGCAGCGCGTTTAGTGTTACCTCGTACGTATCCCCTTGATAAATAATTTATCGTCATGGCGCGGAGCGTCGAACCTCCCTCCGCCCATGCGGAGGTTCCATTCATCGTATTCCGTGTTCTGAATTCGGACGCACTTTGTACATTTTCTCATCTCCTCGGCGGAAAAAGGCCGGCGGCATTGCGCGGAATGCCGGAACCGAAACGCCCACCGAGTTCTCTCTCCGCCCGTGTAACGAGGAGTACGAGGAGGGCGTATCCTCTCTCGGAAAATATGTTCGCCGTGGGCTACTAGTTTTAATTAAATCCGCGCTTTCTACCGCTCGGGCATGCCGGGCGTATAACCAAGACGATTAACCGGCGTTTGCAGCGTCTCGACGTCCGCGTGACGCGTCGCCCGCCGCCGCCGCCGCCGCCGCCGTCGCACTTTAAACCGTCGCCGTCTCACCGGCACCTAAATGTCTACCTAAATCTTCGTCGCGGCTTTCCTAATTATTCCGTCAGGCGAAACCTTTTAGGCTGATGTAAACGGAATCCCTTGCGCGATGCGACTTTCAAGCGCGCTGGGTTGCTTCCGGAAACGTGGTTATGCAAGAGAAAGCCGGACACACCAATTTCCAGGGTTTCTAGGATTTCTAATTTAGAAGCGCGTTAAGCACCTGTCTCTTACATTTTGTGTGACATTTATCTTGTATAACTGATTTTTGTTATATTTACAAGTAATTAAAAATATCGATCTCTCCTCTGTAACATGAGATACAAATGACATCGTGATATTTTTTTTTCTAATTTCTTACTCGTTGCGTTTTGCGATTATAGATGCAGACAATTATGCGCCGAGATTATTCTCTGCCGTACATCGCACGATACATCCGCATCTTTTATCCTCAGCATCCTGCCAGCGTGCCGTAGCGGCAGCAGTTTCCTTATTTAGCATGAAAACCCGTAGTCATCCGAGCTCACGGTTGAGTGAGGTTACCGTTCAGTTCTACGGTATCTCACAGCGCGGCTTTGCACCGCGTCGTCTTTCGCTGGAAACACATCCGCTTTGTCGTGGTTTAAGACAGGTCGGAGGTCTCTCAGGGCGGAGGTCTCTCCCGAATAGAGTTATCCAAGGATGCACGGGGGTGCAACAAACAGTTACCTGTTGTGTCACCATATATATATCCACCGTGTGTTCAACAACAAGGATAAGTTTCTAGATTCGGTCCGGCCGGGAGGACGCGGTCCCAGTAAGCTTGTGTAATGTTTGCCGGATGAGCGGCTTACATCGGCATTTGCTTCTATCGGACGTCTACCTCTCCTTCGCGACAAATCTGTTTCTCGTTGGTTCCGCACGGTTTCGACGCTATTCCGTTGCCTCTTTCGTGTATCTCGGCAGACCGAAGTTTCCCCTCCGATTACACTCTCGTAAACGCTTTAAGCAATGCGTTAAAATAAAGGGTGGATCTCGTACATCAGCTTTGATCTTTGTTCAATTTCACATAAATATGTCTCCGAAAATGCTTATGCTCGAATATACTTAAGATTATCCACGATGAGATGCAATGAGAAGATTAATATTCGTGATAAGTAAAATTCTCCAATTTTGATCACGCGGTTAGAGCAGTTCAACCTGGAACTTCAATATGCACAGTCTGTTTTAATAGAAATTTGTTAGATTTGAAGGGGATGTTATTTTATTAGAACTCAAGTGATATTTTAATGCAATCAATTATTAAGATCACGCGCAAATTTTATATTATGTTAAAAAAAAGTCCTCGAATCGATTTATTGGAACGCGATTTTTAATAGTTCGAAAACGCAATATTCTAACTGTTCTTCGACAGTCTCTTAGGAGGCATGCGAGCGTTCTTCGTGAAATTTCAACGTCGTTCGGGATGACCCAACGTCATATCGGGGGTGACGTCGGTATGTTTTACAAACAGAAGCGACGGAATAACAACCGGCAGCGGGAAGGGAATAGGGTACAGTCGGCGGCACGTTCACCTTAAAAATTACGGGTGATATTTCAGACGCGGTAATACGCGGAGTTTAACTACACCCACCAAATAACAAGAGCAAGACGAATGAAGTACTTTACCTTACATAATTCATTCCGAAGTTTCCGCCCGTCCTCCCGGCAAGGCGTATTCGCTATACGCCGCCAGACTGTCTAATCATACGCGTTGAATGTTAAATGTTCATGTCCCTCGCATCGTTGCAGCCACCGAGACTATAGCCACTATCGAACTACGCTAAGCATGATCGATCCTCGCGAATTTGTTATCATTAGTCAGTAAATAGACGAGTAAATATAATTGCGAGTTTAATTTGATTCGTTACGACGGCGCGCATTGCCCTGAAAAAAAGCTGACAACTTTATGATCCTTTGATCATGTTCATGTTGAGAGAGAGAGAAGAGAGAGAGAGAGAGAGAGAGAGAGAGAGAGAGAGAGAGAGAAAGTGAGAGAAATAAAAGTGCCTATTAGACCAAGACGGTGAATACGATCGAAGCATCCGAATCCGTGAAAATAATTCGAGTAGGTGCTCTTCTTCCGTAGCGCCACGGGCTACAAGGGAGTAAGTAATGGCTTCTGTCGTGGCTGTTTAAGCGGCGACGCTTCGTGGCCAAGATTGGAGGTGGCTCACCCTCCACCGGATACAAACTATTGCATCGCATCGTCCGCCTCGGGATGTCCGATCGAGTTATCGTCTCCGTATCTCCCCTCTTCTTTTCCTCTCTCTCTCTCTCTCTCTCTCTCTCTCTCTCTCTCTCGTGACCCTCTTCGTTCTACCTCCGTTTTGCGAACGTACCCCTAGGCTACAAACCATCCCTCGCAAGTCAGTCGTTCTCATTCTCGAGCCGACCTACGCTTTCTATCCAGCCTTCTTCAGCTCTGGCTAACCCCCCACGGCATAGCGGAGGGTCCCATCCGGTATCAGAATAATTCGCATTTATTTGTCGTACCACCCCGCGACGCCATCGTTCCGAGTTGCCATAATGAAATGTCGTCGAATGCAATAAGATACAGGCGGATTCTTATTCCGCTGGAATAAGACTTTTATCATGTTGCCTCGTGGACCTCGCTAAAATCATGATTGTATCCACTCTTTGAGGAGAGCACCATATTCTCTTCCCGAGCATCCAGTCTTACCCGGAAAGAGAAGCGAGGAACAGGATAAGTTTTCGTTGATGTACGGAAAATTGCGTTCCGGATTATGCATAAATCGCCATTTCCTCCATTCGTATTACGTGTCACTTTTGTAAATCACGGGATTTATATTTCACGAGAGCGAAGAGACCCCCGTTCGACTTTGACAAACGATTACGCCATTATGCCTGACAACTCCACTGCCGTAAACAGAATGAAAAATATCGCGAGTTATACACGACGTTTGTTAACTTTTAAACTTTTCCCGTATCTTTGAAGGACTTTATTCTTATAATGCGATTTTATATACACACACACACACACACACACACACACACACACACACATATATATATATATATATATATATATATACGTACTTCACGAAACAGTTTATTAGCTTATTAAGCTTAAAATTCAAACATCATAATTCTTATTTCCATTGTATATTCTTGGAAATTGTTACAATCGTAAAATAAACTTGTATTCTTTTTTTTCGCGGAAAGAAAGCTTCTGCGGAAAGGAAGATTCTCTGACATCTGCACTATTTTTGTGTTGCTCTTACCCATCGCTTTTAGATATCATAAATATGAAGTAGCTTCGTGACATATGACTCACCTGGAAAGAAAGAGAAAAATGTTAGTGGTTGGAAAAGTGATTCGCCTAGTATATTGCGTTTAATATCATTACTAATGCCGCGCATTCGTACTATTTTAATGATACAGCAATGGTGAAAGTCACTATGAATTAATGACCGATGAACGTATTGCTCGGCAAAATGCTACAGACAGGATCGATCTGCAGATTAAATTTTCATTTACCGTAACGCCCGTGCCTCTGCACGGTAACGACGCAAATTCGATGCCATTCGACTGGCATGCTTGGGTTCATTAAAGCAATCCAGCTCACGTTTAATCCTCACAAACCCTCCGAAATCATGTTCGATAAACATTACCGTAACACAGCGGTTTTCTTTGGCAGTGGAGTTAAGATAGTTGGGGAAGTGTAGCTGGAACGCGTGCAGGCGTCATGACGAGAATTTTGCTCGACAAACAACCCCACGATGATCCATGAAGATTGCTCGCTGCGATCGGCCAATGATTAAAGCGCGTGTCACTCGCGAGAAACGAAAATTCAAAGCTGAAAATATGTCACGTCAGCACGAACGTGCTCTAAAAGATTGACGCTAATCCTACACGTTTTACCAAAAGATCATCTTTTAGCTTGAGTTTAGCAGGAAAGGAGTGTATATATATATATATATATATATATATATATATATATATATATATATACACACACACACACACACACGCGCGCGCGCGCGCGCGCGCGCGCGTAATAATATAAACATATTATTAAATACTATATATATAATACTATATAATACTATAATATACTATATAATATACTATATAATACTATATATACACATTACGCAGAGCAATTGCATATCGTGCAATTTAATAGCACATTCTCGAAATTAATCAGAAATCAAAATCTTAATATAGAAGTGAACGAGATTATGACAGTTTTTAAAGTTATAATTTAAATAGAATAATGATATTGTTTTATTATAGAATTGAATAAATTTATAATTATGCAAAATGGATGATCCATTGGGTGCTTTTCATTTAGTGATATAAATTGACGACACGAGTATCATCTTGTCCTTGTTAATCATTGAAAGCCAAGAAAGAACGATACTTGTGTCGACTTGTGTCACTAAATCGAAAGCACCATTATCGAGTTTTGCAACTTCAGATAACTGCTTTTTTATTATTTAACTGATTTTATAGATATACAGATACCATGAATAATATAACATTCTCATATATTGATATATTCTGATAGTAATTATTAATGATATATTTTAATGTTACTTGCAAATTATTTTAATACATCTTTTTGTTAAAGGTTTAAGCTGATTATTGATTAATTTATTTAAAAACTTTTAATTTAATTTTAAATATGTATGTATAAAGAATAAAAAAATACATCTTTGTTACGTGAAATTGAAAAATGTATATAAAGATATATTAAAAAATTACATCATTTATTATTACATTTTTTTCCAAGAACTTTTACATTTTCAAAAGAGAGCAAAAATGTAGATTTTTATGAACTCAAAAAAACGTCGCTACGCTTTTTGTTGCTTTTTAATTTTATTATTTTGCCGTATTAAAATTACGTACGTTTTCATAATAATAATGTTATATAAATACTTTTTCGATCAAAATGAGGTAAATTTTATTCTCTAGGCAAACGTTAAATTTTATGTTTTATAATGGTCCATTGAAATTAATTTAAATTGCTGGGAACAAAAATATTCGATATTTATATAACATAATATATATATTAAATATTTCGTAACGGTATACTACATTAACGAGTATATACGCGATGCTCGGTGTTTGTTTTGTTTTTTTGAGCGCGGCGAAGCGTTATATATACACAAGTCCGCCGCGCTACCCGATCATTCAAGGGTAGAGACTCGAGTCGAAGGGTAGTGCCGTAAGGTGTTTCTCTCTATTGCCGTATTAGCTGCCGTTGCGGAATGTTGCGACAGGTATTGAAACCCGATTATTCCTCATGGACAATTAGTGATTACAAGTTCGCACCATCGGTTAACCTACCATAAACGTATTGAGGCGACAATTGTTCAAGTATACATACATACCGCGCAATCTATTTATTTATTTCTTTATTTATTTATTAAATACAAATCGAAATACAAATCGAAATGCGAGAGGTAATAGAAATTGCAAATTATCCTTTCGTAATAATCACAGACGATTATTTCACCGTCGTGTTAGAATCCAAGTATATTACGTGCCTTAATATATCAAGAGAGAAAATATTCTTTTCTAAATGCTTTACGAACAGTAAATATTGTGGCGTAATTGATTGATCTTTATTGATATGTTTTGATAGATGTATCGAGATCATTTTAGATTTAGAGTGCGGAGTAATACATTAAACGCCAGATTGCCAGATAATTTAAGTAAAGAAAACATACATGTAATGTCATGAATATTGTGTCGCGTGATTGTCATATTGCGATAATTAATGCGCGTTTGATCACATTCTCGCGAGTGAAATGTTTTGTGTAATATTCAAATAAATGAAAAGGAGGAGGAGGAGGAGGAAACATCCGACATCGCACATCATTGGTAAGTGATTATTTTTTATTTTAATTTCAGATGGATCTATGAAATTAATATTTTATATATATATATATATATATAAAACGTAGATACGTTACTTAGAATATTAATAACATAAAAATTTAATGCAAATGCAGTCATACATATAATAGAAATATCTCATAGATCCAATGTTTTAAAATGGATGGACTAGAAAAGATTAGTGCACAAAATTAACTTGGGAAAATTTCTCTCAATAATCGCAAATAGCTTTTGTATAAATTCTATAAAATAGAACATACTCTTATTTGATTTATTGATATGTTTTATTATCTGTGTAACAGAATATAAGTTATAACTTATATAAAATGCTATATTTAATATAATTTTTAATAAAAAATGATTTTCTTTATTAAGAGTAATAGAATGCTTTACAAAAAAGACATTGTTTCTAAATTTGATTTTATTCATCGCTTTTTACTTTTTGCCCAGCATCTTATAAGCTTATTTCCAGAAAATGTAATTTAAGAATTCCATGCGATATGTTAATAAAATTATTTGAGAAATTTTAATATAATTAAATTTGTGAAATTATTACTTGAATAGCAGATAATTTAAGGAAAAAGGAAAAGCGAAAGAAGACAAGTACCGACATTTTTAGAACATAGAGCTTTTATTAAAATTTTCTCATAATATTTATCTAATGGATCGAGAGGGGAAAAAATATTTTATATGTATTATTTGTATATTAATATTGTATTTATGTTTAAAAATTTATATATTACTATTGTATTTAGTTTAGTTTTTGTATAAAAATAAAATGAAATTATTATTTATAAAACTAGAGAAATATTGTCAATATTTAGATAGTATTTAGATTTTTGTTATTTTATTTTCTCTTCTGTCACTTTTTAAATATTCTTTTAATAATATTTGATATCTGCATTTGACCTCTTTCTCATATATTTTTTCAGAATTAAATATTATATGAAGTGATGCGCGCAACACAGAGAAAACAATATTCAGATTCTTTCAATATATATATATATATATATGCATTACAAATGTAATGTAAATTATAAAATATTTTTGTAATTATATTACTCAAAATCTAATTCATTTAAAAATTTATTACTAATTTTATTCTTATAACATAATTTTGTCCTGATCTTTCGCAGTTCTATCCATCTATTATTACTCGTTATTTATTATTAATTATATTCAAACTGATTCTTGGAATAAAATAAAATGACATAATGTTTAATAAATCATGAAGCAGACTTTTCTAGTAAAATATTTCGATATTAATCAATTACATATCAGTTATATGAAAAATATTTTTATTAAAACAACGGAAATTAATAATAAATAACAGATCAGTATGCGTATAAATTTAATTATGGATCTAAGTGTGCAAGCTATGTTTAATATTTTTTGCCAACGGTCGCTAATAAACGAAAACTTTTGCGATTTTAACTTTATTCGTATCAAGGTTTCCATTACACAATTTTTCCAAAATGTATCTTTAAAATTGAAATCATTCGGGGATTAATAATATAAAGTATTGTTCAACGTACCAAAACTAATGCTTAAATCTTTTATAAAATCTTGAGATTGATATTATTCATTTTTATTCTGTTTATGCGTACTTGTTACTCGCACATATACCATAACATTCCATCTCCACCATTAATCCCTACCGGATCGTATCAGTCTCCGGTCGTATCGCATGGGTATCCAGCGTAGGAAGGGATGAATCGAGTGAGTGGAACTCAGGGAAGCAGTGAGTTTAATGTCCGTCCCGACCCACCGCGAATTACCTCGCGGAGATTTATTAAAACCGTAAAGCAGAAGAAACGATTTCGCTCGAGCGTGCCTGTATGCTGGGTGTCCACAGTGAAAGCAATGGGAGAAACGGAAAGCGTGTAGGATGGGTGTGGGCATGGGGGGGCGACTGCGGGGTGCAGAGAGGTTGCGCGTCTGTGCTTGACATTAGTGACCATGGGGCATTTTCTTGGTCAAGCTCGCCCGGTTCACGTTGGATTAGTTCTCGTTTCCTAACTCGAGGCGATGCGCCCGGCCAATTAAAGCGCCGTTAACCTTTTCTCTGCAGTGCCGTTGTAGGTACCAGCTTGATTCTCTTATCCGCAGAAACGGACTGGCCGCTCCGTAAAAGAACCATATAATACGAAGGAGAAGTCCGTAGCCAGCTTCCGAGACTGTCGAACCGAAGGATTACGCCCACCGCTTTCCTGTTCCTTCGTCTCTTCTCTCGGTCCAGTGCGATATACATTCCTCTCGTTAAGCTCGGGTCCGATATTTATTTTTAAGTAGATCAAGGAGAACAAAAGATAATTTTAAGCAGTCTTTTCTTCCCAGTTTCTTTTTAATAAACAGAACTTTCCGTAACGATCGCCAATATAACGTACAGGCAGCTACTTAATTGAGAACAAGTTGCTTAATTGAGAACGCTCTACCTTGTGCGAACTACGAAAACAATATTTTACGTTTATCATAAACAGTAAGAACCTCTCTAGCTTCCACGGAACCTCATCCTACACTTTTATTTTGTTGGCAACGATAAAATTCTCTTTTTATAAAAAAAAAGAAAAAAAAAAGAAAAAAAACAAGAATTCATTATTATTTTATCAACGTCTGATCTTTGTTAATTTTGTTCGATTTTCCGCGACGTGAGTCTGACGCAGTTTTCGTTGCCAACAAAATCCAACTCAAAATGGGGAACATTTCTCTCACACAGATTGATGTTCACGCGACGAAACGAAAGTTCCTCGTCGATTGAACTTAGCGTAGCGTCACAGTTATGTGGGATATTCAGTGACGCGACAATTTTTTCGAGGACACCGATATATCTGTCCCAGGGTGTGCTTTGCTCCCCGGGTCCCTCGCGCCCCTCTCGCGCAAAAGTCGAGCTAAAGTAAAGCTGTTCTTGGCCGCCGTCCAAGCTCCGGATCTCCAGCCTCTCGCGTCGGCGAGGCGGATCCGTGCGTTCTCGCTGCGCGCGGCGTTACGTGCCATTGCACACGCCGAATCGTCTCTAGTGCCCGGTGCATGGAGCCAACCTCCGGCCCACCCCCATCTACCTACCTATCTACCCCTAATGTCGCGACATTTACCCGGCGCGCGCGCGCGTGGAAGAAAAAGTGGTCGCACGGACGATAATTATCGGAGAGCCCCTCGGTCCACCTCCGGTCCACCCCCTCCCTCCCCCTTTGTGTTTGGTCGAAACGGCAGGGCAGGTCACCGCAATGCAGTTGGGAAGGCTATTTTCTCCTCCTCGCGAGGCGCGTCGCGCACGAACGGACGCGAGAGACGCGGGCGAAGTTAGTTGTTTGCAATAACGAGGACAATTTTCGGCGAACGTTCGGAGATTACTGCAGTCAAGTGTGCGTTTTATTTTTCTCACATGTGCGGGATACTAAAGAGGGAGTCTTACAGAGAGTGGCGTTTCGCGTACGTTTTGCGGGAGAGAGCGCGGCAAAGCTTATGGTTCCCTCGGGTGTGTCGTCTCACCGACGAGTACAATAAATACGGGCTATTTTAAATCTACATCCTGCGAAGGGTAGTAAATTGCGAAATAATTACGCCCGGGCCGCACGCGCGTTCGCTCGTTTCGGAAGGGTCGGTTACGCGAGGTACGTCAGGCAGAGGGATAACGCGGAGAATATACTTCATAGTTTCAAGGGTGCTGCAACGATTCGCTTTCCCTCGAGAGAGATGGTACTTCATACTGCGAAAAAAAAGGGGATTGTAATGCGTACCCAGCGTAACGTGTTGCGCTGGCCGCGAATACGACGGAATTGTGTATTTACATATTTGAAAAGTGCACTCGCACCGTTTTCACTCGCAATTGCTCGTATCAAAACGTTTTGCATGCACAAAGACTGAGACTGAAAGATAGATATTTAACGAAACTGTCTTATGTCAATTAACCAATTATTTTTTCCTCTTAAATCCAATGCATAGATAAAATTTCAGAATCTATAATTTATTTATTTTAATTTGCTACGTCTGTTAAAAATGTAAGAATCAAACAATGTAGAATCAAACTTTATTTTCTCAATTTTACTTTCTTTCGATTTTTGAATGTCCAACTGATATTGCAACAGTTACGTTATCCAAATTGAGTAACAATAATTGACACATATATTATAATTTTTATCTGTACTTTAGTTATCATTTTTTAAATTCTATCTTCCATTTCCGAAATAGCATAGAATCAAATATATGAATGCATATATTTATTACTCTCTCACATTATACGGTCGAGAAAACTGTCGTGCCCATTGATCCTCGTGAAACTTCGCGGAGACTTTGTTCACGAACGTACTATTCAGCGAAATCTTGGAGCGAAACTTCCTCCCGCGACGCGTTTTCGGGGGCGAAATCTGTTCTCCTCCCGAGACAAGGAAAACACGCGCATTGAGGGAAGACAGCGGCATACGGAGAAGAGAGAAGGCGACAGCTGGGAAAAGCAGAGAAGCAGAAGCTGGAGCACGCCTCCGCCGTACCTTTCAATTTGCGAGGCAATATTTTCGGCGTACGCCGGCTGAACTCGGTGTTTTATAAGGTCGTTACCAAGGTTGCGCTAATCTTCACCCTAGCCGCAAGCTTCTGGCAAAGTGCCCGCCAGAAAAATATTGTTCCGCCGGTCTTATCCAACTTGTATCTCTCGTTGGAGACTCCGCGAGTACGAGAAGAGCATGCCTGTCGAGCGCCCGCGCGTGTGGATGTAAACGCGGGAAATTTCATATTCTCAAAGTGAGGAATTCACTGTACGCGCCGGAAATCCGAGTGCGGAAATACCGCAGGGAGAAATGGGAATCGGAGGGAAGAGACCGGCACACGGAGCACGAGTATCACCGTTTATCTCCCTTTTGCGAATGCATATTCGCATCCGTATCACGCATCGAAACTCTGACTTTATCGTGCGATAGTACGTAGTCGTTTCATGTCGTTGGAGCACAAATTAAATTAAACTCCCGTTTTTTTTGCGAGTTCAAAAAATGATTTCGAGCGAAAGCGCAAGTTTATCGAAGGCACACTTTGTCATACGTTTTTAACGTATTTCCGTTAAAATCGTACGTTTAGATTTTATTACGTATTTAAATAAATTGTCACGTTCCAGCTCTTCGATTACACCTCTTTCTTATCAGTAGAGCGTGTAACAATTACTTAAGGGATGGAAAAAGGCAAAGTGAAAAAATTGCGGATCGCATTATGTCGCATTTGCGCCGTAGGCTGGGACGAAGCGATGAGGATTCTGAGATTCGACGGGCCTCTTTTGCGTCTCTTGTGGCCTTTCGAATCAGTTATACGACCCATGAAAGAAGACTTTATCCCTCTGGCAATTAGTTGCATCCATAATGAGATCCCGTAAAACTCGTAAATCCTAATGGGATTAAAGGGAGCCTCGATAATGTCAGAGTCTATCCATTCTCCGATGCGATCTCCGAGATAAATGACTACCTCTTTCTTTTTTTCACTCGAAATCGCTTTTTGTTATCCCGCGGGAAAAGCCCAGGCGCGATATTCGATGCCCGATAAATTTGGTATTTCCGCACGTGTAATGAAATTTCCGAGCTCCGACGCTCGCTGATCGCGTGCAGCTGGAAGCTTAATGATCGTGGACATCTCACAAACATCACGTACTCCGAAATACGCGAACGTGACCGCAACACCAAACGTGATCGCGATTTCTCCCTACGCGTTGGCCAACTAGAGGGAGCGATTCTGAGGGTGAGGGCGAGGGGAAGGCGGAAAGGAGATTACCCCCGATCACAGTTGAATAAGTATAAAGGCTGATGGTCATCTTGGTGACCATCGCGTTTTCCCGCGGGAAAAAGATACGTAAGCGAAACCCTCGTGTTTAGTTCTCAGAATGTACTTTGTGCTCTGACTTCCTCAATTTTTTTTTTTTTTTTCAAAGATGGTTTCTTCAAGATAAACATAATTATATGAAAGATATGTTGGAAAAAAAATATTTTCGAATCTCTAACACTTCCTATTGCTCGCGCCTCAAGTCTTTCGATGTTGCGTTTCATCTTCGCACTCGTAAAGCGAGAATGAAGGAGAAAGTGCAAGATTTGTGAAAGAAGAGACTATGATATCCAGTACACGCGAAAACTCGTTTCAAGCAAAGAGTAGGATTTACCAGTGGAAATAAGGAATATTCCGGGTTCTTATCGGGGGAGGGGGGGGAAGTTGAAATAGGTTGGCTAGACGTAAAGCCAATAAAAAAAAATATGGCGTTTGCCGGAATCGTATGCATTGAACGCACGATACGATTCTTTGATTGTTTCGTCTCCGGGATACATCTCGACATTTCTACGAAAAAACGACCACTAAACACCAAAGCGTTACCGTTAGATTTATTCGTAGGAAAGCTTTGCGTGTTTGGAAATAAATTCCTATGCGTACAATGTACATCTCCACTTGATTGAGGTTTATCGTTGCATCGTCATGTTAGAGTTTCGCAAGTCTATCGTATTTTTATCCATATGCAATGAGAGTTTCCCGTACAAGGAAAATACGAATGATTACATATTAAAGTAGCGTGGCAGGAGGATGCGTGTTTTGCACGTGAAGTATTGCATCGCGGTACGTACTTCTTCCGCGTACGTACTTCACCGCGCGTGCATTGCCAATTGCGTATAAATTATGCAAGACGTGTGCTCAGATGGATGGCGAAGTATTGTAGGTTGTCGACAAAGTTTAAGCGTCTCGTTGCGTCTGCAGGGCAGGGAGCGAGTCTGGCTGGAGCTTGAGACTTCGAAAGCCAGCGGCGGCATGCCCGCAGTCGACGTTTTTGCACGGCCATTGCAACAGTTGGCCCCTTTAAGGCTATCCGAGAGCATACTCGACCACGTCTTCTCCTTTTAACGCTCCTTATAAGCGGTTCTTCGACTCAAAGGGATCGTGTTCTCCGATTAACTGACCGCGCATGCAGCTCCCGCGATGTATCAACGCTGTCAAATGAATTTTGCCGCGTCGACGCGACGATATTTGATTAAATTCCCGTTATATTTCTATTGAAATTGCATTTTTTTCATGCAACAGGCATTGCAACAACGTGTATTAATGGCATATTACGTTAAATAACTGACATTTCGGACGCGTATGCGATTTACTAGTGAGAATACTGTGATTTGGAAACTCATAACTCATAAACGCATACGGCAGAAATGGCTGTTTCTGTTCGACCGTAACTACTTAACTGGTAATCGATATTGCATGCACGTGTCAGTTATATGCATTCCACCGAATTGTTGGATATCAGGTATTGATTTTAAATGTAAATAGTTTTGTGTTATCTTCTAACAGGCTGCGTGCGGAAAGACTAATCCAGATTTCTTATCTCGGAAATCTTATTGCATATGAAACGTCTTTATATTTTTGATCGAGTATCATTTTGAAGTTATCTAGGTTAATCAGATAACGCGATGGTCGATCTAAAATTCTAAGTTATTAGAGATAATAATCCGTAGAAATTTAAATTTACATGAGTTATATTGAAAATACAAATTAATGAATTATTTAATTAAAGAAGAATTTGATATATCTTCAAATATAAGCTTCATCTATTGTATTCACCAAATATTTCAAGTAACATACTTAGAGTTCTCTCTCTCTCTCTCTCTCTCTCTCTCTCTCTCTCTCTCTCTCTCTGGTTTCCTCCGTTCGTTGCTCTCTCGCTCGGCGGTAGTGAGAGCATGGCTCGGGACTAACCGACTCATTCATTGCCTAGTTTAGCAGCAGTTTGCCCTGAATATTCATAGCTGGCCTCATCCCGGCGGCCCGTGTAAATATCACTCGAAAAGTTCAACGGTTCCTTAGTTCTGGGCTGGCAATACAAGAAGAATAGTCCCGTGTGTTTAGTTTATTAACGTACTGTAAAACAGGTCACGCGAGACACACGTGGTAAAGAATAACTTTTCGTATTACTTGTCGTATTACTTGTCGTTAGAGGAGAAAAGCGAATTTTTATTTCCAACGCAAATTCCCCTCCCGACGGATCGTCTACTAGCCCAATACGGAAAATCATTCGAAATTGTGCGACTTCGGTAATGCCGAAACCTATCATCGGAGAACCGATAAACAAACCAGTCGCGCGCTAAATTGCTAGCGGCAAATTGTGCTCCAAACTGTGCCCATACCTAGTAATCACGCGTGCAATCGTATCGAAAGTAATTACAATGTGCAACGCGATCGTAGGCAATTTTTCCTGTGTAAAAAAGCCGAGTCCGGGACTCGGAACCCGATGCGACAATTTCCGTTCGCGTCGCGGTCGCCGCCGCTGCCGCCGCTCGTGTCACTTCGTCACACTCGGCGCGTTCTCTCTTCTCTCTCTCTCTCCTTTCTCTCTCTTTCTCTCTCCGACTCATTTGAGATGCACTGCCGTAGCAAGCGCGTAGCACGCGCAGCCAATGCGAATCCAATATCGGAAAACAATTTTTCTCGGGGAAGAATTTTAGCGCGCGGCTTTTCAAGACTTCGGACCTTACCGGCTCGTGCTGCGGCACCCCCGAACCCGCGCACCACTCCATCCTCCTTCCTTCACCGACCTTTATTCTCTCTATCCGCTACCGCCGCTAGCATCCCCCTCCGTTCTTGTTCTGCTTCTGTCGTGTGCCAGCCCATTTTCTCCGTACCACCTTTAAACCGCGCTCGTTTCTCGCAATAAAAGAGTGCCCGCGGTCTTTCGCCGTGACTTACGGCCATGCCGGTAATAACGATAAACGTTAATGTCGCTTTGTCGTTGTGTGAGCGCGGGCTATCGGGGATTAATCGGTTCGTTAAATTCTTTTTTCCCTTCATCCGCGCCGTCGTTTGCATCGGGCGCCGCCGCGGCGTCGAAAGGCATGGCCTTTCCCCTCCCCTATTCGTTACGAATTTGAGAATAACGAGCTGGAGAGGGTGCACTCGTGCGTCGTGCACATATGAAAATGTGAGGTGCGTTATCGCGAGGACATTACTGGCGGAGCGCGATATTGCGCGACGCGAAAATTGCGTAGGGCTTTATTGAAATATAATTAATTAGCGTGTGAATCAAAGGGAACCCCAACGAGGGTACGAGAAGGCGAGCGCGCGCGGAGGCGGCGGCTTGAACGGCTGAAACGTCTAGTTAGAACGGTCGCTGAAAGTTAGCCCGAGTTTCGTCTCGACGCAGGAAGCTGGCCATGAAGCACACTCGTTTATAACGGACCGGGGAAACAAAATTAAATTGTAATTGCACCACGTATACAATGGCGCGGACCATCTAGGTAAGCACCCTGCCGACGACAACTAATTACATTTAGGTACCTCACTTTTACCATGACGCAGAGTAATTGCCTCGGGTAGTCATAATGAAAAAGTATCGATTGTGCCCGCGTTACCGCTCGCGAGGAAGAGACCTGTGCCTTTCGTCACCCTCGTTTAATGCACAACTCGTGCAGTCCTTTAGCAACCCCCGCATTTTTTATGTCCCCCGTCGCATATCACGAATTAACGACATCTGCACCGTAATCCGTAATCCGTAAACGTACTGAATATGCGAGAGGAGAGAGAGCAACGAGATAGTTGCGAGCATTTATTTCTGCATTTAAAAGCATTAACGAAACCAGAGTTGGTTTTTCTCTCGAGTTTACACATAGTTAATTGATCACCTTTAAAGCAATATATCGCAGAAAGGTTTATCGCTGGTTAAAAATTGTACGCGAGGGATTGAAGATATCAGATTGAATTTTAATTGCCTATTTATTAGTCTGGCTAAATTTTTTTCGCTGTTTATTAATCGACCTTTGAGAAAAAATATCCTATATCTAATATTCAATAACGAGGAAATTTCTCATTACGTTTACGTAATCATAATGTTTAATTGATTAATTAATTAATACAATTTTGTTAGCAATATATATAACGAGCGATCTCGTGTTTCATTAGCGTTTTTAAAATATGCAATCAATAAACGTATATATTATTTCTCTTTTGAGTCTCAGAAAGAAAATGTAAAAACGTATAACAGAATAGACATTTTTATACTGGCAACACGGAATGAATATCAAAAATTTGCTGAAATGAAAAGAAGAGAAGTCTGCGTTGAAGTCCTTTCTGAAAGACGAGGCGGGCGATGAGAGTAAAAACCGGTACTTAGCGAAGTTAACTAGAGTGCAGTGCCGTTTACGTATGCAGAAAATAGTGGACTTGTCGGGTTTGCTAAGAGTCGGAAGGAGAATCTAAACGGCAAGGAAAAGAGGCCAAAGGAACGCAAAACTCTAAGTGGAAAAGAGAAATGTTGGGAGAGAGAGAGAGAGAGAGAGAGAGAGAGAGAGAGAGAGAGAGAGAGGGGAGGGAAGGAGGGAGGAAAGAGAGGAGAGAAAAGCGCAGTTTAAGTGCTCGCTCGAGTGAGAAGGCGTCGGTACAGAGACAAGGCGCTAATGAAATAGTCGGTTATGTTTTAAGTATTACTGCTTAATGTACATTCCACGTCGTTTCGCGGCAGCGGGCCGAAAGTTCTGGTTTAACTTGCTCCGGCTGCTTCTGCAATCGCGAAAATTCGAATTCGCGAACAGAGCAAGATTATCACGGAAATTTTCAAGTCTCTCCGTGTTTTTTTTTTCTTTTCTCAAATATTCAAATTGGATATTTAGAAGAAAAATACACCTAATTACAAGATTAGATCGTTCGGTGATCCGAAATTATATTTTTTGTCTACGTCGACTTCGTTGAACGTAAGAAAAGGGTCGATGACTGGAAATGATGAATTCGAGGCGCGCTTAATTTTAATCGATTTTCACTTAATCGCGTTATACCCATCTTTCCATCATTTAGCTTACACACAGAGGAATAGATCGAATTAGTCCCATAAGGGCGTTAAACCACCGCGAAAAGTTATGAAGCGTAACACGAGGCTTAACTCGTGGCAGCTTAAGGGGTTAATAAGATATTTAGTTTACTAACATTTGGACGGAGCCAAGGGTTTATGCGGGGCTAGCGAGAGCCACCCGTGGTCTAAGAGACTTAGAAGCTAGCGGTCACCCCTTGAGTGCATTCTCCTGTTCCGCAGTGTCTACCGACGCTTTAGGCTTTCAAGATCATTAATTTAAGGCGCCGCCGCCGCAGGCACTGTAAGGCACTGAATTCTCGATGCTTTCTAGAGGAAGACTCGAGGCAGCAGGACGGAAAAGAAGCAGACGAGAGAGAGAAAGAATTCTCAAACTCGCTCGGTGCTTATCGATTGTTCTCAATTGGCTAAGAGCATCGCACTCGCTATGCAAAGCTTAATAAGCGTATCTCGCGATTGGTTTGTTGCGTCGTCATTCTTATTTAATTATTTAAGATAATCGGTCAAATGATTTCTTTTTTTTATATCATTAATAATCTTGCGCAGTTTAAGAGAGCTTGCACGGAGTCGGTTCGCGAAGGGAAAAAAAAAAATCGTAGATTCGAAAGGAATGGGAGAGAAATGGCGAAGACGAGTATCGATCCCCCGATGCGTCTGACTGGAGAAGCGAGGACAGCTGGACTTTCGGGACGGTCGAGTAGACGAGCTATTTGCGGGATAATGCGAGATTGAAGGAATAAGGACGAAGGGCAGAAGAAGGGCGCGGAAGGAAAGCTGCAGACGGAAGCGGTTATATGGCCGAACCGGCGCGCGGTGGCTAGGGACGAAGAAGCGGAATGGCAAATGGCAACCGGGAAGTGGACAGGGAGGAGGCGGACAGAGTCGTGTGGGATATTTAAGGCTATTGGTGTTACGAATGCACGCGATGCTTGCTTAGATTCACCTTGTTGAATATTACATGGAGGGACACCACGCAATCTTGCCTACGGCTCAATCTCGCGCTGTTAAACTTGATCAGAGCGAGCTAATCACAAACGGAAACACAAAGATTTCCACGGTGTATTCGTGATAAGAGAAAATTAAGCTGATAAGTTTTTGCGCGTGGAATTCTACTTCCGTAATTACAATCGGAAACTCGAATCGTGTCGCATTGTCCGGAGCGTTAAAAGATTATGATCAATCGAGATGCGTATCGTACACGAGCGTAGATTTGATTGGTGCACATTCGGAGGTTTGTATAGAAGGTTGGTGGAAAAAGACGTGTTCGTTATAGGTCGGGGTCGGGATTTTATTGCGCCAGTCTACATGAAATTTGGTCGGCAGATTTCCGATCGGTATAACGAAGCCGGGCAATAACGCGCTGTGTGCGCAACGACGCGATATGTCATACGGTCTGTAAATAACACGATTCGCCCATATTTTTCAGGAAAATTCAATTTTTTTTAGTTAACGTAAATACGATCATTCAGCAAAACATGCTGAACGTGATAGCGAAATAAAATATGTAAGGGCCGAAATGGGCCGAATGGGGAGTCCTTGATGCCTTCTACTTGAATATCGCGAGGACAACGCTGCTCGCGATCGATGCTCTCTTTTTCATTTCGCAAAGAGCGATCGCGATTGTTTTGGAAGTAAGTCGCCAAGACTCGAGACGATACAACGTAACATTTTCGTTTCGCGCCATGACGACGGTGGGGCGGCGAGGAAGTAAATCAATCAATCCGCTGAATGGCCCATTCTTCCTCACCCTATCTCCTCCCCTAACCGGCAATACCACCCTTCCGACTGCAGCCATTCATCGAGATACACTCCGGCATTCATGATATTCCGCACGATTGCGGGAGATTGAGGTGACTCGGAGATGGAAGAGCCACACTGCCGCCCTTTCCTCCCTCCCTCCCCCCCTCTCTCTCTCTCTCTCTCTCTCTGCGCCATCAACCTTCTTGCCGCTTCCCAAGGAAGCCGCCGTTGCGGAGACGGAATTAGCATCTCCATTAGTCGCGAGGGCATAATGCGATATTACCGGAGGTACACGGCTACCTCCGGGGAGGAAGTGAGACAATGGTCCGCTATGCTCGTCGTACCAGCGGTAATACCCGGTATCTATCGGTCGGCTTTGGTCTTCGAATCTTCTAATACCCGACCGGGGGAAAGTCCAGGAATACCGTACGTACTTACCGTGAGTTGTAATTTCGGACGAATGCCCTGCGCGCCGTAGAAATCTGATCTAATTACGCCCGCGGGAATGCGCGTATTTTCTGGAAAAGGTATCACGGCACTCGGTAACGACAACACCGTCGTTGTACAAAAATCAAAAGTAGTAGCCTCGGATGTTAATACGTACGTCCTGTATGTGCGTATGCTACGAGCGGTTTGCACCATGTTTGCGCGTTTTACACGGTCTTTATGACCGAAATTAATTAACGTAGCGGCGAGTCGCAAGGCGTACCCGGTGACGTTTCTGTGATTTAATTTCCGCCGTTGTCTGCTCTCCCGCGTCGCGGAGTAATTGAATAAAGGTATGCGAGCGTCTTGCGGAAGGGTGAGAAAATCCGAGAGAGAAATTGGGAAAAGAAGAATTTTAAGGGGCTGTTTGTAAACGCTCCGAGATCGAAGATACATTTTTCCCGAGACGCGAGAGTCTCTCAAAACGCTCGTAGGGCACGTCTCGGATTTTGCGAGCGCCGTGGAACGATTCGCGACGAGGGCGGCGATGATATTTCCGATTCAGCCTCCATTAACGGAACGTGACGATAAAGCTGCAACTGTTATTATCGCCGTCGTTTACGGTGCCCGATGGCCCCGAGTGTGCGGGCACGGTCGTCGTATATCGGCTTCGCCTTTCCCTTCCCTCCCCTTCACCTTTTTTTCCCGTCGCCGTTCGCGTTTTTATTTCCCCCTTGTCTCGACTTTGCCGCGGAGTCAGAGCGAAAACATTTTTGTCGTTCCTCAAATCGCTACGGAGGCGACGTCCCCGTGACACGAAATGACTTACTAACGACCGCGGCATAATCGCGACTGTACGACGCTCGACGGTCGACGAGTTTTATGCCCGAGGATTAGAGCGCGGTTCACGACGTTAAAGCGGTTACGGGCGCAGTTGCATCGCACGGAGATCGCGGATCGTTTATGATCGAGATTAATGGCGAGTGCGATAATGCCAAGGAGGAATTGTGCCTTCGAAAGTACGTACGCTCGCGATTTCGCGCTAGACCATCGAGAGAAATTACTCCTCCTTGTTTTTCCTGTCTTATCGTACTATCCCACGTTATCGCGCTCCTCCACCTCCCGACTTTATCGTATTAAAAGAATAGCGGGACGACGTTTACGACGTCGTATTCTGTTTCGCGAGCACTCGTCCTTCTGTATACACTCGTTTTTTTCTACTCGCGCTTAGTGGTTTCCGGGATCTTGCGCGTCGAGAAAGCCACGGGCAAAAAAGTCGACTTATTATCGATGAAACCACGACGAACGAGAACGCTCGTCGCTCGCTGTCGCAGCACAATGACTCGAGACAAACGTCAGCGCGAGTCGTCTGCCTTGTAGACGCGCGATGTTATTAACGCGCGCGACAATGTTGCGACGATAACTCGGTAATGTCATATCGCGAATTTTACTGCCACCATAATTTACGGCATGCACGTCGTCGCGTGTTCCGCATGCAGGGCACGCGCTTTATGCCACTATCCAGACGAGCGGTAGTCGGTCGTGCCGTCTGAGAGACGCGCTAAAGGGTAACTGCCGATTCCGCGGGTCTCCTTAGGATCTCGTCGAACAGGCATCGGCACGCCACCGACTTCGGAATCGCTTGAAAATTCGGAAATAGTTTCCCGACGGCACGTAGAGCGGCAAGCTTCTCTCTCTCTCTCTCTCTCTCTCTCTCTCTCTCTCTCTCTCTCTCTCTCTCTCTCGCAAAGAAGCCAAAGAAAAAGACAACCGTGCAGTCCTTGCTTTCTTAGATTTCTACGTGTCTCTCTTCCTCTCACTCCTGCTCGCTAGCTGTGCCCGAGAAGGCGAGCTTGGAATTCCGAGCTGACTGCAAAGTTTTTAACTAAGTTTGGCGGTTGCCCGCGCACACCGTTTCAGGCTTTCAATGCCGATTGCCGGCATTGCCTTTCATGCCGATTCTTCTGGGGGTTTGCCCGTCGACGGGTACCTCTTTTGCGAAACTTAAACGAGAAATGGTCGGCAATGAGGAAACATTTGGGAACGATTGACCCGCTCGTTCATCGAAAGCGAGGTTTATCCCTTGCCTTCATTGTACGCAGCAGTAGTAGAGTCGCCTGTTGCGGACAGACAAGAAATTGCGAGCGGCGAACGATTTTGCATAATGATAGCCTATCACTCATATGCGTACATTCTAAAGGAGAGTTCTAAAGGAGAGTAATTTGTGGCTAGATTGGTGAATTCTCTGAATAAAATATTTTTAGCTTATAGCATACGACGCTTTAGTCTGACCTAGTTGAGGATACTTCGAGTAACACGTACGACAAAATTTTTTGACATGTCTACACTTGTACGTAGTTTGTGCAACTAGTAGTGCGCTATGTTATTCAAAGAATTTATATTTCAGCTGCATTCCCGTTATACGTCGACGGTTCGATCGGCCTTCTTGCTCAGCCCCGTCAAAGTTTATAAATCGTTTTTCTACCGAGATACACTGGCCGACCGTTTCAATCCAATACGAGAAGTATCCGACAGTCGACACTCGCCAAGGTGGAATTCGCGGAGGTATGAGAGACGGCGCTCGCGATGAAATGAGATAGGAATTTCATAATTAAGTTATCAGCTGCAGCTATTCCGACAGCCAATTATCGTCAACGCCGGTTCTACGCTCCCTTTTTACTTTTTAAACGGTCGGCCGGCCCGGCACTCGGCTCGAAGTCGAAGGATCGCCATCGATGGACGCCGATGAACGGACGGAGGATGAAGCCGCGGGGGCTACGGTATGGGGGTACGGTCGATCGAGTACTCTTTGAAGTCGAGCTCGAAGAAAAAAAAGATGGAAATAATTAAAAGCATTGAAAGCTTTCCTGAACGCCATTAGGGGCATTGACACTTGGCAACGCCTGCACCGGGAATGAAAACGGCGAAACCTCCACGTAGAATTGCACCCTCTGTCAGAGATGCAAACGTTTTAAAAAGAGTTCCTCCCCATTTCGGTCCTTTCTCTCTCTCTCTCTCTCTCTCTCTCTCTCTCTCTCTCTCTCTCTACTTCTCCTTCTCTCCTCTCTCTTTCTTCTTTCCTCTCTCGCACGTTTGTCAGAACGAATCGCGGGCACGTGCGGTAACACACCTTTTTTGCCAGCCTGAAGTTTTTAGTGCCAGTTCCATAATTAAACTTGCGTCTCGCTGTTTCTCCGTCTGTCCGTCACTCCTTTCTCACGTAACCAGGGAGAAAAAAAATATGGCGGTGACGTTGACGAGCGTGCACCTCTTTATTCGTGTTACGTGACTGTCTCAACCGGATTTCTTAATTCTTGTAATTGCGAACAGTAACTTTCGCCAGGGCTTACTTTCAAATGTCGAATAGCATTTTGATTTTCGAAAACGAACAAATTGGTATTTTCAACGTTACTAGGTATATACGAATGTACATGATTGAGTTGGAATTATGCAATGGGACGGCGAGGATCTATATTGTGGACGTTCAATGAATTAACAAATACCCTTTCAACCGTATAATGTGTATTTATCATTATTAAACTTGTCCCTACCGCGCGTGGCCAGTTTTTCTCTGATTCTCTCCCTCTTCGCTATTTAATAATGATTTAACGCGGTTTTGGGCGGAAATAAAATTATTATTACTCTTATTATTATCATCATTATAATTATCGTTATTGCGGTTCGAGTGATTCGATGGTTCATCGAAATATAAATTTTATGTCTTTTAATCGTTTGTGCATATATTACAAGAAAATAAGTAATACCAGAAACGTGAAAATCATCATTTAGCATGTAAATTGATGAATAATTACTTTACGGAATGATATTTTATGCGATATAAATATTCTTTTGAAAAAGTAAGCTGCTTGCTAGATTAAATTTCTATCATTTTGCAAAAAACTGAATTTGGGTATTAAAGCCTGCGCATTCATATTCATATTTAATCGAAGGCAACCGTTATGTGCACGGTAATGTACGCGATGTATATGCGTTCTCCTCGCATCGTAAACAAAATAATCAGCAAAACGTCATGTTTTAGCAACTCCCATTACTAAGCTGCTATAACCACGTAGCGATGTGAATGAATATATACGCCCAGTATTAGTGCTTGCAACCAACAAACGAAGCTCGAGAAAGCTGCTCGTTATTATATAACGAGAGCTCGTTATAACGTTGAAAACCATCGCGAAATTGGGTATAACTTCTGCTCCAACTTGCGAGATAGGCGCCGAAGTTGGTGGAAGCGTTGCATTCCCCAAGACTTCTGATGTTAACAACTGAATCAATTACTATGTAATGCAATATAAATTAAGACGACTTGAAGACTTAATATTTTGTAGAGAAATTATTATTATGCAAAGTAATTATTATACTTAATTTTTTATATTTTTTTAATATCAAAAAGTTTACGAGTACGTATCTTAAATTATTTACACACATCTACAGAGTTTGTTTCGCATATATAAATCACTTATAAATTTTCAAGTTATCAGAAGTGATATTTTGATTATTTACCGAAGTAATGTAATTGTCATATTATTATAACAATTGAACTAATCGATTTTTCGAAATTCTTCCTTTATTATCGCATAGAAATTTTTTTATCAGCACTTCTACGTCTTAAACTCTATGCGATAAAATGAATTCTTTCTCGAAATATCACTTTCGAGGAAGGAGATCGACGTGCGTGACGTCGTTTTCCACGTTTGCCTGAATTTCGGGAATATCGATCGGTCCATTCGTCTTGTTACCGCGATCTCGATAGAGAAGTCTTATCCCGATGCAGAGTCCAGGGCACCAAACTGAGGGCCGCCGTGATCAATTTGCACGGCGTTGCGCGTGACAGCGCCGCCAGCGAGCCAATTCGCGCGGGTACAGTAATTAAACTGCGGTTTAGCGTGACCGGAGCACCTGCCGTTACCAAATTGCAAGTTATGCCGCGTGTCACTCAGCGGTGCGAACTCCTGTCAGCGCGTACACGCCAAACTCGCATGTCGAGAACTTTCCAATTCCCTTAAACTCATTTTCATAATGCACATACATATTATTCTACATTTTTTTAAACAGTCGCGGCGCTGACGGGACGTTGAAGGGAAAATACGAGCCTGCGAATATTAAAATCGGAAAGAGAGAAGTCGTTTTTAGAAAATGCATCCCGTGGATTCGATCCATTTTATAATTATCGCAATATAGATTAATTCAAAATACAGTTCTATCTAGCTTAAATACGCCCGTACCTATCACCCCGGTGATATCACCGATCCGTTATTATTATTATTATTATTATTATTATTATTATCATCATCACGGCATTCATGCGGAGAGGCGTGAGCTCCTGTGATTATTCATCGTCGCGTTTCGATATAGACTCTATCTCCGAATAAATCTGTAATTTGTTGGCCATGAGTCGCGCTTAGGGAAAACCCTTTAATCTCCTCGTTCCATTTTCCGAATATTCCATTAGGTTTCTCTCTATCTATCTTTCTCTCTCCCCCTTTTCTCTCTTCATCGTTCTCCATACCCGTCGTCGATTCTTTTCCCCTTTTTTTTTCGTCTCCACTCTCCGTCATGCCCGGCGGCTTCGGCAGCGCCTTCACGCGTCACTCCGTAGCACGAGGATTTGCGGTTGCCACGACAATTGATTTACACGCAGACTCACGTCCGCGTTTCACCGACGCACACACAGACACGCGCGCGCGCGCGTAGCGTATACAGTGATGTATCCCAGCATCTCCGGCCCGGGGAATCACCCTCTCTGTCAATCGTATACAATCCGTAATTGTTGTTCCACCCCGTTGCTTTAGCCGAAGATTACAACACGATCTTTCAGGGAATTGGGATTCCCAGCCGTCGCCTCCGCTACCTCCGCCGTCGCATCCGATGAGAATCGAATCGGACTGTCGTTGTCGCACCGGAATCCGATTGGACGACCGGGAGAGACCAGGAATAATAGATGTGGCTAACGCAATGCGATTTGGTAAGCGGCGATTTCGATTCCGGGGGAAATGCGGAAAACCGTAATATCTGAAATCCGGTCGGGCATCGAATAAACTGTAGTAGCCGCGTCGCGTGATTTCTTACTGATCTTTTTGAAACGCGCGAACGAAAACACGCGGACAGATCGGACAGGGAAAATAACGGGAACTCGATAAAGAGGAGGGCGCAATCTTCGGCGCAGTGGTGTAGGCGTGTGTCCGTGACGGCGGCGTGGACGATGAGATACGATGTTTCGCGTGTGGCGTATCGAAGGAAATCGCATCACGTTACACACGTGATGCGACGCGAGAGAATGCCGAGCGGGAAACTCGCGAGCGGACGAAATATGAAACTTGGCCGTGGCCACGGGAGAAGCGCCGGCGGCATTACTGTCATTACACTTTGCCTTGTCCGCGCGCGGGGTATCTATTTCTGGCCCTGCAATCGATTAATCGAACGAGACTTAAGTACGACTCTGGCCGCACCTGGTGCTCGTCCATCACCGAGCGGCGGCACAATGTTCATTTATGTATACACAGTAGCCGGCCTCGTGAGGAGAAAACTTTCCTTCTTTCAGCGCGCGCGGTGTACCCTGCGTTCGTTAATAATCGATTATGAAAGATGACGGTTCTTCGTATCGACTCGACGGCGCGCCCGTGCGCACGCTCGCAAACTTATTGTTTTAAAGAAACTTTAAATTTATCGCAAACTCTTCTCGCCGCGGGCGCGGCCGCGTTGAAAATAATCCCTCATTCATCATCCGGGGCGCGTAAGGCGTAAGGCGCGCGCGGCGTCCCGACGGGCGAGAGGGAAAAGGGGGGAAGGGAGACAGGGCAGAGAGAGAGAGAGAGAGAGAGAGAGAGAGAGAGAGAAGGGTGCGAGGGCATGGCGTGGAACTAGGAGCTTTTACACAAGCGCTAAGCCGTGATTAGTTGTTGCGGGTACGAAAGGGTAATCTGTTGTTCCGGGATTTTTATTACTTCGCACCGAGTCCGCGCGCGCGCTCGCTTTTGGTGCAAATACGCGCGTTACTTTCTACGTGGTAGCCAACAAACGTGCCCAAAGTTACCGACTAAAACGGATGCTTCTAAGGGAGAAGATAGATACGCGCCGCGGCCGCGGTATTACAGCCCTCGAAACTATGCGGCTCGTAAAGAGCGCGTTGCCTCGATAATAACGTTTTTTGCGGACACGAGAAGCGTATCCACCCGCACGATTCACGCCAAGATATTACGACTGATGCGTCCTCACCTTCCGATTTGCGGGATAACGAAATGGGGGAAAAGACGCCGTTCCTCGATACCGATTCGCCCTGAAATACCGTCTGTTAGCAGTCTCACGTTTTGCGCGTCCGGGAAGTAAATCACGGTAAGTGGGTGAGAAGGACCCTAACACGAAGGAGCCGAAGCAAGCAGGAGGGTATCGGAGGTTATCGTCGCTATATCACGGTTGGGTCGTCCGAGAGATATCCAAGCTGCCTTGGGTACGGAACTTTATTGCAGGGCGAGCCAATTATAGCTCCGTGGCGCTCCAGCGAGCGCGATGTATCGAGTACTTCTGAGCAAGTACCAGTCTCTCGACAATAGAGACCGAATGAGAATATATGACATCGCTTGTACATCATTTATTCACAATAGTCAAGAAAAACAGGAATACGAAGTATGTTGAGCGACAACTTTACAAGCCGAAAGGGATCTGTCACACAAATCTTGTACTTTATTATCGGGATTAAACTTACTTAGTATTTAATTAGTATTCGATTTAATTGATTAATGAAATGTCTCTTCCCTTTTAAATATTCTTAAGCGTTATGATTTTATGGGATAATTCATCTCTGGCGAATCCTTACGCTGTTCCTCGAAGGAAGTTTGTTTCGGAACCTGTCTACTTTTGGGAATTCATCTCCGAACAATTTCGAGCAGCCCTAAGGTTTATGCAGCCCCTAACAGCGAAACTCACCCCGAACTCATCCCTCGTGCTCGGCAAACGCCACAAGAAGCAGCAATAAACGTCAGGCCTCTGCGGTAATTAAAACTAAAGATCTGTGGTGCGAAAACGAAAAACAACAGTTGCCGAGAGTGCCGGTAAGACAACGTAAGAAAGAATAACGGTAGATAGAACGGTAGGTAAGCTGCTGGGAGACGATTGCAAGCGAAATCGGAATTTAGTTCTTTGAGATAGGATTAGGAACAAAATGTTACGTAATTGAAAGAAATCTACTTGTGGACTTTTAACGGTTTCGCGTTAATGAATTTATAACCTAATATCGGGAAGATGCAGAATCCGCTGGGAAATTGAAATGGTGCATAAATCAAAAAAATGATACGTTTAAAAAAATGATACCCGATGTAAAAATGTATCCGGAACGTGATATCTGTTCATATATAAGTTAGCGTATTGTGACGTTCGTTCTGAGGGTTCTTTCTCTCTTTTTCTCGTCTTTTCTTTTGCAATCCCGCAAATATGTCGTCGGTTAGAAAGTTAGTCGCGATCTTTGTTTTAATAAAGGCGGATGGAATGAAAGTGAGTATAAAACTTGGAGAGTTAAGAACTTTGCTCGTTCTCTTTCACAGCGATTTGGTACAAAGAAACATTAAATTTTTTTTTTTTAGCTTTGCTTCAAACCGGTCGCTTTTGCGGATTTTAATGGGCTTCTGCTTTCGACTCGCTTGGCATCCGTTCTCCTAACGCAGCAATGACGAGAACGACGGAAAGGGAACGGACAAGGGGAATAACGGGGGAGCCGGGGAGGGGAAGGGGATAGAAAGGAGAATGGCAGGAGGGGGTGGAAGCTACGTTAACAACACGAAAGAGTCGTGGATCCCTTTGCATTTATATGGAGTAACCTTACGGGGCCGAACAGTCAACTTGGGTCTGCCATGGCTAAAAGGAAACTTAAGAAACATAAAGTAACTTCGCCTTTCCGCTCTTTCCTTTCTTCTACGTGTTTCCCTCCGCTCGTCTGTCAGCGGTCTCTCGTGCTTTACCTACCTACGCGGCAACCATTTGCACAAAGCTTTCCGGATTGCATTATAACGCGAGAGGTTGCTTAGCACTGCGCGACATACATAAACTTTAAAGACGTGCAATTATTCTGCTTCCGCTATCGTACATTACGCAAACATTATTTTCGTGCTCTCGACATGCGTAGAATTTAAAGAAAAAATACCGACTGATTTTTCAAGCTCAGTTTTAGCGATATTAATTTTAGTGATATTAATTTTTTCACCAACATAACAATGAGTTTGCTTTGAAAATCTTTTCAGAATTTTAATAATATATAATTTATTTACCGATAGATATCTCAAATAATTTTCTTTCAATTCTCATTGAAGAATTTATCATTAGAGAGAGTTAAAGTTAGATGTTTCAAACATGAAAGATTATAACGTCCCTTATTAACATAAAACATAGTTTCAAGAGTATTATCCTCCTTATTATACCTGACATAAGGGTGTAGTCGCGATAGAGGCTTCTCCGGGAGTTGAGCAGTAAGAAATTCTTGCTGCCACTCGTATCCGGAGAGATCAGAAAGTTACACTGGAGAAACATTGATGAACATTTAAGTGGAAACTAGAACCATCGAGAGACACAAGGCAAGGGGGGATAGATGGAGGGCGCGCGCAACAGAGAAAGAGAAAGAGACGAGGGGAAGTCTAGAGGAGGAGGGTAGAGGGATAGAGCGGAGGTATGCGAGTCTGGATACAAAATCAAGACGCGGGAACATGTGATTCGCCGCTGCTAATCTGCATGCCGAGTCGAGAACGTGACGCCATTGAATATTTAAGACGGCCGAAGTGAGAGAGCACCCAGCGCGCTGCAGCAGCTTCTGTCGCCGCGGTGGTAGTGCACCCTTACTCTACGGGGTTTGCTTCGGTTCCAGTACCCGGCACACGACCTAACCCCCCGTTCTTCGCCTTCGCGAGTAAGAGGCGAGCAAGCCTTGAGACTTCCTGGTTTTCATATGCAAATGCAACCCAACGTAGCGAAGCCGTTTGCAATGTCGATGGTGCACGCGCGAGAGAGAGAGAGAGAGAAAGAGAGAGGAGAGATTGCGTTTGTGTGTGTCCCACGAATGTTGCGCAGATTTCTATTCGTATGTGTGTATGTGTGTATACCCGCACGAGCTTCGTATGCGAGATAGTGTAGCGCCGGGTATCCTCCGACATTACCGGTAAGAGGGAACTTGAGCGGCGAGAGAACCCTCGATGACGAAGACCAGCATCTCTCATCCCGGAACCTTCGCGAAGATGCGAGAGAAGCGGGAGAAAAAACTTCTCTTGCACGAAAAAGATACATCATCCTTACGAACTTTTCTCTCTTTCTCTCTTTTTCTCTCCCGACGATTGTATTTTGAGTGGTCCGATAAGCAGGCGACTCACTTTTCCTAGATTCTAATTAATTCCTGAGAATAAATACAAAAGGTCCTCCGGACTGAAATGTCACTGTGACGACTTTCATTGCTCTTTAATTAATGTCATCCGGAAAGTAGGAGGAGCTCATCGTTGAAAGGGAAGACGAGGGCTCTAGAGCAAACAGAAAACGTTCTGTACGCGCGTGCCCTATATACCGATTGTTCTTACTTAGACGTTCGATACGCTTGTTGAGAAGCAGAGCTCGTTAAAACGCGAAACGTGCCAATGCAAAACTAGATAAAGACAAAATACAGCAGTTGGATTGCCCATTGGCTGACATTTACCGTGGCCATATCGATTTTTCCGTAATTCATGGTATGCTCGTGGCATTAATCGATCAAGTCCTCGAAGACCAAAGAAAACGGAGATAAACCGCGAAGATTGACATTACCGCGGAGAAACAGAAAGGGCTAGAGAATCGATGTAGCTCTGACGGCTCTGCAGTCAATTTGAATGTCGATGAAATACCTATTTCCGGGACGGAAAACAGGAGGAAAGGCTCGGAAGAGTGGGCCGGTACGCAGGATGTTGTTTTTCATCGATAAATTCGACGATGGAATCGAACGAAGCGGTCGTCGTCGTCGTCGTCGTCGTCGTCGTCGTCGTCGTCGTCGTCGTCGTCGTCTGCTCTCAACTCGAAGGCTCGCGGCGTGACGGTCGCTATCGTAACTCGAACATGATCGTAAAAGCGCTTATGCGACGTTACGCTCGGATTGAGTGCAGTGTGCTGATGCAGAAGAAATAGGAAACGAGGGAGACGTCACAGGCCGAAACGCCTCCCGCGAGCTCCATTCTCTGTAGTTAGCCGCTTCAAAATTGGTTCTCCACCAATATGCATATATACGCGTGCTCGATCAGTGCACTCGGGATAGCAAACGATCCTTGACGAATATCCATTGCGTTGAACAAGGGATTTATTTAACAAAATCTCCCCCATAGCTCAGATTGCGGCTCAGAGACACCCGCGAAAAGTCTCGACAGAATTGTCCTCCCTCTTCCGCATGAGCCGTTGCTGCCGCGAAATAAAACCGCGTTTCGCGGGAAAGCTGCCGCGCGTACGTTTTTATCGGCGAAAATAGCGGATGCCCCGGTCAAACGATCGGGGATTACAGGTTGGAACCGCGGATGGATTGACGCGCGGTACCATGCGCACGGCGCGATTCGAGCGTGGAATTATACGCGTATGCAAAAGTTCTTGACCGTTGTAAAAGCACGCCGGGTATCACGAACTCGTTCTGCATATGTATGCCCGCGTTTTTCAGATCGTGTAAAAAGTATCATATAACTTCGCGGACCGAACGTTTCTTTGGCCGTGCGAATCGAACGAAATCAGTTTTGTCTTCCGACAGGAAAAATAAGCATCGAAGACCGTCGAAAATAAGTCTGTATTTCGATATCGCGAAATTATCAAATGGAAACGTCAAATGTAATCTAGGCGCGTAACTGTGCGTTCGATTAACGAAACTTCCTCTTATCTTGTCAAATGAACGCGAGAAAGACTGACACTACGGAAGTACGTGCATTTTTAAAGACGAAGCGGAAGAACTTGAAATACAAAATGGTGGGATGAAAGATCTATAGATGAGAGAAGGCGGTACTCTAATCTGCGCGAAATACCTGAAGGAGAATTCGCTAAGGGCCAGGATGCCACGGAGAAGCATCTCGCGAGCTGCGGAAATTTATTAAATATTTCTAGCGTATTTCATTTCATTATCTCTCCCGCCGGGGCTCGCATTCCTCGAAGGACATTCGAGCGACTACCGGGAGAGTATTACGATGAAATTAGTACGTGTATATTGTCGTTGTTCCGGCATGTACTGGTTATATAATTTACAATGTTGCAAATTTTCTCCTATCATGTTATTGCCTATACATATATGCACGGATATCGCGTTTACACTTGTTGTATATGTTTGCATATTTATTACAACACGAGACATGAATTTACAGAGAGTTATTTATTATTATATTAATGCCAATTGAACCATTAGCAAATCGTAAAACTATAGGAGATATATAATAGAATACAGAAATACGGAATATAGAATTATTAATCAAAGCGATATGAATCATGTATATATACATATATATAAATTTGTTGCACTAATCCGAAGAGGCAAACGCGTTGTTCGATTAAAATCTAATTCTCGGATCGGTGGACTAACATATGAAGGTGGGTCGTTAGGTCGGTGTGTCAGCGACCTCGCAGTGCGCTCCATGGAACTCTCGCATGTTACCTCGACACAGAAGGCCTCTGCAACCTCCGTGTAAAATTAAACCTCTCCTTGAAGCCGGAGCCGGATTTATACGATGGCTAAATATGAGCCGGCACCGTCGCCATTCCCGGGGACCGTCACCCCTTTTCTATAGGGGCGACGATGTCGGGCGAGCTCCGCCACTTTCGTATGGCGTGCGCGCGAAGGGGATAATTTGTGAACGACGTGGAATTGCTGGGAAATAGGAGACGAGAGACTACTATAGCACGCAACCCTCGTCCCCTCGTGCCCCGTATCTGCCCACTTCGGTCGCAATGTCGGTATTAGCGGGGAGGTGTTCAGGGGAAGTATTCTCTCGTAGGTGTTCTAGGATGCGCGAGCAGCGTACGAAGAAAAACGAAGAGAGGAAAACGAGAGCGAGAGCGAGAGAGAGAGAGAGAGAGAGAGAGAGAGAGAGAGCGAGAGAGAGAGAGAGAGAGAGAGAGAGAGAGAGAGAGAGAGAGAGAGAGAGAGAGAGAGAGAGAGAGAGAGAGAGAGAGAGAGAGAGAGAGAGAGAGAGAGAGAGAGAGAGAGACAAAAGGAAGGAAAGAGGAGTTAGAAGACAGTGAAAAGGAGATAGATAAAGTGAGATAGCGTAGAGAATACGTGGCGCAGAGAGAATACGTGGTAAGAGTGCAAAGGATTCATGAAGATCGGAAGTTGTGTAGCGAACGTTGCGTGAGAAACATGAAGATGGCACGTAGCACGTCAATGCTATTGTTCGCCGATTTACATCCGATATGTTTCAATATACCGACTTGACTTGCGCGCGCGTGCGTTGGGCGGGGAGGGGGAGGGCTCATTTTCGATGAAATGGCTTCCCTCAGAATTTTAGGATGAGACTCGCGAGACCAGATTGGCTATGATAATCCGATTTCGTCTCGTCCGATGCGTAATGATGTAAGTCGAGGCCGTGGAACGTAACGATGCGAAGCGCGAGACGATGCTTATGAATAATTCAATGAGCGCGGCGCGGCGCGGCGTGGAAGCTCGTGCAGAACTCTACTATCGCCGCAAACATAGGCGGTGTACTATTTGCCGCGCAATTAGCTTCGGAACATCCTGATCATTGCTTTCCGACTATTCGAGGTATTTGTACGCTAATCACGGATGGATACGCCTATATGAGCATTCGCGAAAGGCACACAATCCGGGATACCGGACTCTCTGATTTATCATCCAATATTTGAGTGCGGAGCTTTTCAATCAAGGCCCAGGGTTTACACAACAGCCCGCGGCTCTGTTCGACTTGATTCAATGGCGTAGCCGAAGCCGTGTAGACGGAAGCAGAGACAAACAACCCCCCTAACTATCTGTCCCTTCTTTCTTTTTCTTCGCCATTCCGCCCGCGGACGCATCTTCAATCCGTTCTACCATCACAGACTTATGGAGTTTCTTCAGCGCGCTCGAGACGAGTCGCGGGGAAAAAAAAAACACAGAGCGCAATCATTATCTTTTGTCACATGAAATGTGGCAGAAAGCTGGAAAACTTCTTCGCGAAAGGAGGATTCTTCAAAGGAATAGAATCCGCGTGATAAATATTTCATGTTTCTTATAGAAATCAGTAGAAAAGGGAACGTAATGATAAGAGTATCGGTATTGTCGGGCTTTCGCAGAGCTTTCGGTATTACGTTGCTTTCATTAATAGAACTGGCGGTTCTCAAGTCAAGAAAATACACGCGTATATATCGTGTAGCATATCGTGCGCGTTTATAGGGAAATTCTTGGATGAGTACACGACGTTGCATGCGTTTAAAAAGGTACCGATGATAACTTGTGGGAATGATACTCGGACGCGTTGCACCTGCAACGTTGACACACGGCGTATCTCATCGCATGTAGGCATCGCATGGGGGAAAAAGGGAATATGGACGTCGAAATATATGGCGCCGCATGACAGCGCTGCAAAAAATAAGGGGGAATATGATAGTTGTGTAGCCTGCTATTTCAGAGACGAACAGGCGCAGTGGGGAACTGCCGACAACGACGACGACGACGACGACGACGACGACGACGACGACGAAGATAACGGCGGCGATGGCGGTGGCGACGACGACGACGCTGACGACGACGACGACGCTGACGACGACGACGACGATGACGATGAGGAGCGAGAATATACGAGGGTGACAGGACAGTCGCAGAACAGAACGGTGTCGCGTTGTTGTTCCTCGATGGGACAAAGATAGAGAAGATGAGGGGTGAAAGGGACGCAGACACGGGGGGGAGGAGGAGGGGGTGAAACGTGCGACATAAGGGACTCTCTCGTTTCTGCGTGTGATGTATCCGCTACTATTCCGTTGGATAAAATCTTTGCATGCGCACACGTGTACATGTAACACGCTGTAACTACATCGAATGTCTAGGGATGCACACGTACGCAAATTTCACAAACGAGGTACCTACGCAGGAGGTACAAGGCTGCTCGCGCGACGCGTAGTCCTTGCCGTTCTACGGATTTATTTAACCTGGTTAATATCTAACGACCCTTAAATTAAAGGGAAAGGGGAGGTGGTATTTTCACGGTGACTAGTCGAAGGTATTAGGAAGGGCAGGATGAGGATTTAATCCGCTTGACGCGCTCAAATCGCATAATGTAATTAATAATTGCAGTGGATTTACGGGAAATTGCGAATTTCGAAATTAAAATTCATTGCGAACCTAGATGTTATTGCCTAAAGGAGAAAGAATATCGCGAGGAGCCATGACATTTTCGATGAGGAGAGATAAATGCGAGAGCCTCTGTCATACGTGCACAGATAATATTGAATATTAAGATTATCCGCGCGCAGCGGCGTGAGAGATACGTTTTCCATATAGCTTTCAACGATTTCGATGATCTGAACTTCCAACTACTCGTCAACGTAACGAGTTTGCCTGTTACGCGAGTGTACCCCTGGTTTATCGGCTGCACGCTTTCCATTATAATTCTCATTCTGGGATCGAAAAATTTCATTTTATCCCTGTAAATAATGTTTCAGTAATATTAGCCGCTATAACGCGCCGACGTCGGACTTGCATTATTATCAATCACAGTGGCAGCGCCGAGCTGCGAACAGGTCGCACACACACCACACACACCACACACACACACACACACACACACACACACACACACACACACACACACACACACAAAGATACATACATGCATATATACACGCATACCATACACGTCACCCTTACTCACACGTCGTCTGCGCTCTTCTATCGCCGCGTTCGTCGGCGCGTGAATAAGTAATCACAGTCTGATGAAAAGTGTCGCCGCCGCGGGAATTTATGGGCATCGGGTGCGCGACCCGGAAGTGTCAACTTTCCAGCGTCACACTAGTGGAGGTAGTCAGAGGTAGTATGATCAAACGCGAAATTTCCGGTAGCGTCCACCGTGAAAAACGCGACTTGACGTGACCGATGACGTTTAACAATGGATTATAAAAACTCCATTACTCATCTACTTGCACGTCGAAATTTCCGTGTGACGGTCCCTCCGACCTACGACCGTGGGGTTCTCCTGGCGCTGACGAATAAACGTTAAGCGCCTGCGGAATAGACTGTAATTAAAAAAAGAAAAAAAGAAGAGGGAGGAGAAAGAGTTATTAAAAAGAAAGGTGAACGGCGAATGAAACGCGTCGGCAACGGTTATTTCGGTATTTGTCCCTGCGGAGAGACGCTGCTGCAATCTCCCGTCGCTGCATCTCGTCCGTAACTATTTCGAGATCCTGTCCCACCGAGAAATTAAGAAGCGCCATTAAAGCGCGCGCGCGGTCGCTCGCTGAAACGGACGTTACCTTGCGACGTTACGGAGGCGCGCATAGTAGACCCATCGGCGCCGTAGGTCCCTCGCTAAAAAGTACAAAGGTTGACATAGAAATACTCTTAGTCACGGTAGCTTCAAAGGGAACGAGAGTGACTGGAAGCGGCATCTCGGCGGAGAAGACAAGGGAAAGGAGCAAGAAGGCGAGAGAGAAAGAGAGGGGAGGGGGGGCTGAGATAAAGGGGGTTCTTTTAATAACGGTCCAGACCGGCGTTACCGGGCCTCGCGAAGCTAGTGCTTTCTTAAGGCGGCTGGTAAAGTGCCCTTGGTACAGTGCTGCCGGCAATATCTTCCGATTACGGTTAAGTAAAGACCCAACCTTAACTTTCCACCTAACCAGGGTATTCGCTTTCTCTTCCCCTCCGTTCCTCTCCCTCTCCCCACCCGAAGTCTAGACCCTGTTAAATCCGATAAGACAACCGTGCGCAGCTCTACAGTCAAAATTGCGATCAGGCAACTATCTTAAACGAGGTCACGAAGATTGACGCAAAAAAACGATCAGTCACAAAGATATAAATAATAATGAGCGGGAACCAGTCCAAGTTTAGTAAAACTGATTAATCTATCTATGATATCGATTAAATTCGCTGAGGTTTCGTTGAATTATTGAAGGAATACGATTATTCGATTTAATTGGCACGAAATCTTAGATAAATCCGTGCACTTGTTTCCGAATTAACGCGCTTAATTCACATTGACGAGAGTGATTAGGGGAGAAAAAGAACAAGGACGCGGAGGAACGTATCGGGCGAGAGCACCGCGATAACATTTCCACGAATCGGGTTTCTCCCCTCGGCTATTCGAGACGTGCCGGGGGTATACAGCATCCGAAAGGAGTAGCAGTAATTTATTCTAATTGGATGAAGTACGACCATTAATAAGCAATCCACGATGCTACCAGAAGGCAGCTCCGGAGGATAAGCTATTTTCTCTATTCCTTCCCGCCACATTGTTTCTGTCTTTTCTCTCTTTTTTTTTTGCACGCTCCTCCTTCCCTCCCGCCTCTTCTCGGTTTTCGCGTTAGATGAGCGACGGAAAGAGAGAGAGAGAGAGAGAGAGCGTGCAGGGGAACGAGGGAGCGCAGGGTGGCGAATCTTAATAGCACTTATTACTCTCGTCGGAGGCTTTCTGATATATTTCCTCTATTTTTCGCCCGCGGGGAAATCAGGCGCGTAATAGTGTATAATTAGTTATATGGTCCCTCCGTTACTTAGCTTGGTGTATTATGCACGATCAAAGTGACAGAGTGGCGCGTAGCCTGCAAGTGAATACAGGCATACCTCATTAGCCGCGTACGCAGAAAATTGGGACGATATGTCTGGAATTTTCGAGGGAAGCTTGGTATCCATCATAATATCAGCATCCCGTTAAATTGCGCCCTATTATGGCGTAACTCGGCGATCGTTCAATGTATTAACCGTTTGAAGTTTCATTATATTAGATCCGACGAGATACAATCGCCGGTGAATTCGTCGATGACGCGCGTGGCGGAAATACCGTACCGTATCAAAGGAATAAATAACATTGGATGATTGTAGCGCGTAACGAACGAAAAACGCGGGTGACTTATTAATGTGTCTCGCAGGGTCTCATTCATTCGGTGATTCCTCACATATCGTGATCGTGATTTCAAACGATTTAGGTATAATCATAATTTTTCATAACTTTCCATTATTGTCGATTAAAATGGCTGCGGTTTGTCTCTCCCTCTCTCTCTCTGTCTCTTTTTTGCTCTTGCTTTCCTATATGTCGTTCCGCTGCAAAGTATAAGTGAGCTATTACGAAAAGAAGTGACGAAACATATAGAGGGATTTCGAGTCGAGGACCTCAAGGAGCGAAAATCTGTACGAGGACAAGGGATAATCGTGATTAGACGTGGAGACCAGGCTGACGCGCAGGATTGGACACGTAATATCATCGTTTTCGGTTATCTGCCGCGAAGAGAGAAGACAGGAGGCGGTCGTGCGGAGGCGACTCAATGGAGGGAAGGGGCATCTTATCGAGAGAGAGAGAGAGAAAGAGAGAGAGGGAGGCCGGGAGAAACGTGTGGACTGAAGGGGTTCGAAGTTGGTGGGCTGGCGGATTTGCGGGGAACCCGGTTCTCAAGGGACTCCCTCAATTGCCTCGTCCCGCAATTATACGTTTGAGCGGAGCCACTATCTCCGTTAATGTGCCGGACTCCGAACTCCGGAGTCCAAGCAAGGCCAACTGGCTGAAGGTATCGGCGCGGCGAGAGCACACCACCAATACCGTCACCGCCGCCGCCGAAATATTGCTCGTTACACCGCGACCTGTGGACCAAATGTGTATTTAGTTATATAGCCCTTTTGATCCCGCGCTATCTCGATTAGCCAATGGCTGTGTGCGCCGCAATTTTCAAGCAGTATCGAACACTTCCGAATGTACGCCGTACATCGCGCGGAAATATGTCGCCGGAGGATGTGATGGTATGACGTCATCGCAAAAGCGAAAATGCTTCTTTCACTGCAAATAGTCTTACGCGATATCTCATCGTACGTAACGTTTGTCGAATTTCAACGTAGAAAATACACGACGGTTTTTCCCTTGTAGATTCCGAGTTAAACAGGATAAAAAAATATGAGATGACGTAATACAACTCCTCAAAACGATGTTCAATACCAGTTCTTTTCTGATATTGAAAGTATATCTAATATAATTGTAAAAGCTCTTTGATCTTACGTTTCCTTCCATAACTTGCGTTCCAGCGCGATAATTATCGAACTCGATAATCGATGAAGAAATATCATATCGCGTAAGTATGCGGAGCAATATATATCCCCGCCGAGAGTTATTATTACCTGTGTATATCTCCGCGCGAGGAATAAAGTGGGAAGTACAAGTTCCACGAGGGAGGTTGATAAAAATTAACGGTCTCCCGTGAAAGAATTAACGACGGAAAGAGAGAAAAACCGTAAGGCGAGGAAAAAAAGGCGCCGCGCTTTAAGCGTTAATTAGAACGGCCAACAGATTATACTAATTCCCCTGCCGTAACGAAGGTTGTTAAAATCGTGACAAAAATGAGAGCGGGAAAAATAATGTGCGTATTTCTCGCCGTCTCTGAGCTGAACTCATCCGATATCAGGGATGCTCCCTGCATATGGATACACCACTCTCCTGCTGGATTGAGATAACATAATAACCGCATTTACGGGAAGCGCTAGCTAGGATACATCGGGATTGGAAAGGATAAAATATCATCTTAGTTACTGTTGCCGCAAGGCGTTTCGTATAATATACTGCCTAAGGTCCGATAACAGAATTGAAAAATTGTGATAAATAAATCCTGCTTCTTCAACTGCCTAGGTGACGATTTAATTTTCATTTCACGTTAAAAACTGAGAAATTCATACTAAAAAAATAATTATTTTCACTTACGTATTAAAACAACGTTTCATGTGTCTGTGCACAGTAATAAAAAAAGCAACGATTATCACTTTAAGACGACTTTAAATAATTCCGTGTCTTAGAAAATTAATTCGAAGTCCAAATTGGTTTGCGAGAGATTCCGAAGATACCACGTTTTCCTCTTATTGGACCGATTTTTTTTTTGATCGTGCAGTATTTCCGTCCCTCTACGAAGATAAAGTGTCCTAGCGCTGGTCCTCGTCCTGATGGCCGTGTGTTGTATACCGTACGATAGATGGACGCATTCCGAGTTGACACTTCGAACAACCCCAAAAGCTTTCACCGGGAACATACACAACCTAGCTCTGGTAAATGCAAACATTTCTGCGGTTCGGGGGCGACGGAAGGGCCGACGATTTCGAGTACGACCAACCGTAGGCTAAATGGATCCATTGTGCTATCGAGTAAAGTTGAAGCGTCGAACAATCGACTGTGGTCATCGACTATCGGTCGCACGCATCTAAAGATAGCGTTAAAGTCACGAGAAGCGGGCGGCCGAGAAACGGAAATCGCGCAAGCCAGATACCGAAGGAGCCGGACACGAGCTGATCGTTCATGATAGGAAAATACGGGATATCGATAAGTATTTGCTTAGGCTCTCCCGCGAATTATTCGTCGGAGAACAGACATGACGCCGTGCCGCGAATAAAAACACCCCTTTGCCGTCTTTCTGTTTATTTCGATAGACCACGAGCAGTTAATTTCAGGATAGAAAAATAGAGGATTATCTCTGTAGAAATGATCAGCTTAAGTCTCCGAATAAAGATAACTGACTTTTCCGAGGCGATATTATTACCTTTGATTTTAAATAGAGAGAAATCAGGACGTAACAAAACAGTAAGAGGAAGCAAAATACCTAATGTAGATATAAATTGTGGAATTTTGTATAATGTACGTGTATTTCATTATGTAATACGGAACATAAAAGAAAATAGCTGTGTATTCGCACGCGTGCTTGCTGGTTGCGTGCTTCCGCGGGATGTATTTTTATCTATCTCAAAGCTGTAACAGTCATATAAAATTGTTTTACCGTCTCTTTAGCACATTTGGAACGTATGTTGGCGTTATTCGTACAGAGGACCATCGAAATTTTACGATTTCTGATATTATTTTGGGTATCTTTATGATGCAGGAAATTTACTAAAATTACGTGCGATAATATAATACGCATAAAATATCCTCGCGAGAAGATTTCTGCTGAAACTATAAATTCTGGAAATCCGTCGTTACGATTTCCACGTTGAATTTTGACCTAGTTACTGAAATTGTGGAATAACATTCTACTTCTACGATTTTATGCAAAGTGATACAAGACGAGACTCAAAATTTCAATACCATTCATTCCGAAAGTTTCTTCGAAATTAAGTTTGGCAAGTGGCTCCTTATCTACCGCTTTCGCATGTATTTATAATACGGAGAAATCTCTATAGATGCGAATATAAAGGAGTCGGCGATACATCGCGCGAAAACTCACCCCCGTGACGTTAAGGATACCGAAAGTGTCGGGATCCCGAAGGTACCCCCAGTAGCGCGATTATCGAACTTACCTGGAACAAAGAACATAAGGCTGAATTAGCGTGAGCATAATGGCGCATTCGTTTCAATGCACATTTAGCGACAAACAACTACCGTAAACGCTGATAACAGCGTAAGGATCCTTTTACGCTGAGATGATATCGCACCGGCATTTCTCCCTTTTTGCGCTGCCAGCGCGTCGCCTTACGTAGCTCGCTTGGTTGTACGTGCGAAAGTCCGCGAGTTTAATGTCATTTCGTCCCTCATTTGTGATTCATGAAATCGTCCAAACTTTCGTCCCTCCCGCTTCACCCCCTCTCTCCCATCGCGTCCCGAAAGCGAGTCACCGTGATCCCATTTCAGCTGTCCCACAGGCACGGCCCGAATTCCGAAGCTGTCGGATAACCAAATAGCGAAATCGATCTATCCGAGGGCGTGTGTACGGCCGTGTATCTCTAGACCAATACATATATCTCCGAAGTGTCGAAGAAATGTCGATTATTTTTATTTGACGTCGCCGCGGATGTTGGATTAAGAGCGTCATAGACAAAGCGCGACGTTTGATATAACGCTCGTCGTACGTACGTGCAAGTACATGGAAATTTCGTGAGTACATTCAACAGCATGTTTAACAAACGTTGCGGATACGTATGCCGGGGATTATGTACTCTTCCGCGGTACTTCGAGTAAAGTTCGCATACGCTAAGACCACAGAGATGGCAGAGCACTCCGCTCTAATTAGTGGTAGACAAGTGATTTTCGAGTCACATTCTTGGTAAGTCTCGACTTCGGCGTTTTACTTAATGTTGTCCTTAGAAATTCCGATTGCCTTGATTGTTTTATTCGGAACTCGCCTCGATGCAACACTGCAAGCGTTTCATGAACCGAAATTAATCAAAGGCGTAGCTCTCCTCTACACAAGTTAACTTCGCTATAATTAATACTCGAAAGGATGGGTCACGATTTCTCTACGTCGTGAATGCATCTTTGTGCAATTAGCACGAGAGAAGAGAAACAACGATACGGGAAACGATAAATATGCATTTGGAAAGAAATGACTTAAGAGTTAAAAAATACGAGTCGAAGTATACGAAGATATTCGAATATGCAGAGCACCCAGAAGCTGGGAATAGTGCATCGCGCATAAAGTATAAAGTTGTTTGCGAACGCAAATAATGTTACGTGGAATACCCGACGAAGAAAATAAACGTATTATTGTCAATTTCGGAAAATATTCCGTAAGAACAGCCGACTAAGGGTGTATATATATATATATATATATATATAGAGGGAGAAAAAGAGCGTTCTTTCCCTCATAAACTCGCCGTTATTCGTTTCGTTTCAACTTCGTTCCGAGTTTTCATTGGGGTCCGCGCAGACGTAGGGCTGAATTTTACACCGGCGGGAAGTCCGGGTAATTGGAATCGCAGGCGGAAATTGATACCACAATAACAATGTTGATGACATGCACTCGATAGCCGACGTCTCCTTGAGGGAGAACGAAACGGAACGGAACAAAGAAGAAGGGAGGCATAGGATGGGGCGAGGTAGAAACGAAGGGCGCTCAGACGAGGCACCAAGTCCCTCAAAGCGGCATCGTCGTAGGAAGGAAGTCAATTCGCCCAGAAGCGTCTTATTTAAAAGTTTGTATCGGGCAGAAGAGGAAAGGAGAAAGCGCGAGAGAGAGAGGATATGCTTCCGCGAGCGAGAGGCGGAAGATGCTGCGCAACTAAATTGTCCGTGAAGAGCTCGAGGGCGAGAAAGAAGTGCCAAAGATTCAGTAATTTATCTGTGACTATCTAGAGTGGGAGAAAAAGGAGAAAAAAATGAGGAATGAATCGAGCCTTAATGAAAAGTCATTCATCGATCTGCCTCGTACCTTTTTCTCGGAAACGTTTCATTCTTCGCGAAATTTGCCCACCGAACTCGAGAGTTTGCACAAAATCGTAATCACTGAACAGCTCATTCTCGAAGATAGTGGAGTATTTTTGTCATCTTGCGTGTCGAATAGAAAGAAGAAAATCGTATACCGTCGCCGACAGTTTTCAATAAAATATTCGACTTGTTTGTCTTATGCCATTTAAGCTAACAAAGAAATAAAAATTTAGGTGTTATCGCGCTGAAAGCTCTCGCAAACACGTAGCCTGTACACAAGCGTTTCACGTTCCGGCTAATTCAATTGAAATCGCGCCAAGTGTGACGCAAACAATGGTAGCGATGGAGCCAATATTTCTCTCCGCCCCGTGTAAAAAAAGTCAGCAGGTTACCATCGACGACAGACTGTTTCCAACGGCTCTTAATTACGATATTCCGTGCGCGGAAACTATATTGACCCTTTGAAAATCAACGAAATAGACACATACTCCTGTACGTGAAGCTCGCTCTCACGTACACACGCGTAGTGATTCGTACGTGTAATTCGTAGTCGTGTTGCGCTCTTATTACTGTATGTCCAGTCGGTACTGGTGAAAAGGCGCAATCAAGATTTCTCGCTGCATGCAACTGAACACGTCATACGACATATGCATCACCGCACCGTGTCGTTTTCATCTTATTTCGTACCCTCGTTTACGTGACTGTCCCTTCATTGCTATAAATTGTGTGACTAAAAATAATCGCACATACATACATTTACGATAAAAGCGTCACTTGTACTCGAACGCTTAAATGAATTACGTTGAAAGTTTCTACGTATCGTATTTAGAAATTACAAGAGGAATTCCTTGTTTGTCAAGAGCGACGAGTCTTTTTTATTCGCGCGTCGTGAGGAAAGTTAGAAAAAACTATCGGTATAAAATTACAAGGAGATATGTTCTCACGATTCTAGTGGGAGCGTCGTGATTTCATCGTGGACGTTCGTGTGCCGGCATTGAGATTCCGGCGAGCGCGTCGCGAAACGAAATTATGGCCTTACGAGGGACCATCGATAGATTCACGCGACCCCGATGAGTTTTCAGAAATGGGCAGGTCGGGGGCGCGTCCGTCCACAAAGTCCTTGATAACGACGCCCGAAGATAGAAGATGCCCGCAAGCTTGTAGGCCGGGCGGTAACGAGAGAAACTGCGGCGCTCATTTAGCCGTGTTTGTTCTTGCCCGTCCTTTCCCAAGGGCCACGCGGTTGGGGGACCGCGTCGATGTTGTGACTTAATTATACCCCATTCAGAGGCGTGTCCCTTGCACAAACTGCGCCGGTAGTCCGGTATTCTGGTCGACATGGTGACCATACACCGAGAGCCACGTTTCACAAAAATATGTATTTATGTGTTGAATATGAACGCAATGTTTCCGACTTGCATTTTAATGACGCGTTTTCTCTACGAGAGACGTAATTAATTTTTTTTTCTTTTCTAAAATGATGAGAGCCGCAACATGTTCCATGTTTTATGCAATCTTCAATGAGAAAATATTCAGCGTTCTTTTTTTTTTGACCTTAAGATTTTTTTACTCTATTTTCTTTTGCGCTTGTTAGTTGTAAGATATTTATTGCGTGTAATGATTTGAGATATATATGATATTTGAGAATTATTCAAGATGTCTCTGTGCGAAATTTTCGCTATGAATCATCTATATGTCGCAACTAAGTACGATAAGGGTAAAACAATGAGTGGCAATTTGAAGGCATCCCTAACGATAAGTATCTCGTTATGGGAATTATGATGGATTTGATATGACAGAGCATTGGATCGACGACGACGCCCACGTCGTTGATATACGGAATAACGATGATAATAACTGACAAGGAAATCCTATTTGGGGTCTATATATGTACTTCGATAATGATAAGTTGTCAATAACATTCGAGCGAATTTATGTTGCAGATTATTTTAACGGAACAAAAAATAATGCAACACAAGTTGCTTGAGTTGCAATATTTTACGGTAAACGAGATGACTCCTTTGAGAATATTTCGACAAATAAAAAGATCGTATTTACTAAATCGACGATATATAGAAAGTAATTTCATATACTTAAATTTTATTCTGATATTTCTTTTGTATTTAAATTATACCTTCCTTTTTTATAACTCTTATATATTACATCTGTTATGTAATCGTGACGATTTGTACATCGTGAGATTAGAGATAATGTCTGCGATTTTCTCTTGTTCCTTGTTCTAGGAAGTTCGGAGAGGCTTCAGCAATAATTTAGACACGAATCAAGAATCTGAAGACATAAGAGTCTAGCAACGATTCAGACAGGCGCATTAGCTCTCATAATTTCGCTTCGCGTATCTTATACGTAGCATCGAAAATCTGGCGTGGGCATTTGCTATGCAGATAGACAGCGCCTTACTTCGCGCATTAGTCACGTCGAGAACACTTAATTGCTTGCGATTATGAAGGCTGGAGAATGTAGAACATAGCGACTGTAATCGTTTGTAAAAGTCAAGGATGAAATTGCTCAAAGCGCGAACAACGGGCGCGAACTCGAAATGCGCGTACGCCAAATAGAGGATCCGAATGCTACAATGGCTCGCTTGTGCGAGAAGGCATTTATTACAAGCGGACGGAAAGAAGTTTTAAATATCTCAGATATCCGCGACGCCGTGGAATTCTATTCGAGTAAGTAATCGTGAAGCTCTGCCTTGGATTTCACAAAGTCAACCTATACTGGAGCGGATCAAATTGTTCGAGGCGGACAATAGAACTGAAAGTTTGGTTCTCTACTTCTTTGTCTTCCTTGAAAAAGCTTTCCCAGATCCTTTCTTTCTGAGAGGTTTCGTCAATTAGCTAATTCTTTCGGCGCACCGGCTCCTTTTTTTACGACCGACCTTTCTATTCCTTTTAACCCATCCGAGCACAAAGGCCAAAACCATCGAACTCGGAAAGATACGTACGCGCGCATGTCATCGCGTGTAAGCACGAAAAAGTCTTGTGTAACGAGCTTTACGTAACATGTCCAATACATTTCAATGTTTTATTCTACGTTCGAGTTCCCGCAAACGAACGAACTTCTCTCCAGAGTTGCCCAAAAGCACAAAAAATTTTTAATCGCGCAATGTAGACTTGATTTAATCTCTTGTATAATTTAAGAAGGTAAAAACACGTATATCGTTTAGATTGTTTTTTTTTTCTATTAAATAAAAATTTCTATTTATTATGCATTTTCACGTTTATCTATCACTGGTGGAAACTTCGCGAAGAAATGTTTAATATCATCGACATTGACGAAGAGCCGTCCCTGTTCGCGCTTAAATATTTTATTCCGTATACATTTGCAACATCGTAGCATGCGTTCTTCCTAAAGCAATTTCCAGGCTTACGTATGCAATATGCGCAGACTCGCTTCGTACGAGCCGTCGACAGTGGCAGTTCTATTCCTCTTAACAAATAAATAAATCACCTTGGGTCCAGCTGATTTATGTGACGGAGTTTCAGCCGTTTTGCTCGGTAATATTCCATCATGCCGGATGTGGGTGGAAACTCCGTATGATCCCGCGACAGGAAAACCGAAAACGTAATCGCGCAAATTGCGGTGCTTTGCACGGCGCGTACGTATGCCAGGACTCTGCGGCGAGCTGGCCAGACGTTTTTGCCCGCATGCGTATTTCCCATGCAAGCGTGTGCGTTTCCGATTTTGCCCACGTGTTGATTTTCGTTCATGGGTAAATAAAGGGATTTCGTTCGCGGCACTCGTACCGTGTCTGCTATTTTGAAGATATTTTTCGCAGTCCCCGCGTTCGGCCGGTATTATTTTAACAGGGGAAGACCAATAGAAACGCACGGTTATACTTCTCCGTACTACAGTATCTAGTAGAAATCAGTAGAGGCGTGCTATACACATTTTTGATATATATATATACGTATATTATATAACTATGTATATGGGAAAATATATATACAGGGAGAGAGAAAGAGAGAAAAGAGAGGGAGGGGATCTAGAATTACGCCGGAGAAATTCTCGCGAACGAATATATTTATCGGCTACCTTTGAGGTTGTATTTTTTCAAAAACTCCAAGTCACAGCGATTGATTTTTCCACGTGCCATCAAAATTCTAGCAACGTCGGGGATAGCCCCGACTTTGCAGAGGTTACACAGAAGATATCGGCTTTCACGAGCAACGTGACGGATCTTTCCTTCGTTTATCGAAGGCGAGGGAGGACGAAAGAAAATCTTGCGATCCGGCGATACGGTGGAATATTCGACGTAACACGTCCAGAACGGTGTCGGGATGTAGGAAGAGGAAGAGACGGCGGAGGGTGACGCGGTAAAGCGGTCTGCCAATAATGCGAGAGAGAGACCTTTGTGTGGGCCGAAAGTACGAGGCGTCGAGGCATCGCATAGCATCGCTTCGAACGCCCCTTACGTCGCGATCGTCCCCGCCAACCCCTGCCAAGGGGGATGGCTGCAGGCTCTCACTCGACTGCCTTCTCTCCGGCATGGCGAAGGCTCGAAAGGGCATCAAAGAAAAAGCCGAACGCCCGCGCTTCGGGCTTCGCCATTTGATTTGCGCGAAATCGCAAAGGGACTCTAAACGATAATGCCTACCAACAGCTGCGTGTGCAAACCGTTTCGCAGAAATTGCTTGCGGGATGAAACGATTCATCTGCCTGTGGAGACGAGGATGTCGGTCGCTTCGCGACTTCTTAATGCAACGCTCGCGAATGCTACATCTATTAAAAAATGAATTTCGAACGTAACGCGAAATGCTAGACGAGTACGACGGAGACGTGAATAGCACGTGACTACATTTTTGATACAGATATCAGCATTTCCATCGTCGGTTGACGAAAGCGAGAGACGGCACAAAGTCTCGAAAGCAATTTAAGGTCCAGGAATTTTCTTTGACCCCCCTCCCCCCTCGGACACCGTACGCTTCGCAGAGGCTCGAGCAGGGACATGCGGCCCATCCAGTCTTCCCCTTTTTCATTTTCCCGGTAGCCACGTCGTGGCTGCCAGATTAAAAACTAAAAGTTTGCCGGATGCGTTAGTGCGGCAAATAATTGAAAGAGTTTTTTAACGGGATATCCCTTTCCCCGAACGTCGCCTCGCTTTCGCTTCTACCTTCCGTCTTCGGCTGTTCTCGCTATTCGACGGAACGATTGCAGAAGGAAGAAATCCTTAAGTCGGAGCGCGCAGCTTTTTAAACCGATGTAATTGTTAATTTGGAGACGAAATACAATTTCGCGACGCGAACTTCCTCGTTCGTTCAAAGGAGAAGAACGCGAGAGTCGGGAAGGGAGAAGAGGAAGAGGGGGGCGAAAATGAGCACCAACGACCTGGAAGGGCGAGAACGAGGGACCGGGAACTCGATGCAAAGACGACAAAGACACCGCCATTATTTCGAGAACGATAGTCAATTTAAATTAACAGTGCTAGAGAGCTTGGAAGGCGACCCTCTCTCACGTACCTAAGTAATCTCATTTTGCATTAATGCGCGGGACGAGTGTTAGCAATGCGACAGCAAGATTCGCGAGAGCCATCTGCGCGCTTCTTTATACGCCCAAAATTGCAATTCGCTCTTTGACAATAGCGCAACGGCGGCACAGGGCAGCATCGGATGGCCTTAGTCTCTCTCATCCCGCGATGGAAATGAGCAGATCTCCGCGAGGCTCTGTCTCCTTTCGTCGCGCGGCTGGACCGGAATGACGAGGAAACGGTATGAATCGTCGCAAACCGAATCAAAAGATACGCCGCTCTCTCGGCGCTCGGTATTCGGAGGCGGATGGCAATCCCGACGATATATCCACATACCGGATACTTTTATCGTACCTCGTTCCGAGATAAACGCCGCGTCTTATTCATAATTCTCCGTCTCTTTCCGTAGTTGCCCGGGCATATCCCAGGATTTAAGGCATGCCCACGTCGCGTTCCAGTTGGCGTCCGCGCACGCGCGCGCGCTCTGCAAATGCGATCCTGAAAGGAATCGCTTTTAAAGAGGATATTTCTATCGAGGGGGGGGGGAGGATATAAGCGCCCAGCCGTTTACGTATTCATAGAGGTGGAACGAATGCGTGTAACTTTATTAAAGGCGAGTGGCGCTCCCCGGTCTGCCGCTCCGCCCTTGCGAAAAATAAAATTCGTAAAGTTCAACGGGCGTGCAAAGAGCCGCCGATGGGATGTCTCTCGCGCGACGGGGAGGAGATGGAGAAAAAGAGAGGGATTGTATATAAACGCGGCGTAGAAATCACTACGACGACGACGACGACGACGAGAGAGAGAACCACCCCGTAGTGCGATGGTTCTTAAAACTGACCATATTTTGGTGATATTGTCCATATATGAAAGAGACTCGATCTAGTCTCTCTCTGCCATCCAACCGGGGACATTCCATCTCGCCAAGACCTCCCTTTATACCGGCGTAAGCTAGAAATATCCTCAGTTTTATCATTTCAGACCTGGTCTTCATTTTATACGTTCCTGGCTCGTTCGTATCCCCCCGCGTACCCCCAGTGCTCCCTTAGCCTCTTTACGGACCATGGGAATGAGTCGTAGCCGGGAGCTTTTCCCCAAGAGGGGACCACGCACGAGAGTGTTTGTAGCCGCTCGTGTCCTCGTCTTTCTGAGTATACGATGGCCTCTGTTCGTCCCTTCTCTTTTTTCCTTTCTTTCCTCTTCAACGACGACTTTTTCCGTTTCTAGTAGCGCATCTCTCTCTCTGTCTCTCTCTCTCTCTCTCTCTCTCTCTCTCTCTCTCTCTCTCTCTCTCTTACTCACTCACTCACCAATTCGCAAACCTTCCCAATAAATCGAGAACATAATGTGCCCCGGAGTACTTATCAATAGGTTGAAATGGGCAGCCGGAAGGCCCGAGTGCATATTCGAATCAATATTGTCAGATTGATGCTGCCGATAAGAATTGGGATTACGACACGACGTGATTGTGATTGCGATTGCGCGAATGTGTATTATGTTCACACACCATTTTCGTTAACATTGTAAGAGGGCTCCGATATTATGAATATCTTGAATCTTGAGAAAAATTAAGTAGATTAAAAATTTCAAGCTAATCATTGCGATCACAAGTATATAATATCGCTTAAAAATATGAAAATTCTATAAATTCAACTCTAAAAAATATATATGTATAAATTGCTTATTTTGAAAATGCATCCAATTGTAAAAGTCGAATGAATTTTAATAAACGCCTTCGTGTAGACTACTAACCCCCGTGAATAAACGCCTCGCGTGCGCGCAACAAAATGCAAGTTTCCTTAGTAAACTGCAAAGGGGGGTATAGATGTGCATATATAGTACGTTTGCCATCCCTTCAGGATACTTGTCAATACTGTCCAATTTCGCGGGATACTACGTGCTTCCTCTTTCAATATCTGCCACGTCGCACACTGCTAAGTATCTAGGAACCGACAGTGAATTGGTATTACCAGACGTCCGATACTTTAACACTAGCAACACGCTTTGTCTCCTTCGACTCGGTGGTCTCTGATCGATCGATCGTGATCGTCCGTGCACTCAGGCATCCAAGGACTTTTGCCAATCTATTTCGGGGCACTGCGGATTGGTCCGGCACGAGACGCAATTACCATACTCCGATCTATTGCCCACTCTCCTGTCCCCCCTCCCCCCCTCTTGTCGCTCTCTCATTCTCTCTCGCTCTCTCTCCCGCCTGTTCCGCGGGCGATGGGCCGGATAACTTCCGGTTCATTCCACCGATAGCCTACGGTTAAACGCTGCCACCTTCCATTACCGTTATTGCCTAACGTCATTCACTAATCCATCTACTGAGCCGGGCCGTCGATCGATCGCCAACCATAAAAATCGCGGTCGCCGTGAAACAGGTACGTACTATACTCGATTTTATTACTACGAGCCAAGTCGACACTTTTACAGCCCCGACTATTTACAAGCCTCCGCTCTACATCATATCGTGAATATGACATCACGTCTGGAAGGGAAATATCGAAAGATAGATGGCTTTTGATAGAGCATTGATGGATAGTGATTAGTCACCGGCATTAGCGACAGATTTAGGATGTCGTTCGTATAAATAGCCCGCTGCGAGTTTTATCGTTGCGATCCGTTGAGTAGTCGCCTTACGCTAATTACACAATGGATATTTCGAGGAATTTCCGAGTAAGCTTATTCGTTTAATTTTATTACGAGGGAAATGTAGATCTATATCATTCCTTGTATAGAACGTTTATCGAGCCAAATATCCCGTCATCCTAGCGTTTACAATTAAAATAAGAGACCTCGTGCTATTTTTTTTTTAATAATTTATTCCATTTCGATTTTGCATTTCTTTGTCTATAATCTTAAAAAAATCTATCCGATAGAAATCTCATAACGGCATGAATGCGACCCGGGGCCGGCATTACTGGCGGTGTTAGTCGAGTTCACAGGAATACACGCGGGAAAACGACAAACAAATGCAAGACGCAATGGCAGTGGCGGTCGAAAAAAGCAGCGACAGGCGGGTGTAACGGAAGGGTTTACCGGGTGTAGTCGAACCGGGGGGTAGGAGGGAGAGTGGAATGGAGGTAGCTGCTTTCTCTTTACGCTCCGGCGGCTCAGCATTCGCAACGGTAGCATGCCGGTCGGATCTTCTTTACGAGTATTGTGGTTGCGCGCCACGAGCGCGTCACAGGAAAGAGATCGCGGCCCCTCGGCGGCAGGGATTCGCTCCACTTTTTTAATCCCGGAATTGTATTTATGCGCGTACAATGGCACTTCCCTGTCCCATTACTTCTCTGCCGTCCAGCGCCGCGTCGTTCCCTCCCCAGCCCCTTCCACCCCGTCCACTCATCCACTTCGGAAGAAGACTCCCGTGACCGTACTCGAAATTTTCGGCGCGCATTGTTCCGGAATTCACGCGTCGCACGGCGAAATAAAGGGATTTTATCGATAGTGTCGCGCGCGCTCTATTGTTCTACGCCACCGATCGCACATAAACGTCTTTCTTTTTACGTATCCGTCCAAATAAGTTGCGATAGAAATATCTATAGAACTCAAACTTTTAACTGCAGTTACGTAGAAAAGACTTTTGTCACTGAATATATCTTTAAAAACAAAGCGATATATAAACTTTTTCCTTGCCATTGTCCCTATTACAAATAACTCTTTGCTAGAATTATATAAAAACGTATATTAAAATAATAATTGTTATAAGTTAATGCTCGTCCGTATATCCTTTTTTAACAATTATCATTACACGTTAAATAAATAAAAACGAACAAAGTTATTTTCCAAAGTCCAAGATATCATAATATTCTATCATAATATTACTAATAATCGTAACTTTGTAATTCTATATATCGTACGTATGCAAATTTACAGTAGCTTTTTCGATATTATTATACCGAAAGCTGTCATTGTCTCCATCTTTGCCACCTCTGTTAATTTTATGATTGTTTAATACGTAAAAGAGACGTCGAGAGAGATTTTATACTAAGATTAATATTAAGTCGATTTTAGGAAGCAATGAGGAAGAGCAGAGAGAAAAGGGGAAAAAATAGGTGGAGTGTGGGCATTCATTTCCTGCATTCCAATTTCAAGGGAGCTCTAAAGCGCCCGTTTATATCTCCCGGCGGCGTTCGAGGGTGGCGACGAGAGCGACGCTAGAAATGTGCAAGTCAAACAGCTGTGTGTCAAACAGCTGTGTGTCAAACAGCTTGACTCAGCGGTTTATCCGGCTGATGTATGCTCGCGAGTGCATGCACTCACGCGTGCACACGCGAAGGAGAGAGGAGGAGGAGGAGGAGGAGGAGGGGAGGGAGAGTCCCTCGCGCGTGTTTATGACTCTGTCGCGTGTCTTCGCCGATGTATGAGGCCGCACGATGCTACACATCATTGCCTCAAAGGACCTTCCCCGCCTTTCTTTCATTCCGTAATGCCGCGGTCGCGGTTATCGATGCCGCCGCGACATTCCGCCGTCGTCACGCCCGAATCTCCTCGCTCGGTGAATACGACCGGCGGCCGCGTTATGCGACAGGTGCTAAATAAATTTCCGAAGTTACTGCCGCCTCCTGACGGAAGCCTCGACGGCAATCGCCACCCGGGGGTTATGCCAGCTCAAGCGTCGAATGCATCCCTCGCACGTCACGACGTTCCCTTCCTCTTACTCGTCGTTCCTCGTCGTCGCTCGTGATGCATCGTGGTAATCTATTATTAAGGACCGCGAGCGCGGCGCGCAAAGAGAGAAGTTTACGAGGCGATGTAAAGTACGCGAGAGATTCTACAATCATAAAGGGGCAAAAATACCTTCCCTTCTCTCTTTCTCTCTCTTCCCCTCTCCTTCTTTTTTCTTCCGACACAACCGCGAGCTTCATGGCCTTTCCGTTTTTATACTTCTTCTCTTCCGCTCACCGTCGCTCACCTTTTGCACAGCATCGCGCACTCGCTGCTGAACCAGATAAAACTATAACTTTTGCCGGCGCGTTCGGTGCCACATCATCAGCGAGCTTCTGCGTCGCTTTATGGCAAAACAGGCAGGTTACTGCGAACAGGGAGATCGAGCAGCATCCCGGGCACGATAGGGTGGAACGTGCGGCGGGGGCGTTTTAAAAGCGCCTCCTTTAAAAACCCCCCTACGTAGAATCGTTCCTGGAAAATCCGCCGCTGGTGCGCGCCAGCCTAATCTGGCCCCGGGCGCAAGATCGTAAATCCTCCTACGTCAAACGCGAGTCTGGAAAGAGGAGATCGGAGCGGAGGGGGGGGAGGGAGGAGGGGTACGCAGGTGCGCGGATTGTCTCGATGAATCTTTCGCGATAGGGCCTGGTGCATAAAACGCCGTAACCTTGGCTACAAGTAAAATCGTCTCGCCGTTCTGTGTGATGTTTTCTTTTACAACCCTCCGATGTAGACGATGCTCAATGCGAAAGCGGAGATTTACGTAATGAAAAAGAGGGAAAAGGAGGGGCAACCGTATCCCGTGTTTCAATTGCGTTTGCAATTATCTCTGCTAGATAATATTTATTATTGAATATTACATTACGTATTTTCTCGATTACCACGCTCCACTTTACGATTGATCCGACTCGTAATTATATGTTTACTGTTTACGTTGGTCCGTCAATATTTGATAAAAATGATTGTGTGTGCGGTATGTGAAATGCTGTAGTGGCATGGCAAATAGAAAATAATTTCGTGATGGACGTACGTGGTATCCACGGGAGGCTCAAACATCTACCGATCGTACACTTCTTGCGGATTTAATAACTCCAAGTTTAATTAACTATCGAAACTCGACCGATCGATTTCCCCGGAGTTCTTCCGTCGAGGATACACTTTGCTTTTGATCCCGGTCTTCTCTCGTCATCCAACTCGGTCCAGGACCATCGGCAAAGGTCCATAATCCCCGGAGACTAAGGAACCCATTCTCTCTCCCTCGCCGGCCTCCGCTGCTTCGGCAGCGAAGAATGACGAAGGTCGACAAAATTCTTTCGTTTATGTCGACTCGCGAGTTATCCCCCCGTAGTTTTTAACGACGGCTGAATATTGAACCGCTCGACCGGAATTACTCCGTCCAATCTCGCGTGTCATCGGCACGACGTGTTAGAGAAAACTAAAAGAAAAAGTAGTAAAGAGGAAAGAGGCAGATAATACGCGATCCGTGTGACTTTTAGAGAAACTTCCTCGCCAAAAGTTTTTAGCACTTTTAGGTACGATTGCGCGCGTCGATGTCGTTCGAAATCGCATGCCCCGCGGCTTTCTCCACCTGGAGAAGCTACTAACGAGAAAGAAGGGAGAGAAACGGGCGAAAAAGTGTCAGGAAAGAGTAAGCGAGCATTACCGCCCATCGGAACATGCCGAGGCTGAAAATGTCAGAAAGATTTGCTAAGGATTTCTCACTGGAAAACTCACGGATTGCACATTTTCGTGCATGACTGATATTCTTTTGAATCTGAGTTGCAAAGTAATCGGGTATGAACAAAAATGAAACAACGACATTTAATATTCAGATTCTTACTCTAAAATATATTTCCTAAAATAAAATAAAAAAATTAATAAGTAAATTAGCTAAAAAATAAAAGTATATAGAAATGTATCGTAAGTGCGTTATAAGAAATGATGTAGTTTTAAATTGCGATATTCATCCCGTGGGTATTACTTATGCGTTACACGATGGTCCACACGATGGTTTATATTAGTAATAACGCAAAATAATACATCTTGGTAGTAATGACCGATTTATTGCACTTCGTGAGGGCCAGTCACACGTAAGTAGATAAATATTCGAAAGAAAGTTAGCCACAGTTCGAGCCATCGCGGCGTGGAGTTTCCTAAGGGAGACATTTTAATTACCGACTTCCCATTCACCGGCTGTATATACCCGGCGCTACACCTGCTCCTGGCACTTGTGCCTTTGCCACCATAGTACGACCTCACGCCATTTGTCTCTCAAGTTTATATATAAAGCCGATCGTCCACCCTCGGCTCCTCCAACGGTGTACCGTTGGCCGGTTCAAAGGCTGGACGGTGCGCTTCAGATCGGAAACTATGGGCGACAGAGATTGACTGGACTTCAATAAAGCTCTTGCCGAAGTGCCAGGCAAGATGGTCGCGGAGAGTGATGAGGATAGTACTATGTCGGCGTCGCTAAACTGCCGAGTAGCCCCGAAGCTTTACGGTACATTCGATTCAGGCACCTCGATAAAACGCGCCCACTTTGATCGCGATGTATATATATATATATATATATATATATATATATATATATATATATATATCTAGCTTGGTTGATTGAGCGATAGTGCTACTTCGATCGATGACGATAAATTAAAGGAGTACGCAGCTATTTCTTTATTCTACTTTGTTATTATTATTATTGTTTATTATTTCATCATAATACGTTTACGTGTTGCTGTTTAAGAGACAACGCTTTCTCCTGATTAAGCGCGACTGATGAGACCTCGTTGCGTAAAAAAAAAGATGAAAAATATTCGTGGGATTAATCAGTATTACATCCTACTTTTATCAACGCGCGTAAAGCTGTATGTGTGAGCGAATAGGAAGAAAACGAGATTATATTTAAAGAATAAAAATTAGTCTTTATATACGGATCACCGAGGGATGCTGGGCACGCGTATAGCAGCGTGCTGGAATGCCATTCCCAGAGTTAATGAGCCCATGTCTGATAAAGGATGGCATTTGTACAAATTAATAGCCCCCCAATGAGCACGGAGAACACCGTGACTACGTGGTGGGAAGGACACCATGCGTCTTCCCTTGGATTCGCGTCGACATCGCGAGGGCTCCGGGACGACTGTCCGCGATAATCAAGACTAACAGCTTTGGCTGATCCTTCAACCTTCTTCGTCACCATCTCCCGAACCTCCGGCACTCTATATCTCAATTTGTATCACAATAACGTCACTTTAGCGCGGCGCCAACGTCCGCCATCTGCTCGCTTTCTTTTATTATCGCCGAGTCTCTCTTTCGCTTTCCCCCCCCCTCCCCCCTCGAAACAGGGCGGATGTTTTCGCTGTCTGGACGAATTCGTGCTCGTATCGAAACGCCCGGACGAGGATGCAATATCCGCAAAACGACGTATTTTGCCGACCATGACACCCGCGGGAGTAATACGAATCGTTCGAGCAATTGCGAGTATGAAGATTTCTTCGGAGAGGTATAAAAGCGAATCGAGGATCGCTGTGGGATGCGTAAACAGAATGCAGATTCCGGGTCGTTTATCTCACGTTGAAGAAAAAAAAGAATCCGGAAGAAGAAGAAGCACCTGTGCGCTATTATCAAATGGGGATCGCGGATAGTCTCCGGCGAACGCGTGCGAGTTACACGAACGCGGGGGGCTAATAGCCGCTTCCTTCGGATTGTCAGATGGTCGTGGCTTAGTGTGAAAAGACCAGAATTAAGACTGGGCGCACACAGTGTGCGCAAAGTGTTATAAAGGAAAAGCTTTATGCACGAAGTCTCGAAGTGCCATTAAATTAAACGATACTTGGAAAGTTCTTGCATAAAACCCTCTAACTGCCCCACTTCGATTAATAGACACGCATTAGGAACCAACCCCGTTTTCACGGGGCTGGCTTCGTACGTGGGAAATGCAGATCGTCCACGGTACTCCGCTGCTAATCTTAGGATGGCAACTGTCGTACGCGAGTGTCATTCAAATCGATTCTGTTCATTAACTCGCAAGGGCGGACGCCCGACGCGGTGAAAATCGCGGAACGCTTGATGATAATGAGTCTCGTTGATTAAAAGCCTCGCATTTTCGCGCCCATTCACGAATCACCGTGTCGCTAATGGGATTGGAAACAGTGACTGACGCCGAGTTGGGGTGTGGAATTGGTTTGGCCGTCCGTTTGCACGTTGGCCCACCCCTCTCTTTCTCTCACTGCTTCGTTCACTCGCACCACCGCCCCTCCCCCCTCCTTCCCTCCTCGTCCACCTCCGCGAAGCGTACGTTTTCAATTTCGTGCTTGAGCCTTAATAGCCCGAACAGTCCTTTCAAAAGCCATCCTTCGCGGCTAACGAAAGTGCTGATTCCACGCGCATCAAGCCCCGCGCGAAATTTATTTCGCACAAATAATCCATCTGGTAAACCTCTTTAGCATACCCGCGAATTTTATGTCGCTGCAAATGGAAACTTAAGCCAGATTACTTCCAGCGTTTTTGTGGAGCTTCGCGTCCGCTCGCGAGTGTTACATGGCATTAACGACGGCGGAATGCAGAAGGAAGGATGCGCGCGGGAAATAGCACGCTGGTAATATTTTCATAAAAATATATCGTATCGAATAAAATATGTTTTTTTTTGTTAATATTTTCGTAATGGGCACGCTAGAAATACGACCGCTTTGATGTTTTGACATTTTGATTGGCAAACAAATTTGCTTCAACATCGGACGAAGAATCTGACATTGAAGTTAAAATTGGGAGTGAATTGGGGAGAGAGTATTCTGCGAATTAATAACGTAATGCATATTATTATACATTCTGTGTGCATGCAGTAAACATTATGTACATCATTATACGCCGCATTTCTGATAGCGCACGATAACGTTCGATTGTCGTTGATATTGTGCGATATAATATGAATGCGCGATAGAGATTTAGCGGGTTGTCAGCTTTTGCAAAAGTGAAGAGTCGGCTATGCGTTACTTTCGGGGGTGATTGCGGAGATATGCGGAATCTATAATTTCCAGGTACACGACGATCTGGTCGATATTAATATGCAATCAATATGGACCCACGCATATTCCGCCGTCATACCCTCATTACGTTAGTGACGATGTGCTATTCGCCGACTCATATTACGAAATAAACGAGCATGAAACGCTGTGATATGGAATATGGACCGCCACCAATATTTACATAATTGTAGTAATTTTGATTCGTAGTATTTATCGGGAATTGCGGTTATTAGAAAATTCCCAGATAGAAATAAGGTTTATAATTTACAATTTTGAGTATTCGCGAGTTATGTATATTCGAGTTACGTATATTCGTGGTTCAATCCCCGCATAAATTCATACGTTTTATTACGATATCTGATGGATGCCGAGGATTTATCAATACTATTTTTTAAAATTCTATATGCGAAACATGTAAATTCGCGGAACGTTACATGGAAATGTATATCAATTCTATTTTCGACAAAAAGCAGAATGCAAAGATACAATAAGTGCACCTCGTCCCTCCTCCCCCCTCCGTTTTGCCTGAATTTAATCGAACATTATGCTTCGAATGTGCTTCCAATACGATAAAATAATAATAAATACAGGGGAAAAGTTGAAGTCGTAAGAAAATGAAGAATGGAATGCTCGCCGAGTTACAACATACAATGCGGCCCGATATTGAAGTTTCAAGAAGCGTAGCAGTCGCTTCGAGTACTTCACATTCGGCAAAGGAGGGAGACTCGAGGAACAATACATGGCTCACTGTCAACAAAACGTCGTCCAGCATTCCCAGGACAATCCCTTCGCTCGCCTGGTACCTTCGTCGTTCGCTCCGGCGTAAAATCGATCTCGTTAAAACTTTCCGAGACGGACGCACCAGTTTCGGAAACTTTCGCGAGATGATGCGGGATAAGGAAGACGAAAGACGTGTCAAGATAGAAAAGGATCGGTACCGGTAAAGAGATATAAAATTGGAACCTCGCAATAGACTGATTTGTCCCGAATACAAGCGAGTTGTCGACGCGATTTTGGTTAAAAGGCAAAAACACGACATGGCAATTTCCCGCTCTTATCCTCGGACGCGGATGATCTCGTCTCTGTCTCCTGCGCCATGCTAATTATTTACGAAATTCGTCGTGGCGACTCCATTAACATAATTGTCATGAGATTTCTGCCGTGGAGCCGGATATATCGCGATACAAGGAACTATCCCGGTGAAAGCTGGAATGCACGCGAGATGCGGTGGAAACTTCGGGCATGCGAGCCGTATTGAAACGTTGTAACTCGTGCGTACGCGGTGGAGCTTGTAAGATGTAATTTCCTCGGGGATTCACGAGGCGAAACTTGGCGGAGCGCCGTCACTGTGCGGGCGTTTTAAATCATCGCGCTGAATGATTCGCGCGAATAATCGTAATTCGGCGCCGGTCTGTGAATAAAATTTTATCATCGTCCGTCACCTCGCGTGTTGATCGCGTGATTGTCACGGAGTGCTGCCGTCCTGAAAAACTATGACGAGCCCGTCTCGAATAGCTCGGGCAGACACTCGCACGCTATAAAATCGGCCGGAACAAAAGGGCTCGAATGGAATTAATATCTGACGGTGCCCACTGGGCTGTAAAATCGAAACTCCGATTATCGGTGATCGTAACGCGAATTTCAGCTCGTTTATTGGAATCGCACGGAGCGATGCGCGCTGTCCCCGGCGTCGAAAAATTCAACGAACTTCATGAGTCCGTGTAATTATCTTGACCGAATTATCCGCTCGATAATCCGGTACCAATGCGCCATTTGTGCGAGTGACGCATCTAATAAAAAGCAGAAAAATAGACATGAATGTTCCTCGAATCTCGAGGAACGTTGAAAATAATGATTTAAATGACGTAACTTAAGTCGTGAGGTAATCATGCCATCGTGGGTGCATGAACGGGAAGCAAAGGAGGCGATTTAGGAACGGTAATTGGCACGAAAGAGAGCGAGCGAGCGAGCGAGCGAGCGCGCGCGCTTGCACTAGCAGGGAACGCGAATTTGATTTGCAAATTTGGGTAAATTCTCCACACTCTCTCTTCCTCGCGGAAGACTCTCCTTGTTTCCCCGTTGGTACTCGCGTGGCGATGTACGGCGGCGTCCTTCATCGCGCGCACCTCGCCCTGCGGATCCCGCGGAGACACGCGGCCGAGAAAAGGCGCGCCGCCGCATGAATTTTAATTTCGCCCCGCCTCGTCGCCGACCGCGCGATGTACTCGGGACGACGTAACGAGCAGCTAAAGTTTTTCGAGGAAAAATTAAAAGTTTCGCCATCGCGTCGCTCCCGACTGCGCCGTCGTCCGCCGCGACGCACCGCGTCGCGGCATTCCTCTTTTGTCGGCTGACAAGCTTTGCTCCTGGTGCAGGTACACACAGGTATCTCGCCGCACTTTAATATTCCCGTAAAGTAATTACGTCGACATAGTCACCAACGGAGAGTGATTTCCGACTAGATATAGTCGATTTATTGCCTGGATTTATAATCCAACAGTCATGTTGATATAGCCATCGCGCAATTTATTTATGCATCTCTCTGTGTACAAAGTGGATATTCATAGAATATGATTATTTTTAATTCTTTGAGTTTGAACTTAAGTTTCTCATAGTTGTGATTCTCACATGTATATTTTTGTTCAACTAACATATATAATATTACGGAAATATTACATAATATTATAAATATAAAATTAATAATAATTCTTCAAATATATTAGCGTTTAAAAACTAAAATGCGAAATAATTTTCGTCCAAACAAAGTCAGTTATAATGCTTCAAAGATTTCAAAGTTATTAGAAAAATGTTGAATTAAAAGATATAATATTCTTTTACTCTTAATTAAGATAATTCACTAATAACAAGGAATCGATTTAAGCTCTTTGACAAAATTTAATCAATACTATCTAGATTGGAGGATCTAGATTATTTCCGTTTGTTTGTTGTAATGAAAATGGCGGATTATGTTAGTCGGCGGTGCACGCGTGTCTCCATTCAGCGATGAAATTTTCAATTCGGCAACTTTACGCAAGAGCGTCAAGAGAAGCGAAGAAGCGGATGGCGAAAGGGGAGCGAGAGAGAAGAAAGGGGAGAAGAAAAAGAGCACGCGACGTAAAAGACTTTTGATGTCGGACCCGCGCAATCTGGCCGCGTCTAGGAGGAGACGGAAGCGCGGTCGTTCGCTCGCGCGCGGGCGGAAGGAGGCAGACAGATTTGCAAGCCAGATTGAAATTTTGAAATTTAAATCTTGCCGGGACTTAAGCTTGAAAAGTCCGCGGCCTTCCGCGGGAAGAGACAGGGACGGGAGGGGAGGGCGGATGTAGGTATTCAAATGCGGGCAAGGTCTTGCTAATTGTCGGATAATTTTGCCGGAGCCGGAGAAATTCAGGGAGATCAAACGATGCTTGACACGGCGGTACGGCGTTGCACGTGCGATCTTCGAATGCCGGGAACGTTTCGTTCCGGATTTATATGCATCATAATGTACATGCGCGAATGGAGATTGTGCTCTCGGGGGACCTCGAGCACGAGATGGTGGATTAATTAGGTGCAGAAAACATCGCGCTTAATTTCAGATGAAAATATCTCGCTACGTTTATTTGCGAATACTTTCGTCCCGTTCGAAATGATTGTTGGCGTATAACAGTAATTACACGAATATTTAATATGCGAATGATTAAATTGGTATATTAACGAGAGCGAAGAATGAATAAAATATTGCGCGCGAAAAATTTTATATTTTACACGTTCAATATTTATTTCATAGGAATTTCAGCTTTTTCCCCGATATTGCGATGAGGACGCCTCTATTCGCGGCGAATAAAGCCGCTTTCGTCCATGATCTTCCGCCACTCTCATTGCTAATGTTAACAAACCGTGCTATTTTCTCCCCGTTTGCCACCCCGCTCGAAAGTTTCACAGCACCGCCGGTGTATTCGTGCAGTGGTAAAGTAACTCGTTACTTCACTTTGTTCTTTGAATTGGATAGTTTTCCATTAGCAATCATAACAACGTCCTTTGGCCCGTACCTTGAGACTGATGGAGACGGCAAAGAGGGTGGCAACCGGCGTAACGGGGAGTGAGTTTGTTTATTCAAGCTTTCGCGTTACCCTCTGAGCTACTGGCGGAGAAGGTTAGCCTTGTTTTCCGTCCACGTAGTTCGTGTTAATTTCCATTTTTATTACAAAGTGAATTGCATTTTCCTCCTCCTCCTCCTCCTCCGCCTTATCCCACCTGATTATTACCTCTTGTTACACAATGAAATGGTGACTACAAACTAGCGTAACTTTGATAACTTACATATCAGGGATATAGTTAGGTGCGAGCGTGACACTTACCTGTAACAAAGAAAGAACATGTTGTTAATTTAGTCAGTAATATTAATTGGTATTACAATATAAAAAAAAAAACAAGAATGATACTTTAATTAGAAAGCATATGAGCATATTTAAAAAATAATCATAGATCTAAAAAGCAATTATAAATATGATTTAATTTTATACAACAATCTATATCGTTTTGCGCCTATTGTTTCTTGGAAAATTTTATAAAATCTTGAAAAATCTGAACGATAATATAATTATTCGTTTCTCCTCGAGTGTGTGTGTGTGTGTGTGTGTGTGTGTGTAGTTCTTTAACTTGTTTGATTTTACTTTTAAATAGAAAAGTTACGAACGATACACGAAGAGCAGCTTCGGAATGCATTCAGACTGACAGGAAGGTTTATAAGAGAGGGTTTTGATGAACACTAAAATCCCCAAGATTCGTATCCGCGATATGTCTCGGATCGAAAGAACATAGGCCGTAAAGAGGAACCGTGAAATATCGAATGCGTGATAGTGGCTCGGCATCGCTTTCGCGAACGATACGACCGCGAAGAACAATCGAGCGTGAACAACGATATTAGCAATAAAGGCGTAAACGCGATCGCACTGTCTTCCTCACTCCACCGTGTTTATGAGCGCTGCGGTATCGAACTTGAGTTTTCGATAATAAAAAGAATCTCGTATAACGCGAGCGGTAACGGATACGACTCGCGATTCCAGCGGACTCGCGGATTCTAAGAGCGCATAAACCGAATCAATTCTACTTGTGGGTCGTTTCTTACTTCTGAAACCTCGGCCAGGAATACTTTGCGTGCTCCAAAAGGTATGTATTATGTAGTATATGTTAGATAACATATTATGAAATACGTCTCTTTCCAATTGAACCTTTGATTAGGATGTACATATGCCAGATGTATCGAGAAGGATAGGTATTGCGATCTCCCCGGTAAGCAGCACCTATAAAGGCACGACCATAACGGAGTATAATTCAGCTTGGTTCTGGTATCTATAGCGCCTACTCCATTCTCTGGTATTGCAAGCCTCTCTGTATCCTGTCGCAACGCATTGCCGTAATGCATTATATCTGATTAGCTTTGTACAAGCTACGTTATCAGAGTTTCCGTCTGTATCTTCCATCGTTTCAGTGCGTATTAATATAAAAAAAATTCCAAAGAGTGAATCCCATCGTCGTCAGCGTTTCGATTGATTTATATACATCCAAAAATTATGAGATAATAATTCCGAATTATCATAAATCCAATCTGAAGATAATTCATAATGAACGGATCTCTTAAAGCTCGATCAACGGAACGTTAAATTAAATAACCCCGTCTACCTGAATGATATGTCTGTTATAATTAATGCAAAGACTCTTTGTCGGAGTAATATCGACGAGCATATTTCAGCAAATGTATTTTATGGGTCGTCCTCCTTCTCTCTCGTTCTAAAGAAACAACAAGAGCGAGTTTCATTTATCTTGCTCGGAATCGTGTTGCATCTCGACAAATGCAACACCGCTGGGAGAACGCACCGTTGGATAAACTTTCGAGGGTATAACGCCGCGCGGGGACAAACGCCGGGAGAGATGAGACCTCCGGACGGGGGGGTTTTATGCGTGCGATCAAAAAAGGCTGCCGACGACCGATGAGGAAACCGAGGAAATTGAGGAAATCGAAAATTCACCGGTGGCATTCGAAGGCTGCCACCATCTCGACGCGCTCTCGGCTCACACAGAGAGAGACACTGCGATGGTGATGCGGCGCATAATTTCAGGCAGAATATAAATCGGTATGTGCATTACGCGATGTCAATACGTGACTCTCTCTCTCTCTCTCTCTCTCTCTCTCTCTCTCTCTCTCTCTCTCTTTCTCGTCGAAGACACATTAGCGAAATTGAAAAACGGTCGCGGAAAGAACCTGTGGTTTAAGAGAATTTCAGAAATTTCGTAGCAGCCGCATGGTACGCGACAAGTAGCGAATCCTACATCTCGACACGCGTAAGAGGATGTGCGTGTGCGTGTTCGCATCCGAGGTCCTTTCAACGTAAATCTTTCCTTCCCCCGTGTCAATCGAGGAGACCCCAGGACGGAAATTACGGGACGCCGTTGCACGCGGCGCGCCAACTCGATAGGTATTTCCACGTCGGCGAAAAATACGTTACAAATCCAACTTTAACCTCCTCGGGATTCCGATCACGTAGCCTCGTCCAAAGATATATATCGTATATCGCGCGCGGCGCGTCAGGTCGGGTCCTTCTTCACGTACCCCACTTTCCAACCTCATTCCACATTCTTCGGTACGCCTCCGAAGCTAATGTCACACGCTCCCTGAAAACTTATACGCGCGACCCCAGGTTAAACCGCGTTTAATGAATTTCCCGTCATCGACGGTACATCTTCCGTAGAAATTAAATTGTATTGCGACACATAGGATGATTCGTTCGATGATTCATCTAGATAATATTATATCGGAGATCTCACGTGTGGAAAGATAATTTTTTTTTCTGTTTATGAGCAAGCTGTGATGATTACGTGATATCGCAAAAGAGATCGTATAGCACAATGGACGTGGACGTATATTTTCTATGTGAATTACGATAACTTTGTGAATAAAGTTTCACAGACCAACGTGGTGTCATCTTTCTGTTACTCTGTGCGCGATATCCGCGTAAAAAATTTTATTTGTTGAAAATGGCACAGCACGACGTTTACTTTGGTAATAAATATACCTTTCAGTCGAAATAGTATGCAACGAAAAAGTCTTTGAAATCTAATTCTTCTATATATAAAAGTTATTGCTGTTACAACATGCGTGTATGTTGTTTTGAGCATAAAATAGACAAACGCGATTTCACTTAAAAATCCTAAATTTAAAAATATATTTCCATAATACTTTCAAAATTAAATATTACATATTACGTTGAATTAAGAATCAAAATATTACACGTTGAAATCTTTTATATAATATATACATAATAAAAATTGTAAATTTTTGAATAAACTTTAATATTCAACTAGATAGAAAAACTCTATTAGTGATAAATATATGTTTTTAACATAGATTGCTTTTTAATGCTTGTGAATGACTATGCAATTATTAAGTAATTTTCAAATTATATTGAAAAAGAATTATATTTTCACATAATGGACAGTAAACTATAGCTAGCTATGGAAATATAAATTGATTTTAAATAATTTTTTCATGATCAAATACAATAAATTGTGATTATATTTTCTAATCTATAATACCTTCTAAAGCAGGGCGCTTTCAAAATGTGTTAATTTGTCAAGAAAGGGAAATGGTTTTATGCTAGAAACTATGGCACTCGTATTCGAGGAACTTAATAGGTACGTGAATATGCACGAGAGGGATTCTGGTACCCATGAAATTCATTATTAATATATTCAAAACAGATATTGAACAAACGAATTCTACGAAATTCTATGCAAATGTATTCCAGACAGCGACTTGTAAATTTTTCATTTGCAGAAGGATAGATGATCGCGATAGATGACCTAGATATCCGCATTGTCTTTTTGCTCTATTCCTCGTTCATCCATTCAATATTCATCTCCATTAAGTAGCTTCGATGAAACATTTTAGTTACTATCATGAGATTAAAATGTGTTATGTACATATGCTACATTAATGTCTTACTAGTCGAAACACATTGTAAAATTGTTTGTGTTACTTTGTAGATGTAATAGGCCAAGCAATAGTTTGCTTATAGCTGAAGAAATAGCCTTCTACGAATTGCAAGTGAGTAGAAGATTCTACTTATGCCGATGTTCTAATAAATAAATAGAACGTTTTAAATACAAGTTTTTCGATAAACATTTTGTTCGCGGAAATAAACTTTGTAAAACGAGAACCGAGGAAGAAATTGAAGAAGGTAAACGTAACTGGCCCCGTTTCTCTAACCTCTCTCCATTACCACTAGTATCGCGTTTCCGAAGTAATCGAGGCTTTGAGCATCCACGCGCCTCCTTCATTTTCATTGACCGACAGACTCGATTAATTTGCGTAATGACGCGTTCCCATGATGCGCTATCCATCAGGAAGTTTCACGAACGCATGCCTCGCCAAGTGTTACGATTGGATCTACGCGCCTCCCGTAACGTACCCTGTTCATCCGCTATCGTAACCGACGACGTGGTATCATCCTTTTAGGCAGTCGCGCAGTAATATATCCTTAAGCTCGCGATTACCGGCTTCGAGAGTCTCGTTCACGGCGGCGGCAACAGGTTACCAGCACGCGCCGCTCGTCGACTTGTCGAGTCGACTCGACCACGGTCGCATCGCACCCTGTGTGCGTGTGCTGCGCGCTCGATCGTCGCGTGTCCCTCTTTCACTCGTTCTCACCCTCTCTCTTTCTCTCTCTCTCTCTCTCTCTCATACACACACGCACACTCGTTCTCACCGCCACCCTGACCACCCGCAACCCCGTCGTCGAGAATCCCTCATAGCGCCGGCACTACCGCGTTATCTCGCGCGCGCGAGGTATCTCGCGACTTGATAGTATGGTGTGTACTTTGATCTAACCTATGATCCATAGACCGTTCTCCGAATAGAGCGTGGCGCCAAAACCCAGCTGCGTTGCTGCGAACCAACGTCTCAACGTGATGCTGCGTCGCTCGAAGTGTGTCCCGCGTCGCAACCCCCGCCGTCACAGGCACTTAGGCTGCTCCTCTAAGCGTTACCGATGTTAGCGCCCGCGTACCTACGCGCGTGCCGTACGCATACGCGTGGCCGCGCGTATCGTCCGCCCGCCACTGCACGTTTCGTTTGGTCTTGTTTTTTCGGATCTCTCGAAGATGTAGATAACAATGTGCGCGCTGCGCGACCCCGGCGAGCGCGATTTATCTTCCGCCCTTGGACTTTTCCGTCTAGCCCCCCCTCCCTCCTTTTACACGTCGTCGATTTGGTTTTTCTTTCTCTTTCTGTTTCTGTCTCTGTAGTAGTATTCCGCACGGTATCGTCGGAATCACCGTGACGGGGAGGAGATGTGTACGATGATTAAACAGGAGGAACCCTTAAGGGTTGTACGCGTTCGAAGCCGCGCGAGATTGCGCCTCGCCGATGATTTACGGCACGAGGGACGCGCGATAAGGCTTCTCACGCTCGCAGGCTTTTGAAACGCGATACAGAGAAACACACGCTGCGCGCGGCGTGGCGTGGCGTGGCGGCGAGTCGGATGGCTGACTGGCGGAGAGCCGACAACTCTCGGTCGGTCTCGGTTCTCGGTCGTGGCCGTGGGGATCGCTGCTGGCTGGTAACGCGCGCGGGAGGGTGCTCGGCGTCGGCGGAGGGATTCTAGGGGGGTGTTGGTGGCTGGAAACCCGGTGGTAGGGTAGTGGCGGCGATGGTGAACTGGGGGAGGGTTTCGTACGACCGCCGAGAGAGCGGGAGAGCGAGTTGGCGAGAGGAATAGAGACGGTGATACATGAGAGGGAAAGAGACAACACTGGTGGATGAGAGAAGGGAAGAGATCGCGGGGATGGTTACCGCGTGGGATAGCAGGAGAGAGAATTCGCCTCGTGGCGGAGATACGCGCGGGAAGGAGACAGCGTAGCCGAGGTAGTTCGAAGGGGGTTGCCCACCCGACGTGTAGCGAAGTAGCAACAGGCGGCAGCCGTCCTCTCTCTTCTTCGCTAGTACCGGCGAGAGTTGTGCACCACGTTCCTCGTCGGCGGCTGGCGCCGTTGCCGTCGACGCTCTGACGTCACAGCGTCGTGACGTAGGCGTGGTCACGGATGCGCACTAACACCTCGCCTGTCACCGTTGTCATAGTGACTGCTTCGCCGATGCCCGCGTTTCGCTGCCGCCCTTGCGTCACCCCGCGCTCCATGTTCACCCCACTCTCCCCGTGCGCCGAGCAACCATCCACCTCCGCGTTCTCGCAACCCCTCTTGCTCTCGCGCGCGCGTTCTCGTTCTCCCTGCGCGCGAGTGGCGCTCTTCGCCTACGTCCGATATACGCCGACGGCGTATACTGTAGAGCTGTGGGGGTGAGTGAGCGAGACGGAGAGAATCGCGAAGGATAAAGAAAGACGCGCGCGCGAGAGAGAGAGAGAGAGAGAGAGAGAGAGAGAGAGACGACACACGGGAGGGTGAAAGGTAGAGGGAAAGTGAGCGCGCGAGCGTGTATTAGCGCGTGTTGGTGTGTATACGTGCGTTGTCACGGTAACCGTGCCTCAAAACAAGCCTGCGCGTTTTTCAATTCGAATGCACTCCCTGGGAAGAGATGAGGTTATAATGAAGTCCCTACCTTCCCCTCCTGTTCACCCTCCTGCTCACCTACTCGCCCACTACTTGCCCCGTCGTTGCGTAACGCACACCGTCGTCGTGTCTCACCGTGTGCCCCCCATCAACTCCCATCCCGTCAACCAGTACCCGTCATCGAAAAGAAGAGGGAGAAGGAAAATACGAATGAAGATATTATTACATATATCATCTTACTGATGATGCAAATTCGCCAGTGGCGATTATAACGGAGATTCAATCATTACTTTGATCTCTCGAGTGATCGATTCTAATTCGGATCGCTCGTTCATTTTTAATTCTTCCAATAAGGAGCAACAGCTGATTAAAACTGCATAATCCGTTCGCGATCAATTTCTCATTTCCAGAGAAATCAAACAGAAACGAGCGGCACGATCAGTCGTGGTAGTTATCGCTGGATCGCGTATTGATTGCGGCAATTTTGTACGCCACGATGGTTATTATGCGTTGGGAAACGCAGCACATCACGGCTCACGCATTATGAACATCGACACGATCAAGTTCCGAGTAAAGCGTCTGTCCTATGGCTTGATCCGAACTCAACCATTAGGCATGCCGCGGCGTTATATGTATCTGGGACTAATGAGATTTCCATGTACGGTGGATGAATTGCTTTGGATGCATTCGCATATAGGATGGACCATTTCTGTACGTCGATAACATACGCTCTTCTCCACCCACGAGGGTTCGGAGACATGCCTTATATTAATGGACTTATCATCCTATCTGATAACTGGCGATGTGCGTTGTAAAGTTACACACGCTAATTACCGGTAGCTTTAAAACGTAGAGAAATCATACTTGTAATATTTTATCGTATTGACGACTTTATTATATTGCTTTGGCAAATGTTGTTGTCAAAATGAAGAAATACTTGTATACTTCGGAGACATAGTCGCGATATTGATCTTAGTTAATTGCGATATTCTTCCCTTCTAAGAAAATTTCTCCCGCAAATGGAAAAAACGGAGCAATTTACGACGATAAAGAAACAGAAAGGTTACAGAATCAATTCCTCTTTCTTCGGGGTATTCTACCTCCGGCATAAATAGGTTCTTAATTATCCTTAATTCGCACCAAATTGAGCTTGCAGGCGTGACGAGCAGCGCGACGCACGGTGTCATTAACGAAATAATGGGAATTAATTTTGATTAGTGCTTCGTTTCGGCGAATCAATCGCGCTCTCGGGAAAGCGATTCAATTCCGCCATTATGGATTCCAATGAACAGGCCGCGCACATGCAATAATTTAATTCCAAAACCCAGCCTTTGTGACAGAATCCGCACGCGTATTCGAAATCAACGTGTTCCGGAGATACAAGCGCGCGCACGCGGGGGGGGGAGGGGAAGGGAGAGATTTTCCGTAGCTTCGTAACAATCGTGTTCGTATTAGATTTAAGAATCATATCTTAATATGCCTATTAAACATAATGAAAAAATAAGATACGTGAATAAAAAATAATTAAAGTTATTCTGCAAACTCTTCACCGTAATTTTCTATAAAAAGAGAAATTAATTTCTTCTCTATTTCATGTAGATGAGATTATCTATTTATTTTTTAAATCTCTCTCAGTCAAGACATGCTACTGTAAGAAGATCGATTGGAAAAAATAATTTTTGATAGATTACTATACAAAAATATAGAATATATAAATAAATATTTATACGTCATCTATATTTATTAAGAATATTAATATTACTGCAAATACTCACAAATAAAAGGCGAAAGATGCAAGTAATTTGATGGAGAATATTAAGCAACGAAAAAAAGATATAAATTTTATCTAATAAATGTTTCTATGTCTTATATCAACTGGTATGCATGTATAAATTAAACATTTAATTGCGTCTTTTGAAATCGCTTTTGATCCTCTCGCATTTTACGCTGGCAAAATTATATCGCGAAAGTATTAGAATACGTCCCACTCGCACCACTCGGTCGAGTGAGTATTTCCTGCGTTAATAGGATCCCATGGCAACAGAGATGAGTATTCCTCGGTATGCTTCCAGCTCCAGCTCCCTTCGCCACCCTTCAAGTCCTCTACCTCTCTTACCCTCGACCTAATTATGTTTATGCCACGTGACCTCCTTCTCTCTGAGGGACGATAGGCGGGACATACCTCGTCGGGCTCGCGCGTCCACAAATTACGTTACAAAGGAACCCTAATTAGTTGCATAATTGTAACATTAGTCGAGCAAGCTCGCAGTAAAAATGTCTATTAAATTAAGGACTCTAAGATGCGGCTTGTGCGCTAGTTCATCATAAAGTGCGAGTCTGGCTACATACGTCTTGCTCCACTTTGCCGCGTTATCAGCGGAATTCCAGCAATTCGGTCGATCTGATTCCTTGCAATCAATGTCATAATCAGAGAAGGGGCGCATATATGACTAAACTACATCGTCTTTGAAGTACCCTCGATTAAAATTTCTATTAGTAGACGTAAAGTTGAAGGAACTGGTTTGCCAGTTATAAAAATGTTTTTTTATCACGCGTACACTGAATTTTTTTTCTCTAACGGTTTTTAATAAAAAAAATAAATAAATAAATAAAATTTTTGTTACTGAAAAGCAACTATGCGAAAAGAAATGTTCAGTTAATGCAATTAAATCCGAGATATGACGTTCGAGAAATCTTTTTACAAAGATGTCTATTCTAATCTGTCTGAGATGCAAGGAAAAAGAGAAAAGGAAAAGGGAGAAAAAGAGAGATAGCAATTACGATGTAACGATTGCCGGCGTGCTCGGCCGTGTACATCTGCACGTAATACGAATACGGAACAGAGCCGTCTCGCGGGCTCCTCGCGGAATAGAGCCCTCGTACTTCTCAAAGCGGTTTCATAACGCAGAAAAAGCAGGAAAATACACGATTGCGCGTACATGAAATTGAGTTTAAAAATGTTTGATGTTGATTGTAGGTAATTCAATCAGAGTGTAGCGAGTAATGAGACGGAAGCGGGGCTAAAATCCAGCTCGTGCTCGGGCAAACGTTCGCTCGCCCACCACCGGCGTTCTTCGCTCTCTCTCTCTCCACCCCCAATCCAGCTATCTCGACTGTACCCTTCCGCGCACTTGCCGCACGTTTCCATCTCCCCTACGATTCTCGACTTTCCACTCTCAAGTTCGTTCTGTGAATATGAATTAAGTTGATACGATTTGGAGCACGCGGATGCGAGAGTAGGTAAGCAAGAACCATTATATCGAGGCAAATTGTCCGGCGGTGGTTTGTCTGAAACGGATCAGAGTGCAGTGTACCGGAAAGAAGGGGGAAGTGTAGCTTTATTTCCAAGACTACCGGGAGGGTGCCTATCCCATTGATTGCGATCCGCACAAAGCAGTTATGTATTTCTATTTACCCCCTAACAACGATTATCGATAATCTCTATTATTTTATTTTCTTGCGACTGCGTAATATTCGGTACGATCGATACACAAATATTAAATCGGCACGTGGCGTTTACCCGTTCATATTACGCACAGAGGATGCTAAGAGACTTTTGAATCTAAGCTCTTTGGCGTCTAGTTGGAAATATCTCATGCGCTTTAATGCATATTTTTAGGTGCGAAATTATTTTCGCGTGCGTGGCATTTCGGCGAGCCGGTTGCGGGAGTAGGTAAAAAGGGTTCGAAAAAAAAAAAAAACGTTGTTGAAATGTCGGGAGTCGACATTTCTCACAGTTTTCGTCGTGTCACCGAGCATTGTTTTTCGTAACTGAAACTCCGTCGTGCGATAACCACGCCAGGATGGTGGTGTAGACAGCCTATCGTATCTCCGATAGGTGAGAAAGAGAGAGAGAGAGAGAGAGAGAGAGAGAGAGAGAGAGAGAGAGAGAGCCACAGTGGAAGCTGCTGCGAAACACCCGAGCAATCCTCGCGCAGTTTCGCGGTAACGCCGTAACATTGTTTCATATGGGCGCATTGTTTACGACTCCATACGCGAAGCAATAAAGGGGTAGAGCCCCCCTTCCGATACGCAGATACATCCGCCACACCATTTAGAACCTACTGGACTCGTTCGTGCGCGACACGGTTACAACTGTGCGGCGCGACTACCACCACAATCGCTTCTCACTCCGATTTACTCTATCTATTTTCCTCTCTCTCTCTCTCTCTCTCTCTCTCTCTCTCTCTCTCTCTCTCTCTCTCTTTCTCTTTCTCATCCGAACACAGGCCAATCACGGACACGATGTAGAAGCGAGATATCAGACGAGGAGCTAGCTGAATCGCTTTCGATTTTCACGGTACGAAGTTTTACGGACCCGAAGACAACGTGTGTTTCATGATCCGCCGCGCATTCGCACCCGTGCGCGATACACACGTGGAACGATCTATCTTTGCTTCGTCTGAATTTACGCGACTGGATTTACGCGTTCTCGCAAGAGTAACATCTTCCGTGGCAACGCGCATCTATTATTATTAATCGGGCGCGAGCGGAAAGACGAGCGCGGATGATTGAATATTCGTTGAATTTTATTAACGTGACGATTATCGTAATGACATTTTTGATGAGGGTGACATGTCGTGGCTCCTCGCAAAATTCGGCATGGCAAGGATGAATCCGAATGTATGGCATGTCGAACATCCCGATATCGAGTGTCAGCCTCGCCGACGCGGAAGGAACTGTAGCGTCATCGTCGAAAATTAATGAACCCTTCCGTCGTGCCGTGAGATATCGAACGGGCGTTGCGAGAATGGCGCATTCCGTTCCTGATGACTGACGGACGTGCAATCACGGGAATGACAGCTGACTCGCACGCCCGCTCGGATATTCTCGCATTTTTCTCGCCAGGAATTTCAATTTTTTCGGCTCGCGCCGAGCCGATTTTTTTGGAATCGGAGCGTCGGCGAACCGAGTCCCCGAATCGTTTGGCTCCGCTTTGCGGAGAGAGATATCCGAAATTTTTCAACATTCTGTCCGAGTACGATCGGGCACGCGGGCCGATTTCCTCCAACAAGACATTTACGATCCGCTCGACTTTCTTTACGAGCGTTTGGCTTCTTACGCCTTTCAACTCGTCTCCTTAACAACTGCCGGTTGCACGTTCCTTCCGTTTCTCATCCCTCTCTCATCTCTCCTTTCCCTCTTTCCTGCCTCCGTTCTGTCCGCTTTCATCTTTTCCCCGCCGTCGTTGGATCGTCACCGGATATAGCACGATTGAGAATACGTATCTGCATCGGGAAGTCGTCCGCGCGCCGATTATACGATCGCATCTCGAATTTCAATTTTTAGGTGGACAGAATGTCTCCGTTATTGGCAGTCAAGACGTTTGCGACTGATCGTCAACGTACGAGAGGTTTTGTGCAGCTGTGCGCGCTGTAAACTAGCGAGCGCGACGTATAAACGTAATTCATCGTCGCGCGGGTCGCGTCGATCGCGGTGTAAAAATTGAGGAATTTTATAAGTTTAACGGACGGTTATGAGCGAGCGTAATCAGATATTACATTCACCCGCGAATCGTTATTGCGAGATCGTTTCTTCGACGATGGCGCGGTATGACTCCGGCGGATGATTAAAATTTATTCCTATCATGGAAAATTTATCCAGGAAGTTGAAACGACGCGGATATAACGATCCATTCTTTTATCGCTGCACCGTGCTTGAAGCACCGATCCTACCATCGGGACATTAGTCCTTGAATCAAAGCTTGATTTCTCGACGACTTTTCGAGGATGGCTCATAAAGCCGAGCCTTATCGCGCGTCTCGCAGTTGACGCAAACGACACGGAGAATCGATTGAAACAAGAGCATTTTTTTTTTTTCTTAAATCGTTATCGTGGCTTCGAATCGTTCTTTTGCCCGGTCACGAAACCGAGCGGAAGTGGAAGAGCAGTCCGAGCGGCAGAGAGAAGAGGGAATGAGAGGCCTGGTCGTTATTCCGGTACGGCTGAACTTAATTCTGTAACTCGATCGGCCACACCGGATGAAATGTACCGTCGGTTCTTCCCGGTAAACCCCATTACCTCCTCGAACGACCGCGGATGCTCGTCAGGTCTGAGTTACGAGAGACAAGATCGTGGTGGAGAGGAGAGGAGAGGAAAGACAGCGTACGGGCGGGATGAGCGGGAAGAGAGGAGGGTGCAAAGAAACACAGGAACGATAGAGGCGCAAGAGAGTGGCCCGAGCCGCAGGGAAAAGAGTAGTGGTTACCTTGAAACAGACCTGCCGGGGAAGGAATGGCATGGACCGCGGAAAATGAAATCCCCTTCGGTCTCTGCCTGGCGTAAAGGGAGAGGTTTGCCTCGTCTACGGCACGACATCGGCATCGGATTAGCGTAAAATCGAAGGGCGCTGACTTGGTCGCTCGTAAATTGGCTACAAAGTTTGGAGAGAGTGTGTGTGTGTGAGAGAGAGAGAGAGAGAGAGAGAGAGAGAGAGAGAGAGAGAGAGAGAGAGAGTGAGAGGAGAGAGGGAAAGAAAAGAAAGGGAAGGGACAGAAGCGGTGGCGGTGATGCCGGTAAGGCACAAAGGGAATCGATTTTGTGTGAATCGCGATCCGTGCGCCCACCAGCCGCTTTCTTCTTTCTTTTTCCTCCCTTCCTCTTTTCGTTCTACCCTTTGCTACCACGCGCCATTTTGTCTTCCCGAATCTGTGACCATCAGCATGCAAAGTGGATAAAGTTTCTAGACTACACTTTCCGTAGCCCCTTTCTTTACTCGCTTCCGATTCCTATACCCGGGCGCCTTGCCCCTCGCGTCCCCGACGACCTCGTCGTCGTCCCGTATCACGCCGACCGTATCCCAGATTGTTTCTCCGCACCTACGAATATACCACGCGCAGTATCCTCCATCCGTGTTTCCGTCCCCTCTTTCTCTTTACATTCCTCGTTCCTTTTTTTTTTTTCGGAAAAGAGGTCCTGCTTTCCTCTATCCACCCGTGGACGATCTTTTCGAATCTGGCGATTTTACAGCGCACCGTACCAGCTATTCTGAATATATAGATCTTCCTGCGATCATCTCGATTCGAAGCTTATTCCTGGAGACATAGGATTTCCAACGTACAAAGTAAGATTCCGGGGAAATATAGGAATAAGTATCCTGTATCCAATTTGGAAACGTATTTTTAGAAGACGTTCCCAAATACCCGATATCTCTGTGAGTTCATTCCGTTTTCTATTAGCTCGAACTTTTTGATCGTCATAAACGCTTACATCGATCTGCAATTGCGTCGCATAAATAAATAACGGCGTATTCTTCATTCTGTTAATTTTTTTATTTATTTATTTTTTTTTTCAAAATAAATGCTATTAGAACTTTTTTATCGATCCGATAGTTCAATAAAATAGCTGATATAAAAGTTTTTATATATATCGTTTTTTTTATATATCTGACTCAAATATCGTTGCTTGATACGGTGTCCGAAAACAATCGAATTGCAATAAATCATATACATTGCAGAATATTTTTATCCGGACGCCAAGATGTATGGCCATATATTTCCAGTCATGGTTTCTAACTGGGCAGTTACGGCGAATTTAACTCAAGCCACTGGCTCGATGATACTTGAAATTTACTATACAGCGCAAGTACCAAAGGCGTGACGACGCTACGACGCTTTGAAAGACCTTTTACGTCATATTGGAAACGGTGCAAAGTTTCCAGGCTTACGCGTTACCCGAAATGCCTTTCCGGATCACTTATTCTTAACTACGGAAAGTGTACTTCGGAAAATGTCATGCCATCCGGATTACGATGGAAGATCGTACCTCGGCAGTTTTACAGTTTTTCACGTCATATAGAACGGTTTTACACTTTATTTTAAAACTCTAATAAAATACGTATTAATATAAATATCGTTGCATATCGATTTGATTAGACGTAGCAAGTTTCGCCGATATACATTAGTTTTTATACCTTCATTTCGCATATAAGATGCGTACGACGTTAAGAAATGATAGCGTGTCGCCTCCAATTTTCGCTGGTAATAATACCGGTAATAGCGCCGATATATTAAGCCTGCCTCTCTTTCCGCTCGCAAAGCATCCTCGCGCGGAAGCTTATGAGATGCATGGACACGCCGACATTACTTATGTTGCGGGAAGTGTTCTCCGAAATAAAGCTTGCGTCGCGCCGATCTGCCCTTGTTTTTTGGCGGCCTCGGCTGGCGGTATTAATCTAGACCGCGTTTATTATGTCACATTATTTATCCCCGACAAGTAAGAATGTGCGTGCTCCTGACTGACACCGCGAATATTTTAGAGGTTCGACTCGCGTACATCATCTAGCTTTTCCCGCACGGAAGCGCGCGGATATCACTTTTCTGGAGCGCAGCGCAAACGCGCTCACGAGCCTAGTCGTGTTCGGATCGATCCTCTTACGAGAGGGGATGAGAAGGAAACGACAGAAACGGGAAAGGGGTGGACGATTACGAGCTAAACGGGATCTAGCCTAAAACGGCGTGGAACTTATCCGCCGAACAGTCTTTCATAGCGTATCGGATCGAACGAGAACGGGAACGGGAACGGAGAGAGCAAGAAAGAGTGGAGGAAAAGATTGAAGTCACCAAGGTGCGGACGAAGGTCGTATCCCACTATATCACGGTATCCAGATCCCAGTTGGTATCTCGAGACACGTTATTCAATTACGAGCTAAGAGGCACAGCGCCGATGGAAGGCAACACCGTCCTTCCGCCGCTGAACGCGACGTTCACGACGATGCTCAAACCCCTCTCTCGGTCAGAATGGAATCGTGGAAAGACAAAAAGTGTCGAGCGTGCGTCCCGTCTCTCTCTCTCTTTCTCCTTCGAGATTTCGAGAGGGGATTCGGTGCGCCATGCGTGGATTGGTCGAGGAGGTTAAAACAGGGGTCGAAGACGAAAGCACGCAGGTGGGTTGGAGTTAGGCCGTCCGGATGAGGGTTCGATATATTGAATTATAGGCTGCGTAGCGCTGATTGAGAGCGACTTTGGAGCGTAGATTACGCGCAAACTACAGCTAAGAGGATCACGTGCCTTGACGCACTATGCCGTGCTTGGTACCCCCGGAATTTCTAGTGGAAGGCCAAAGAATTTAGATCCCCCATCAACGCTCAGAAAGGCCTGCCAGCCGATTATACGAAATGCCGAGCCGAGTGTAATATACCTACCTACCTGCCGGCTATCAGTTAGTTAGATGAAAACCTCGAGTTTCAGTTATTAACGCGGATTACGAGTTAATATTGGATACATTGATGTACAAAATTTGGCAAATATTTGCGAGGATTTCGTTGGAATTATCAATTTTTAATAAACGCGAGGGGGGGGGGAGTAAGGAGAAAATTAAATATGCAGCGCAACTCAACGCAAATACGTGTAAATATTTCACAGGGACATTTACATTGGCTTTACTATGCACGTATGAATTTGGCACAATGCACTCAGTATCGTCAGAGTAAACGCTGCACGCATAACAGAAATATTTTGAACGTAGCCTCAATTAAACATAGTATTCGCGCAAAGCCGAGAATTTTTAACTCAACGTATACCCGTAATCACTAAAATTGTATCCCTGTTTTCTCATTCGTTCGTTAAAATTGGCTTATAGGACTATGAGGGTTCAAAGTGAATATTTCCAATAAAGTACGGCCGACTCTCTCGTTTATAAAATGTATCTTCGAAAGAAGCGTAGCGGAATGTAATTTAAACCTGCCAGGCTAGCGCGTGCCGTGTCGGTTTGGGGATGCAATCATTTTTTTAAAACTATTCTTTTCAGCGATGTACTAGATATAATTAACGTCGATCGGGTTATTCATCCCCATTTTACAAATGCGCCGATGATTAAAGCAATATTGATAGGTACGGTCGAAATACCGACGTTAACGCAAAATATTGCCAATTATCTTTACGCTTCGCGTGTAACGATTAAAAGTCAATAAAATCTTGTTTGCCAGAACGGCATTTCCAACGAAAATTTAATTGTGCTTAATAGCCAATTCCGCAGCCGTACAGTCGATATGCTTCCTTCCTTTCTTTTTTTTTTTTTTTTACCCGCGTATCGTGATATTTCCTAGTTTGTAAAAAGCGGCGTAAGGAGATTAGAGCGTCGTTCGTTAATCGAGAGGTAAATAGGGTCTTTGTCATTTTCTCCTGAGAGCGCTTTTCGTGAATCATTATCGAGGGACCGATTTTCCGGAAGTGGAGAGTGGCAAGTTTTAAAATCACCTTCCAATCGGATAAACGCGGAATTACTCTGATTTGCGCCGTGATTCCCGCGCCGACACACACAGCTCTGTGCTCTCCCAACCCACAGGCCGAAGTCTGAGTGACTAAGATGGCAAAATTCCCGATCCGGAGCGATCCTAACGAGAAGCCCCCCCCCCTCTCCTTTGTTATTTCTCCGCGTACTTTTTTTTCTCCTCAGAAAATGACGTTTAATCGGCAGCAAATCGCGGACTCGCGTTATGTAATTGATTTCATTTCGTACAATGAAACATTATTATAATTTTTGTGCGCCCCTAGGGGGCAGGAGGTAAAATTCGTTAGCGTTTCGTCTGAAGGTAACGTTAATTATAAATGTGCAATATTTATTAAAGTTTGCTGAAACGAGTACGCGGGAATTAAAATATGACGAAACGCAGGCTCCCGGCGGTGTAATCGATGGAAAATATAATTTACATATACATGCAGCGCCACACACACACACACACACACACACACACACACACACACACACACACACACACACACACACACACACACACACACACACACACACACACCATGTATACACGTGGAACTGTATCAGCTCGTTGAACAATCGGTAGGATAGTGTTTCGTGGCACGCGCTATCGCGCCTTGATACCGTTAGAGAAGCGCCTTTGCTAGTGTAAACTCCAGTGAGCGGCCAGAAACCGCAGGAACCGCCACACATAACTTAAGCAGTTGAGTATGGTACACGGAGGAGTGATAGCCGGGAATCTCAGTGTGGAGTAACTTGGTCGCGTCTCAGTAAGCACGTTCATAATCGTTTACGTTTATAGCCGCCGTATACCTGCCTCGGATAATTATCCTCCGAATATAGCTTTCGAATTTTCCGCGACGGAGTAATCCCTCATGTCAATTAAATTCATTCTCTCGATGTTGATTTCTTTCTTTTTCCGCAGCCGATATATTCGCGGCGACGCGTAAGGCGAAAATTTTCGAGCGAACGATAAATATAAGCGTTATATACGTGTCGCGCCGGAGATTGAGAAGAACGCGAGAAATTGAGCGTGATGTCGCACGAGAGTAGGCGCGAAATTATTACGTCATTGCATAAATGCATGGGCTACACGGGAGAGAAGTGGGGCATGGATCGAGCACTTTGTCGGGTCCCCTAAAATATGGAGGTATCGCTGCGTTTTCTTGGTTCCTTCACGGATAAGGAGAGAAGGACTCCTTACATATTGCGTCGGCACTGCATAAATGCATGTTATTCATGCAGCGCATTCGTCGAGCTTCACCCTCCGTTTTCAACCTCTCTGTTTCTCTCTCTCTCTCTTTCTCTCTCTCTCTCTCTCTCTTGCGCACGCGCGCGCGTTCTTTCGCTCGCTCTTCCACCTTCGCCTCTCTCGTTTGCTCATTCCCTTTTCCTCTTTGTTACTTTTTCTGCTTTAGTCGCACGCCTGCGAGTTACGTAAGCACCGATGTACAATTCATTAGTTATGTAACGTCCAGTACCTACGTATACATTCGTCGCAGTAAGAAAACTTGAATACCGCTCTTTCACTTGCAGGCAGGCGGACAAACCACGACCTGCACTTAAGCGATTGAACGCACCCATTGTGGCTTTTTCAAGCGAAACGGGGACCCGCTGTACCGCGAAACGTATCTCGTAAGTCCATTTTGCAGAAGGAGCACTGGCGCGTAATCGTCGTTAAATTTAAGTGAATTCGGTGGATATACTGATAAGAAAGAGATTATAAAATACACATCGCTGAAAACTAACAATTATCTCTTTGCACTTTTTTCCCCAAATCTACATTTCATTTGAAATCTCATTCGCGTCATTTCATTATAGACGTCTACGGTATTTCTCCCTTTTTAATCTCTTAAATGATTTTTTGATTTCCGCCACGTTGTGAACATTATAGCATTAAAAAACTAGATGAAATATATGGCATGAAAATACATTATATTTCGCTTTCAATCTCGCAACGCAGCGCTTTAAAGCTGCATATTACAAGCGGTCTCCGTATTACACACTATTACACACTTTGATTAATCCCCTGTGACGTTTACACAAATCAAATGGAATTCGAAACATCAGTATTACGCTAAATACATTTCCTTCGTAATGGATGTTTCATTTACGGCGTACTTACGTGATGTATTATACAAATTAAATACAGTATTTTGTTACATTACCAGCGCGATAAATTACGCTACTTACGCATGATTAATAGGCGCATATTTCACGAAGTTTATCTCCCGCAATCTTCTTGCCGAATAAAAAAGGAGGGACCTTAAGGCAAAATACATCAGCATCGATAACGTCGTGTGATTAGCGTGAATATCAATGAGCAGCCAAGTGGAAATCAAGCCCAGGCGAACCTTCATCGTTCGCCGGATGCGGTTTGATGAATCTTGTTCATTCCTCAACATCAACGTCACGTTTTCAGTACCTTCCTGGTATAGCTTTAGATCTCAATCATGTGGTAATCAAAATCCAAACATTTTCACGAGCGATAGAACGCGATGAAATATTGTTCGTATAAATCAGCCGGCGCCTCGTAGTCGAAACAGATTTCTTAGGAGATTCGGGAGAATCGTTAGGAAAAATTCGTTGCAATGTTCATCGCATTACGTGCACCACGGCGTCATTAACGGAAATATAAAATTTCATTTGCGTTAATAATTCTCTGAAATATTTTATATACGGATAATTTTGCGAAAAATGTGATATTGTTAACACATTGAAAGCCAATCAAATTTTATTCTGCATTATTTAACTGCATGACTCGCGCAGCGAATCATCTGTCAAAGCGTCTGTCAAATGACCATTACAACACGGTATCAAATCATCGGAAATAAATAAACAATTAGTCATGCAGGCGTAATAAATGAATGCTCTCAGCGCTGTCGCTGCGCCGCCGTTGCGGTTGACTGTATCGGTTGCTCCACTTGCGCCAATTTCTCCCTGAGGCTGTATATTTTGATTGCACCAAGGATATTCATTCATATGAATTCCGCAATTAATTATCATCTCGCGTGCGCGCGCTAAGTAACACGAGGAACAGATTCGAGCAATGCCTTGAGCATAGCGATAGAATGAAACGTTGAAATTTTACCGGCATAACGCATTACATTTCGACAGCCTCACGTATCTCTCCCAGATCTCTCTCTCTCTCTCTCTCTCTCTCTCTCTCTCTCTCTCTCTCTCTCTCTCTCTCTCTCTCTCCTACATCCTCGTTCGCTTGCTCGCGCTACGGATGGATGGCATTTCACGAGTGAGATCAAATTAGATATTGGTACTGCTGTATAGGCGCGTCATTGCGAATTCGAACTCGGCAAACGAGATATCGAGGATTGCGGAGAATCGGTAGATGGGAGTTTAGGATAGCCGTATGATCCTTAGCGCAGGCACGAGGGGAGATGAAGGTAGGCAGGTATGAAGAGGGAGACTAAAGTCGCACGCGACAAGAGGGTGCTCTGCTCTGGAAAATGACCTGTCAGTCGCGACACGTTCTTTTTCTTCTTTTCCACTCTAGTCCTGCCTCTTTCTCCCCCCCTTTTTCTCGCTATCTCTTACTGCCACGATACTACTAAGCTAGAATTCCTATAGCTTTTATCCACTTTTTCAATATAATCGATAATCGGTTTAACTGCTTATTCTTATCTTAATAAGAAAAAAATGTTTGAAAAATAACTACATACAACAGTATTTGTTCTTTTTTTTATATACGAATTTATTCATTAATTTAGTATACATTTTATTAATATTTTTAAATAAATTAAAAATAAAATAATTAAATATATATTTTTCTGTGCTTTTTTTATATTTTATAATTTAGTGTTTTATTCAGCGTTTTATAAAAATGTATGTATATTCGATATAGGCATTTATGGAACATGAAACGAAGAAAACTAGCTTTTGCATGTCATTATTACTTTTCGTATTTATTTTTCGTGAAATTATAGCGGTTTGAAAAACGGCACGCGCGTATATAAAAGAATGCCGCGTGTTTTTTGCTTGTAAGTTCACATATCAGGTAATAGGTTACCAGAAAAGAGAAAACGCGTAGAGTACAAATGCCTTGAAATATTATACGTCATCGATCTATCGAGACGCGCTGAGCAATTCTTCCGATAGATCGTAATCGCAATCAGTATTCTCGTACAGAAAAATCGCAGTGTAATGATGCTATAACTATAATATTTTTTGCAGAAAAATTGCAGCAAGATGATCTTGATTCCATTAGAAAGCTCAAACTTTAAATACTTTTAATGAGTAAAGATCACTTATCTTAGATGATTACCCTTATAGAAATTTAATATTGGAAGGTAGTAGTTAATTATTTATTTTGAATATTAAAGCACTGTTATTTAGTGCTTTTAATATTCAAAATATGTGATTTTTAGTATTAAGTTGGTCAGTATTAGATTTCTGTAAGGATAATTTGCAATATTCAAGCCTGATTGATTATAAAAATAAAATCACTTTCGTTCTAAAAACTGATTTTTGTTGTTTAAAGTTTGAAAAAAGCGCTATAAATTTATTTTAAAATGCACAAAATTTTATTTGACACTAAAAAATCCAATATAAAAGATTATATAACATTAATAGATTAATCATATTTAAGCATGCAGTTTCGCAAAAATACAGAATACATATTATTAACAAGCGATCAATATATATATATATATATATTGCAGTTTTACATTTTATTTGAATCCTTAGATCCGCTTACTTGTTTACCATTCCGCGTTCTCAAATCAAAGAAAATAATGTATATGAATAAAATTCTATTTCTAAAAAAAATACAGTAAGTCCTGACGCGTAAGTCCATGCAGCTTTTTCTTAACGTATATTTCGTGCGTGAATATACAGCAACGTGGTTTAAGGGGAAGCCACCATATACATGTCACAACGGATACTGACACGTTGTTTACGTTATACGAGCCCGCACAGATATTGCGTCAAGTTGAACGCGCCACCAAAGTTTTCTCGCAGTATCCATCCTGGTCGCAGGGGTGGAGCGAGGTGTAGAATAAAGTTGGGGGAGAACGCAAAAGAGTCGATTCGCAATACAGTGGTGTGCCCGCTAAGAAAGAAGGTGGAAGGAAGGCAGAGGAGGGTAGACGATGGGTGCGGAAGCGAGTACGAGCCAAAGGAATATGAGCCCTACGTACGTCGCGCTCGTTACAAACTTTGGGTGGCAACGTGCATGCGTGTTATTACATACCGAGACTTAACCGTAAGCTCTCAAGTCAAACATCGTCTGGTGAGACGCGTTACGCGATAACACTACCAAGTTTTAAATTACTTTCCAGACGCGTGACGTACGTGACTGCACCGCGCAGCTATTTGTAATATACCCGCGAGATCGCGGAAATCACGAAAATCTTGCTCGCGCACGTTCGCGCGATTTTTAATTCGGGACTGGGTTTTGTAAGTAATCGAGATGCGCGAAAATTGATATGTAAATTTCGAAAGTTTTCGGGAAGTTGGAAATCCGTATGCGTTGGCGGAGAGCGCGGTAAAGCCCGCTCGTTTTATTCACGTTTATTTCCATCTTCGATTCGGCGAATCCCGTATGCGTCGCATTAACGAATCGGATGAACAGAAAACATAATCACCTGACGCCTGACGAGGCGTGTCATCCGTGCTGTTATTCGATTTCGCGGTGACGCGTGATTCTCCATAAATGTCATCCGCCATCAAAGTACGGCGCCGCGCGGGGGACTCCTAATGAAATTCAAAAACTTTAATGTATTTCACTTAGAGCCATCAATATTAGCCTATACCGGGAAGAGGGATGAATATACGGTGCGACGAAGTACTTCGTAAGTACGACGTCGCATCTCGACCCCCTTGAGTTCGATATTGGAATATGATGTAGCTGTCAACTTCACCTCGAATAATAATCTTTTTTCCGACGAGATATTTAAATTGCCCACCATCACGGGGCCATTGCTTCTTGCCCGTCGCTGATGCCGCCGATGGACGCCGTGATACCGTGGGATTGGGGACAAATCGAGATGGAGATGGAAAAGACGGAAGCACAGTCTAAAGGACTTTGAGTGAATATTGAATGAATGAATAGAGCGGGACTCCCTAAGATGTTTAAAGAAAACTGCGCTTTGTACTTATTACTGAATTCCAAATATTCTTCCACGCCATTACAAAAGCATGTAATTTGCAAAATTACTGGGTGAATTGAGACGTGAATATCTCAGATTATTTACTAGTAAAACACTCCTATTTAGGGAAGGAAAATTACTGTTTTAGTAATATTATCGTGGGTATATTACAGATGGGGAAAAGAGTACAAAGAAAATCGTGTAATTGAATAATAAATATCTACAATTTTGCTAAGAAAGGGGAGAGCCGGCCGCATGTAATTTTATGCCATTAAAGAATCGAGAAAATGTCGACACGATAATAACATAAATGATGTCGTTATGCAGATAATGAACCTATATAAAACTGAAGCTATATATTTTAGGTAATATAAATCCTGAAAATGTTATTTTTGTATTACAAATAGCATTTCGTTTAAATTTCAAATTTGCGTCATGTCTTTGTGTACTATACGTTCGTTATTAAGAAACCTTGACATTTGCTTATGAGCCATAATCGAAAGTAGATATAAGTGGGCATATATTGTTAATAATGTAATGAAGTAATTTGTTGTAATTCTATGAAAGTAAAATCTATCTAAGAATAAGATATTACTACTTGCTTATAATTGTGATGTTTAATTTAATTTCAACTACTAATTATTCGAAACCTAGACGTTTCCATAATCGAGAATATAAATTGATTCAAATTTTTTTATTAAAAAAATAGTGACTTAAGAAATTTTTAAAATGACGGATCTGTCAAAAAACTTTTTACAAAACATCGTTATTAAGATTTTTTTTCTATTTTATTCGTCTTTTCAAAGTCCATTAAATATTCATCCGCTTACATAAACAGTTGAACATTTTCGACAATAATTATCAAACTGCACGAAGTAATAATTCGTAGCTGTTGTAAGATGTGCAATGACAATTTAGATTGTCTACGAAAAGACCCTGCCAGCACTTGAGGGTCCGCGTGGCTTTTCATTTCCCTTCGATGTAATGCCTGGTGATAAAGAGACGTTAATAGGAGTAAGTCTACGTTCAGTTCTCGCCCTTTGTCTAATAAAACGGCAATCACGCACCGTAATGTTCCTTTCACTTGCATTCGCAAATACTCACGTTGGAGAATTTTGCCCCGCTCTTGACGCCACGGCTTTGCCGGAGCTTAACAAAAGCTGTTCATTCCTCATTCCAGATTCTTTTTCCGTGTAAACCTTGCTCGCAAGAAAAGTTATAGAATCATAAAGTTTTGAAAACTGTTACGGTCATGATAATGATTTCTAATTTCACTGGAATTTTATTGTTGTTAATTTTAAATTTATAGTTTACCGAGACAGGCGCGAGGGGGAGAGGAGGAAAATTGAAAATTCTTATTTTCTGCAATGGATTTTTCTTCTGAAAATATTTTTCTTCACATTTTTATTTTCAATAACAAATGTTTGGGCAAGGCACGCTGTACATGTAGCCAAATATGAAATCGGTCGGTGCAAAGTCGTCGTGCAAGAGGATTTCAAGGCGCTCCGCGAAATGCCACCCGGTGTCGCCCTTAGAGATCTCACAGCCGACTGGTATGTCAGGATCGATACATTCTTGCGTGTCTTATCGAAATCGCACGAGCCGCGTTTTACCGCTTGCTAGATCCACATCGTTTGCGACAGCCTCGCAAATACGCATGTGTACTTTCTCAATAAATTCTTAACCGTAATATAAACAGACTTTCGATTTCACGCCAAGTGTCAGTCGGAAAGCAGATATGGTTTTCAAATGGATTTTACCGGAAATGCCTACAGGAAAGGCCGCTCGTTTTACTTCGAATTTACAGTTGAATGATCTACATGAAGGTTGAAAAAATTTTGAAGATTATTAACAGTGACGAACTCGAGATTCGTATTCATCATCTTTTTATAATAAATTGTCTATTTGTCGATATTGATAATCTATGACCATACATATAATTAATAATACTCGCGTTCTTTCGGAAATATTATTGGAACTTAGAAAACATTCGTTAATTGTGTGTTAGGTATTAAGTATTTCGTGCACGTTAAGCCGCCGAGTTTGCAATGCTTTAATTATGCTCTGTATCCTGTAATCCATGCTTAATATCGGACGTCGGGGCGCAGAAGTTTAATAATCATGAAATCTCGTTCAACACCGTGGCTGTGTTTTCCTGCTTACCCAGGTATTAAGGCGTAACGTCTTCTGGAAGTAATATTACAGGCTGAAAACTTCACGACAGCCTGAAAATTACTTCACGGAGATGTGACTCGCAGGTTACAGCAAATAAAATTGCGTCCTGAGTGAGACGTGATCATCTGTCGACAAGAAGGAGAAGGGGGGGGGGAGAGAGAGAGAGAGAGAGAGAGAGAGAGAGAAACAAAGAGACAAGCAAAATACGTGCTATTTAAAGCGCGGGAGAAACGAGGGACGAGAGGAAATATGGGTGGGAGTATTTCGAGGGATCTATGACAACCGTATATTCAGGTAGCATTATCGCGCGTCCGTAGTTCATATTGGCGCGCTTCTTGCCCGGAGGTATAGCTGTAAGAACTTGATATCTAATGTGTATCGCCGCTGGTGAAGCTCGCCGCAAGCTCCCACAATCGGAGTTTCCCCTCACTCGCCTTCGTGCCCCGTTTCCGTTCTCCTTCGTTCCTCTCTCCTCCCTCCCCCCCTCTCCTCCCCTCTCCACCATCCTGTATCTCTCCCCATTCCTTTCCGCGCTTTATGGCTACGTTCACCTAGAATCTATAGGTCGATGGGAATATATCCCGGCTAATCCTAATTGTTGGGAAACTTTTCAAATACCTCTCGATGTGTGCTTTGAGTTTAAGTACCGCAGGGCTTTCGAACTGGGGCGAGTTATCCGACCCCGAGCAAGTACATCGAGAACAAGTCTCACGTTATTAAATCGTGCAAGTTCCGCCGGTGCTTTCCGCCGATGCCGACTTCTTATCACGATTCTCACAACGAATCCCGATTTTTTGACGGCTTTCCGTTTATCTCACGTTGATCCTGCAATAATACCACTGCAATCAATATATTAATTTTCCCATCACGTTAATTGACTTAAATCCAAGTAAAGTGCTTTTGGGACAGAGCTCGAGTAAAAGAGGAAATGAAGACCGGATTTAACCGCGAGCAGTAGGTCGTATAATGAAAGCTTATAATTTATTGACCGTAAAGTCTTAACTCATTTACCTCATCTACCTAACATTTTATTAACAGCTGCACTTTACGCGCCACTTTAATCACCGTTCTCCAGACAACGGATTATTCCTGAAACGATAACTATGACTAATACGTAAGTAAAATCTTTCCCCTTTCTCCTCCTTGAATTTTGAAAATTCCCAAATCCCTCGATATTGCAATTACAGAAGTAATCGTTGGTAATCGTTGGCAATCGTTTTCCTTTGATATTATTATATTTGGTTCCTTGTATCCGCAATCAGAATACACATGTAACGTTTACCCCTTAATATCATGCATACACTCTTTCTTTTCACTCGGAAACATTCTCACCCCTCGCTTAGCAGTACCTTTGTAGGGGCTCCGATACCCTTCATTTTTCACTATAAGAGCCTACACGTTACCGCTGATAACCCTCCGGGGTGCAGCGAACAAGGTAAACAGAAGAACACGCGAGGGCTGGAGAGGACAATGACGAAGTGCTGAATAAGTGGCGTGGTTTAAACTCTTCGGTTTCGTTCGCGCACCTTTGATCTCGCTTGTGCGCTTTTGAACGCCGTCACGCCCCTTCGCGGGTACTTCATTTCGGTCTGTTTTCCCCAATCCGCCCACAATTCAAGCCTATAAATCGCACAATCTGGCCCAGCATATGCTCTCATGAATTTTCATAAAAATTAATTTATTTTGCATCGAAATGACAAAAGATCGTTTCAGGAAAAAACGAGCAAGGAATTTATTGAGATACAGAGAGGAATTTTTTTATTTATTTATTGCGTCACTCTCGTTATAATTTAATTAAGCTTTCTTTCTCTCTATCGCGTTTGTTACCATTTTCAAAATGTCAGAAAGCTATTTATTTCCTAATGGCACCGCGTCCTAATGACTTAGACAAGAGATTCACGTTGCGTCTCAGTGAGCACGTATGTAGATGACCGTTCCATTTGTCGAAACGACACTAACTCCGACTGCGCGGACTCTCAAAAATGCGAGGTAATACACGACCGTGGAATACCAAGAGAAATACCAGGGAGGCTTAAGTCCGAAGGGTCACGGCTCATGTCACGAATCGCTACGTGCAATAATGCCTTTATGCGGAATGCCGACGTGTAAGCTCGACCGAACGATGTAAGTCCGGTTGTAAACCGGACTGAGAGTGGACGAAAGGAAAAAACATGAGAAAAAGATGCAGAAATAAAACTATTTGCACTATTGCGTAAGTTAGAAAATCGGGGAGAGGAAAGCGGGGACGGGCAGGCAGAGAGACAGGAAGAATAGGACAAAGAGAAGAAATCAGCGTAAGCGCAGTAAAATCTATCGAATCAGTTTAACGAGTGTACGAGGGTTATAAATCAGTTGGCGTTGTTGTTTTTTCGTCGAGTCAATGGACGGGCGGGATGACACGAGAACGAGAGAGGAGGACGCGGAAAGAACGCGAGGGAGGTACCAGAAGAGCAAGAGGTGAGCGTTCGTGAGAGCAGAGAGAGAGAGAGAGAGAGAGAGAGAGAGAGAGAGAGAGAGAGAGAGAGAGAAAAGGGGATTGCGCGGGGAGTGACGCAATAAAAGCCGTAGCTGGTGGCGGGCGACAGGGCAGATGCATTTTACGACCCGTAGTGCACCGACCGTGCAACCCACCATCGGGTCTCTCCCTGGTCACCCTGTCTATCCCCTTTCCCTACCCTTCCGCGGACTCACGCCTGACTACGTGCAGTTGGACGCGCGCCGGCCGCCCAGCGCGTCCGGCGAATTGATTTCAGTTATTTCCCGATCATGTAACTTGTCGAGGCTTTTACATGGACAATTGATTATTATTGCTATTCCGATATCCGGCGCGATTCGGCGAACGGCACGCCGCGCCGCGCGCCGGTTCCAACGCGGGGAACCATAGGCTAACCCCTATGCGAAAAGAGAGAGGGATCGTTTCGATGTTACTCCTGGCCGCGGACGGGATTTCCGGCGTTGCGTTTCTTCCAATTCCGGGCTACTCGCTTCACTTCAAATTCGTCCGAGGGCGGGGGCGGAGGAGGGCACGCCGCTGGAGCAGCTGTTGCTGCGTCACCCCTCGTGCATCTCGCGCCGTATGACATCGCCGGAAATAAATTCGTACAAATTGGCTTGGATAGATAAAGAAGTTTCAACGTGGCCGTTTTTCCTTTGTTCGACCGTTTCGTAAAATCGGTTTTCATCCCTGTTTCCGACGCACCTCCGGATTACCGGCGAAATCCCCTTTTCGCATCGGATTTCTCGGCCATTTGAAGTTTGAAATGCACGCGAAATGCTCAACGACCGGCGCCGACAAGCGTGCTTTGATGTCGAACGTAATGTTGCGAGCGGAATGAAAGATTGAAATCGTCCGCGGATAGAAATCAGAGTCATGATCTCGATTACGCTTCTCCATAGGCAGCCGATCTTTATAGAATTAGGATTTAATTAACGAGACTAGCGAGAGCTCGGTATCGAATACAATCTCGTTGTAGCTCTCCGTTTTCTATCGCCAGGAAAAAAGGGAAGAAGAAGAAAAGACACGCGTGTAAACACGGAAGGAATAGGGTGGCCCTGAGAAGAACCGAGGGAAAATGTTTCTCGCGAAGCGACATAAATTTATGGACGAACAATTTTATCTCTTTTTCGGGCAGCCACGTGCTCTTGTTTCTCCTCCGCGCGCATATGTACGCGTTTTCCGCACATTCTCTGCACAGCCTCGCGCATCTGCGCCACGAAAGACGTGCAGAAGTTGCGTGATGCACGCGTACAGGCGGCGTGAATTATCGGTGCACCATAGATATTATCGCCAGTCGCGATTTTCGTCGTCCGAACACTCTTTCACTCCATTTCTTGCATCTGTTCAATCCCAAATGGCTATTTGCAAAAACACCGACGGCTATTTACAAAGAATCCTAAGAATGAATATCGATAGAGAATTATAGAAGCCAAATATTAGAAAGTAAAATCAATAAGTCTGTTCATTCTGCTTCCTATAATCCTATCGTATTGAATAAAAATTTTTTCAACAACGCTCATCGTTTTTGTTCTTATTGCTAGTTATTTTGTTTATTATTGTATTATTATTAATTTTTCTGTATATAAAATTGTATTGTTGTTTATTTCTCTGTATGTAAAATTTTCTACGCGTATAATAACGCGTACGTATTTTTAAATAGTAAAAAATTCCTTATCTTTTAGTCGTTGATATATTCATTCAGTAATGTATAATTTTCTACTTGTTTACACGCATGCTTCAATGAATAATTAGAAGAATTTAAACCAAATATATCTCTAAAAATAATACGCCTTCCATAAATTTATTTAAATTGTACACGTGTATATTTTTATACTTTTGTGTGTAGCAAATATCGGATACCATTTAAACGCGAATAAATAAGGTCCGCGTGAATGCACTAAAAATATATGCGTAATTCGGTCGTTCTTCTGGCGCATCGCGAATTTGCCCCGGAATCCGTAGACGCGTAGGAAGTACAGATAACTAAGTGGTGGAAAGTAGCTGGAGCAGTTTGTAGCTGGGCGATCGCTTCGGATGTTAAGTTATCCCGACGATCCACAATCGAAAGAAAGATTTATGATATCTCGCACTTTCCGATGAATACAAAATACCGCAATACCTTTCGGCGGCGGAACGTGAGGGTGCTCGAAGGTACGGTAACTCGTTCCTCCGAGAAAGGTGAGGAAACTCCACCTAGCAAAGAATGCGGGGTCGTGTATTTTCTTACCCCGACATGTTCCGCCGTGTGTTGGTCAGAAGACGGCTCACATTACCCGGGATGATTTATACCATTCGGATGCGCTCATCGTCGAATATCGCGCGATTTCCGTCGAATGTCGGCAACAAACTGTTGAGATATTCTTCTCTTACGCGACGTTCGACGACATCTTTTTCCTTCACTCTCGTTTTCCCCCTTTTTGCCATATTTCATTTTTTCTCAAGAAGTGCCGCCTCTTGTCGCTATTTTCGCCGGCAGAATCGCGATTTCATCGGCTAAAACCCGCGTACAAAACGGTCGCGGTGTTCCAACGTAGGAAGGTTCTGACGTTTTGATTATTCGATTTACAACCCTTGCTGGAAATTCAGCACGCGGCCATGACATAAAAGTAACGGTGGGAATAGAGAGGTGCATGCGAAGGGGGTATACGCGAGCGCCAGCAGCTGTAACAGCGGAGAAAAATCAATTTCGGGAAAGCTCGACAGTCCGTTATAAAACTGGTTGGCCGTCGCTATTTTTTTCCCCAACTTGCGGGGAATAGCTCACCCTGGAATTCAGTTTTGTTACAGTTCCGCGCTTTTTCGTCGTTAACGTCGTTAAGCCGAAAAACGCGTTTTCGTCCGCAAAAGGAAGATACGAATTTGTTGGAAACATTGCCGGCGCTCAAGTTTCGCCGTGGAAATTCGGCGGGTCCACTGCCTTGGGATTAGCCACGTATCTCGGATCTCTACGTGCAGCCGAGGAGAAAGAAATCCGCATACTCTATTTAGGAACGATGACGCTGCGCAAGTGGAAACTTCGGTGCTCATGGACGTCTGTGTGTCTCATAAGACACACCTGCGCGCGGTGCAAGTAGGTAACGCGTGTGTAAAAGAAGGTAATACGCATGTAAATGTCGGGGGGCTACAACACCTCCGTGAGATCTGAATCGTGTAAGTTGCGGAATAGCCCAAGTATCTCCAATTTTACCTTTCTCACCAATATTACTGTAAGCGCGTGGAAATGTTAGAGATACTAATTTTTTTTCATGCGCGTTGCGCATTACGACGTTTATTTCTAATTATACAAATTGCAGCTGTATCTTCGTAAACGAATTACAATCTTTCAGTCTTTAAATTTTAAATGAAGGATCGCGGCATCTTGCTCACGTCATAAGGCATTGTCTCGAAAAATTCTTTATCTCACTCCTAATCGCATCGTGGCGACTTGCTCGAGCGCGAGCAACGTGGGAAATTCTCGACATTGCGCCGCAGGATGGGTTAAATTATATTAAAAGGCACGGCGGAAATATTCTTAGTAGATTGCTAATGTAAATTTCAACCCAAACATTCGCTTGAATTTCATCGCTGCGTCCGAGTTCGGGTCGTAATAGCGGTTGAAAAATTTTCAGTCACAGTACTTTGTTTCTCTCGAAACTTTTACGCTGAAGTAACACACGTACGGAAAAATTGAATGTACCACGCTTATCTTTGTTCCTTCTGTTGTTGTTCCTCCATATGTTACTACTTCTAATATATATATATATATATATATATATATATATATATATATATATATATATACACTGGATTACGAAGAGACATATGTATATTTGTCAGCACAAAAGAAAAGTTAAATCTCTCTGTCTCTCTTTGTCTGCTGAAATTTATACGTTCCTTCTGTTTTAATATTTTTCATTAATTTGATATTCCTCGCTGTGTCAGGCGTATCATCGAATATACGCGTGCACAATTTCGATATAGAGTCGCCTCTATCGAGTATCTTCAAAGCCGTTAATTTCAAGCAGCTGTACGGCGAAATCGTGACGAATGTCAGAACGATCGGCCGCACTATTACGCGACCGACAGAGGAACGGCCGAGGGATGCAGAATGCGGGATAGAAGAGAGAGAGAGAGAGAGAGAGAGAGAGAGAGAGAGAGAGAGAGAGAGAGAGAGAGAGAAAGAGAGAATGCGGGATCCGTGCATCCGGATGGACGCGAGACCCGTCATTGGCTTTATTGGTGTAGTAAAGTCTATACTGACAAACGACCTATAGAGTACTGACCACCTGGAGCACGTCTGGAAACGTGGTTAAACTCTACGTCTCACGCAGACGCGTCCAATACGCATTACTTTCGCCTCTCGATGAAAAAAGACGAAGCTCTCCTCCTATTTTGAATTATTCTTTCGATGTACTTCGATGTACACTTTTTGCGTTATTGAAATCCGTCTTCTATTTTTTTGCCCTTAGCGTGATCAACATTTCTCATTGGACCAATAGAGAGAAGTAATTTTATTGCACTTGATTTATTGCGTATAATTAATTATTGTAATATAATTAAAACAAAAGGTACCGTTTAACGATTTAACTAATGTATCTTACATGGCGATCGAAGAATCTTTGACAAGAATAAGCCGTCATCAGTTATAAAAAGAAAGACCGTCCGTCTGATTGAAAGTAACCGGGGGATAGGAGCTCGTTAAAGCACTTGCATAATGAATGCTTCGAAGAAAGATTGCGACTCGGTAATTAATTCTGAAACTTGATCGAAGATGAACAGAGCTTCGTTTTCCATTATAATTCCGGTAGTATCTTGCAAATATTAACCAATGTACTTTAAAGACAATTCGATCATGGGAAGCGCCATTATTATATCACCCTGTCTGCTTTGAATAACATGAACAACATTTTAAGCGGTTTCGATAAATGCGGTAACAACAATAGTGAATAATAACGACGACACGGTTGTCGCCTCTGAATGCACTTGCGTTGATTAAAATGCCGAGTTAATGAATATAACGTGTTAAATCTCTTTTTGGATGTACTCGGATAAATTATACGCGACTTTTTTTTTTTACCATAAACTGCGGATCACAAAACCTATAAACCATTTAGCGTTTGTAGCCTTTTAAACACTTTCCGGATTTTGTTGGCCATTTGTATCCCCCATATTGTCTACAGGCAATATTTTCCCAGCGTGGTCATAACGTTCGCGTTGTCGATCGGTGTTTCGAGATCGGCGGCGTGCACTATCGCGATTCTAAATACAATATCGAGCACCATAAAATAGGTGTAAAGTTGTTTGACCGTCCGTTCGATCGGCCCGACGTTTGAAGGATGAGAGCCCGAATTGTAAGATGGTCACAGGATGGAAGACGGAGAGGGATTAGGCCACAACCAGATCTCTAAAACCACGAACAGGAGTGAGATTGACCCGTTTAGCTTCGCAGAGAACGAGCTTTATAGATTGTAAAGTTGTAAATTCTCGCTGAAGCGTCATGTAAGAAGTTCCCGGATACTGTGGTCATTAGAACAGAACAGTTGAATGATATCAGAGCTCTAAACGCGCGGCCGTATAATTGGCGAATGACACGAAATGAATTGTTTAATAAGATAAAGAGGGAGTATCATTTTGAGGTAAGGTAGGTAAGAAACACTAAAATTGTTTGTCGTTAAAAAATTGATGTTAAGTACGTCTAAGAACGTAGAAAGTTTGCCATAAAAGAATTTCAGTGAAAAAGAATTTGATGAGAAGTAATTTAATTTTAAAAGCGTATAGTAAAGTTAATTTTTATTGCACGTTAATTTTATTTCTCGTGCCTTTGGTATTTATATGTATTTTTATATGTATAGATATGATAATAATTAATTATCTGTATAATCTGATATTGACAAGCTGATTTTAATACGGATCACTAATAGACAGACTAATAGACAGATAACTTTTACATGCAAATTATTTATTCCGTTAATAAAAATTTTAATGATTAATTATTCTACGTAAGAAAAAATTTTAATTTAATATTTAATTTAAATGTGAAGAATAAAACTTATATTTCATCAGTCTTCTGTCGACAAAATAATAGTACAATGAATAATTATCTTCTGTTTTTTTTTATTTTCTTTTATAATTATTTAATTTTAGATAATAGATCTATGAAGAAAATATCTTTTAGACACAAAAAAAAGTATATAAATTCTATCTTTATAGGGATCTTTATAAGCATATAAATATCATATGGATTCCTTGTAAATATAAAATATAAATAAGAATATCTCATAGTATCTTGAAATGGATAGATAAAAAATTAGTGTAATGATTTAATCCCCTGGAACATATAATTGTTTATAAATATATTATGTATATAAAGATGCATATACAAAACTCATAAAATAAAACTTGGTATTACTGATATTACTGGTATTACATCATTTATTATTTTCTGATTCATTTTTTACTTTCTCTGGCGTTTTATTATGCAATAAAATATTAATTATACGTTACATAAGTTATTTGGAATTTTTAGAATATTTAAATTCACTAATATAAATGAAAAAAGACAGGAAGTATTTCTTAAAATTAAATAATTTTAAGAAATACTTCCTGTCTTTTAATAAAAAAGTTAATGTTAGTCTTTAAATAGTTAGTCTTTTAATTAAAAAGTAATATGTTTTTATAAAAGTGAAATTGCCTTATATATTAAAAAAAAATAAATTTCGTGAAAATGTCTTTTACACTTTTTGCTAAGCATTCTGTATACGGATTTTCAGAGAATGAGGATATAAACATCAAAATTGTTATTTTGTGTGATTTTAATATAAAATATAACTTTTAACTTTTTTCAATATATTGTCAAATTAAAAAGTTTCACATCAAAGAATATTTTAAATAATATTTGACGAAAAATAGACTAATTGTTATTAATTGCTTTTCTTCATGTAACACACGCCAATTTTATTTTAATCTATCACGGTCTATCCATTTATATTTATTAATAAAACGACAGAAAAAGAGGATGGTAGAAGTTCATCGTGGGTGGACTCGAGGCTTTCCCCTTATTTTTTATCGTGGTTTGGTTGGTAAAAATAGGTCTGCCTAACGTTATAGAAAGCAGTTGCGAATAAAGGGGAAGGAGCGAGAGAGATGTAGAAGAAGCAGAAACGGGACAAGAGGCGGACAGTGACAGGGGTGAGAGGGGATGAGAAAACCGCGGAGAGGCATCGATAAATCAATGGAATATGGTAATGTCGCACAATTTCAATAATTTAAATATGTATGAAGGAAAATGGAACAATCTGGAAGGCAGGGATCTGCCGGAGTGTGGTACACTGAATCGCGCCTAATGAGACGCCTCCGGTCCCAAGGGAGGGGGTGATTCCGTTTCTCCTTGTCGCGCGTTAGCCCTCCCCCGATCTTTATTTCCAGCTCGCGCGTCTCGCCGAAACAGACAGTACGCCGATGGGGCGTACTGTCCCGGACGACTTGAGGGGTGCCGTTCTGGTAAATAAAATAAATTCCTTTCGAATAAATATATATATATATATATATATATACACACATACACACACATACATACGTATATATAACACGCGCGCGCGCGCGCGCGCGCGCGCGCGCACACACACACACACACACACACACACACACACACACACACACACACACACACACACACAAATATATATGTGTATGGCTTGCCACGAAATGTTGCGGAAAGAGCGCGTCGCGTAGCGGCTCGTTACTTCGCGCCGCGCTGTCGTCCTGACAGACGACAACGACGACGACCTTGCGTCTTGACGGGCTGGAAAACGCGTTGTCTCTCCGCCGGGATATCTTTATCCGAAATTGGTTTTTTCGTGGGTGCACCGCCACAAGCGGTGGCGGCAGGGAAACGAGGACGGGAGAAGAGAGCTGAAAGCAAAGCGCGCGTTTCGAGGAGGCGCGATTACGGTCCGAGAAAAAAAGAGATCTCGCGGGAACTTCAATTTTCAGATCTATGAAAACGTTTCGCGAGAGAGCCCCCAATCCTCTGTCAGAACTAAGCGCGTGTCTCGGATATTCCTCGGCGTTTCGTCTCTTCCACGTGCGTGCCGCCTCAGCGTCTCGGCGAACGCGTGCACTCGGCATCCGTTTGAAAGCGATATCGAAAATATGGGAGGTGCGATCGCGTTATTTTCGACGTTTTCAAAGAACGCTCTTTCCCTCCTGGAGCTTTATGTAGAATTCCATATCTCGACGATTTACACAATAAATATGATAAGGCTCAATTCCGATTACATCCGAAAACATTTATTCGCGTGATGTAGCATGAACGTGGGCAGCAGCAACGTCAAAGTAAGGACGGCGGAATTAAAAACCTATATCGTTAGAACGAGATAATTGCTCGAGGTGCTCGAAGATAATTGCTTGCGGATATACAGATGTAGATCCCAAATCGGAACACACGTACACACGGCCGTCCAGGGCGTCTGATCGATTCTGGTCAATCAGAATGATTGGTCGTCATCGATGGTGACCGCGAGAAATGGATTTGATTTCCGAAATGGTACAATAGCTTTACAATCAGATTGCGGTTCTCCAGCCTCACATGCGCGCCGAAAGCTCTTCGTTTCATATCGAGGTGGCCTACAGCCGCGTATGGCATCCAGTAGAAATGATACGCGCGCAAAACGAGCGAATATCGAATTTTATGAAAATTAAAACCGCGGTCGGAAACAGAGCTGATAGAGAGATCTTTTAAAAATGTAAGTCAACTGCGAGAAAGGAGAACTATGCGAGCGCGACTATCGCGAAGAAGTTAAAAGCAATAGCAGCTTTTGTAAACGACGCTTCTTTACTCGAAGACGTTACTCTGACTTTTTTTTTACTTTTACTGGCGAACAAATTTCACCATTCCTTTTCGACACGGACGTTCCGTTATATGACCATTCTGCTGTCCAAATGTCAATTTGCCCCGATGTACCGCGGCGTATACTATCTTCAAAATCGACGTATTTTATTTATCTTACGTTTGCGGACAGAAACTGGAGAATACTTGTATTCTTGGTATCTCTCTGTGTTCTTCTTGCATGTAACTTCAGAGACACCTATCGACTAACGTTTTCTTAAAGAAGTTTTAATCACGGAGAGTACAAGGCAGAAATAAGGGCGGTCTTCGATAGAGGAGGTAAATAGCGAGCAAGAAAGAAACGAGAAGAATCTTGCACGTGTGTGTGTGTGTGCGATACTTCGACACGTGTAGAAGGCGCGATCGACTCGCGGTCGACTCGTCCAGTTGCAGCACGCGCTTTGTGTGTTCCTTCATATAATTATTTACAGGTCACGTATTTAAAAGGACGCCTTATGAGTGCACCGTGTCGTTGCATCGAGGGCGAACGTACATGAGATACGTTTCCGTCCCGGCCTTCATAGCAGTTTCCGCCGTGGTTGCGGCTTCGCCTTTAATTGCGAACGTGATTCGTTGTAGCCGGAGGGAGTGCCAGCTAGCTTTGTTCAAAATGAGAATGTCTGAAAGCACCCTTATTTATATATCAGAAGATCGCAATTTGACGATTAGCATTTTCAATGGTCCCTTACTCGCATTTTTGAATTTTGCTTCCCTTCCCCCTCTTCCGCCCTACAGAGATACGCATGTTATTAATAGAGTATACGACATGTACAATATTCAGTTATCAACGAACAATCGAGCATCGTTGAATATACTCGTGCACAAACAGACCAATCGCTTTTTTATTAGTAAATTCTAGAAAACAAATAAAAAATTAATGTGTGCGTACAAGTGTTGAAAAAATACAAAGATGTACGTTTTTATATTGATTAATTATATTACTTATTTCCATAAAACCGAGTTAGGTATATTAGAAGTTCTCATATTTTTCAAAAGAACGAAGAACGATATTGACAAATCGAATACTTTGCAAGTAAGGAAGACAGTTGTAAGAAGGGGTGAAGCGATTTCTCGACGCGCAAATGGGGTTTGGCTTAAATTAGCATTCCCGGCAGGATTCTTCCGCGTTCTACAAGCTCGCCGACGAATGCGTCATTCTTTTCGACTATCCGAAACTAATTTGAGGGGTGGGGGTTAAGTAATTTAAACGTAGCGTAGAGCAATTAGAAGGGCGCCTTCGCGCTGGCGGGTAGTCGGGGGTGATTTAGGGATACGATCTCGAGAGCGAAGAATAAGAGAGAGGGTGCGACTATAGCGTGCATGCCAGTTGTAAGGAGAATAAGGAAGGAGAAAAGGTGGATGTCGTGGAGCGGGGAAAAGGGGGAAGCGACTGTAGATGAGAAGGGTGGAACGGGGGTGAAAGCGATTCTAGGCACAGGTAACTTCTGGCAAGTTGGCCCGCGCCCCCACCGTGCCAACGAAGGAGAAGAGGGCGATGGGTCTGAAATATACGCGGGAGGATGCGGAATTTATGTGTAGCCACACCTGGTTAGTGCTTACATGCGAAATAGTCTCATAAATTTCCATACACGAGCCGCCGGGGTTTAAATCCTGCTCGTGCCGAAAGCTCGGAATATTGGTTAACATATAGGCGTCGAATCCGACTTTCGTCGTATATACGTCGAGATCGATGGTGCGATCGAAGATCGCATACGGCGTACGCCTCGCCTTTGTCAGGAAACGAAGGAAACGGTTAACTACGGAAACTTTTGCCGCTTCTCCGACATATTTGCTAATGACGAAACAAAGAATTCCTCGCGCGTCTCCCCTCGCGAACCGATCGAACCGCGGGGGTTTCCCCGTGTTCAGCAAGTTCGGCGAGTAGTTTTAATGATGCGCATAAGTAAACATAATTTCGTATAAACTAGTTGGCTTTGGCAGAAGTTTCGCGCCAACTCAAGGAACTGAATGACGTAACTCTCTCTACACAGGTGCGCTTAACTACGTAACATTCTGCATGTTTAATTTTTTCTTATTTTCTTCGTGCGCGCGTGCACAAGCTGCAACCCGCGATCTGGTAAACGTGATCCAATCCGCCACGTGACAACCGCATCTGCCTTTTATCCATCACGCGGAACGAACAACGAGTTAAAAAACATCCGCAGGAATGCTCCATCTATGCAAATTTTCTATTATGTATGTATTCGCTAAACCTCTCTTAATTCTTCTAATATTCGTGTGCGGCAAACTCGTATTTATCGCATGAAATAGTAATCGATTAATTACTCGAAACGATATATGTTTACCGCGTGTTTAAATATTAATTAATTTGTTGTTATCACACAAACAATTATTATTATTCTTTGTGGGAAAGTATATAAAAATTATATAATAAAATAGGTTAACAGAGAAATAGATATAAAATCATTGAAGAACCTTAAAAATTAATCTTTATGTTAAAGATTTATAGTGCTTTCTATAGGGCTTTCTCTATTTATCAACTTCGGTTGCGATATGATGTTAAAGTTAAGAAAAGATTCCCTGTATTGTAAAAAAAAGGATTACGAAGAACAGTCGGACGCAATGAAACATGCAGCGAGGTACGGACGGTGAGATCTGTCGATCGCTGTCACGACACACGAGGGCACGTCGACGACGAGGGATGAAGAAGAGTTGGAGAGGATAGCGTGATTGTGCGGTCAGTAGCAGCGATCAATGCTTCCGCGTATATACGGCACGTACGGAATCCGATAACATCGCACCCTTTCAATCGACTTCACTCCCACAAAGACATCCCGACTTGATTTTAGCATAACAGGGAGGCTATCGCCAAAATCCGTACGACGCGGCCAAGCGCGACGTGGCTATTCATTTGATCATAGCCGTTTATCGGCAAAGCGAATTTTCGACTGATACGCATCGAGCGCGTTCGGATGCAATTTTTTACGACACATGCGGTAACGTCGGAGAGTCGAAGTACCGAGCTGAAATTTCAGGATTTCCTCCTCCCTTCCCCTCTGCCCTCCCCTCTCCCCGGATTCTTTTATTTCTGTCATCCGCGCTCGTACGTCAAACGCCGAAATTGCGTTACTGTCCGAGAACAAGCGGATTCGCGTACTTACATATACAGAACCGCAAAACAGTGCGGAACAAGCCGGCGCGACGACGGCTGTGCGGGCGCACTCTCAAGCAACGATTGTTCCGCGTGGTAGGGAGGGATCCGCTTTATTGGAGAGTGTTGCTATCGACAGCTTCGCGCCGTTAGGTTGGCTGGTAGGTAGGTTGGTAGGTAGATATACTCCGGGCTCGCTCCGCTGCATTTTCTCTGTTATCGTTGCAGGGGTTCCGAGCGAAGCCGTGCGGACAATGGCGGATCCCCGTGGCGGACGGTGAGAGAAAGTAAAAATTAACGAGAATTCAAGCTCGGCCGGAGCCATTGAAAAATTGCCCGGTGCCGCACGCGGTGTACGCGGGTGCGAGCCAGGGTTTGAGACTTGTTGGCGGGAGTATTTTTTTCCGTCGGGCTCACCCTCGCGTCCATCCCCTCGCTCTCTCTCGCTCTTTCTCCGTCTCCCTCGATCTCCGTCCCCGTACTCTTATCCGTGTCGCGACCGAGTCGCATACCGCGTCGTGCTCCGCATAGCGTCGCCTTTTCTCGCGCCAACTCCACCGTGGGATATGCTCGCTTTTCTCCCTCGTCACTCATCCACCATCCGACATTGCCTCACATTGCGTACAGATCATAATCTTGCTTCATTATCGGAAGCAGTACGAGCATGCGTATCTCGACGGATGGAGAACGACGTTTGAGGTTGATTTTTTCAACGCGACACTCGATCACGACGATAGAATCTGTGGACGTTTAAAACCGTGAGAAGATGTGCTTTTTGATTTTCGGAACGCGAGACGAACGATGGACGTAACGACGATGATAATCGAGACACGTTGTAGTCAGCCGCTCAAATTGATTAATGGTGCCGCCAAAGGAAGCGAGATAGGAATGTACCCGCGTATCATTCGTCATCGATATATGTACGCGTTATAACATGCAGACTATTTCTGAGATAAGAATCCGATCGAGTGAGCTAATGGAACAAAACTGGAAGTTATTGCTAGACTGGAGGAAAAACTACGTTAGAATGATTGATGAAGAGAGCGAAGTTAAAATGGAAGTAACTGTCAGAACCTTGAATTCCGCAAAGTTAAAGTGGAAGTTATCGCGGATGATTTTGTTTCGCGCTCACGCGCAACGCGGAAACTTAAGTGAAATACTTTCCGGAATCTTTCTTGCGAGATCGGGGCCAACAAATTCCCATTAGAACCGCGGTCCAGAGTATCATTATTTTACTACCGCTTCCCTTATCGATCGTCGCTACTGGATTTTGCTCTTTCCTCGTCGCTTGTTATATCGCATGTTTGCCAGAGATGGTTGTGTACCCAAGCAAGTCCTCGGTGAAAGGTGATTTATTCCGATCCGAGAATCGCTTGCACTTGCAAAGGAGAGGTATCATCTAATTTTAAGCTATCCCCGCCGATCGATGTGCTATAAAACCACCGATAAGGAGCATCATCTTAAACATTTATCGAATCGTATCCCGCCCACCGCGATTTCCTAAGATATTTCGGGGAATCGCGAGAAAGTGGGAGAGCGCAAGAAGACCGCACGGCATCCGCTTGAGTGCAGCTTGCCAGTTGATCTTGCATACAATATCTTCTACCGTTTACTCTTCTTATTATGCCGGCCGATCGATCGTGCCAGTGCGAGCACCCGGGCTCGAGGTAAGACGACTTGGCTGTACGAGAATAGCGGGTAAGGCGAACGCAAGGCGAGAGCGAGAGCGAGCGAGAGCATAAGAGAGAGGGGGGGAGAGAGAGAGAGAGAGAGAGAGAGAGAGAGAGAGAGAGAGAGAGAGAAAGAGAGAGAGAGAGTAAGCGAGAGGGTGGTAAAGAAGGCGCGGGAAAGGGGACGGTTTGTAGCTCGAAGGGTAAGCCTGTCCGTAGGACTAGCGGCACGTCCTCCCCGGGGAATCCGGCGTATCTGCTTCGCGGCACGGGCAAACACATCGGGGATGAAGGAAGTCTGGCTTCCATTTCGCGCAAGGCGCGCCGCAGCGAGGCGAGGTAAATATTGATACAGATCGAACATCTAATCGCTCCGTCCCGCCCGTTTACCAACGCAGCATCCATATACAGTAGATTCGCGTGAACGGTTCTCACATTCGCGCGCGCGCGCGCGCGCGAGCGAACGCCGATTTCTGCGTGCGCCGCGAGCTCCTGAAGTACGCGTAAAGCGTGAGATCGTGATTGATGGAATCGGAGGGTACGGGGTACGAACGAGATCTGCGACAATACGTTCGTCACGCATTGTCGTTTGCGCGATCCCTAAGGACACGATCGGGAAACCCCGTTGAATCTGAAGATAGACGGAGACGACGCCTATGGACGGCTTGCTCGTCTTTTGTTACCGCGTACAATCGCAACGATGAACGGACGGAGTTTGACGGGTGAATTCATCCAATCGGAAATTAACGTTCGATTGTACAAATTATTAATTTATTTCATCCCAATTTGTGATCTACTGAAAACTTGAATAATTATAACAGGATTTAAAAGCCCATACATTTCCTGTGACTAATCGGAAGAAATACGATCAAGAATATGTCGTGAGAAATGAAAAAGTCAAATTTTTGAAAATTATTATTTTTAGAATCATCAGCAAAACGGTTGCGCTTCTACGTATCGGTTTATTTATACGAACGTTTATTTTATTCGCATTTGCCATTATTATACCATCGTGAAAGTTGATATCAATATTTATGATACGCATTCATATCCGAGTTTATTGGCAGGATCGACGAATGTCATAATGAAATCAAGATTGTAGCGAAAATATATCCGAAGACTGATTATTAATTTGAATACGTGCACTCGCCCTCTGGGCATTAAATCACATTCTAATATAGAATTTCCCGGGTTATTGTTGTTCAATTAATTCCGTTCAATGTAATTAGAATAGATACGCTTAACGTGTTTAATGATTGCAAAACTGGGAAATTCCCAGCGTATGCGTGCTGTCATGATTACGCCGGCAGAAATTTAATCTCCAAATAAGAAAATACGCGCGGGCTCGCCGGCGCGTTTTCACGCGGCGGCGGTACAGGTGTAATCGGCCGCCTTGTTCAGTCAGAGTTCCACTTTTTTCACCGGTATCCTTCTGCGTCCGCGAATCTCATAATGCACGCATGATTGGGCAACTTTGTCAGCGAGATACCACACCGCGAGCCAGTGGTCGCGCTCTCATACGAGCGCGCATTGCCCGAAATGCTTCACTTCAGGGACTCGAGGGAAATCATGTATGAAGTTCCTCTGTTTCCACTCCCTTTCTGCCGGTCCCTTTCTATCTCTCTACCTCTCACTCCTCATCCGATTCTCTTGCCGGAAATTTCGTTTCATGACGCACAATTCGGCCGAGCGATGAAAAGGCCGAATAGACTGGGAAGAGCGAGCGGAGTGAACAACAATCGAATGAAAACGAACCGCAGATGTCAGATGACTGGGAGATCTCCCTTTCCCAAATTGGTTCCTCCTTTCACTTAACTTGACAAATCTCTCTTTATCCAACTCCATTGATTGTTGATCGATAAAGATTTTGACGCGAGCAAATAATAACGCGTAGTGATAACGATGTTTGGCATGTACGCACACGGGAATTTGAGAAATTATACGCAACGAAAGTTAGCGACGTGTAAAAGTTTCGTTTGCGTTTTGCAAGCTGCGGATATTACGTTGATACTTTTTTTTATGTTATATTACTGGTAACGAGTCCATTAGCAAAGCTGTTAATGGATGCGCTTTCCGGCCTGGATAACCGAGACTAAAGCCATTTCATTCCTGTTTCTTTGCAAACGTAAAATAAATTCATGGCAACAATGGCCCGGGAGAACGATTTGTGCATTTTTTTTTAATTTCCTTACAATTCCTAAAAGTAATTATAAAAGTGAAGAAACGGTAAGTAATGCTATTAAAGCAGATAAAGATGCAATATCGAGCGGCCAGAGAGTAAATATGAAAAGCTAAAAAGAATTAACAAGGATAATATTTAATATTGGGTAATATTGGGTAATATTTTCTTCAAATAATGAAACGGCGCATGCCGCGCTGTCAAAGAAGCGCGATAGCGATATGTTTCGTGAAAACGTTCACGAGATAAAGAGACAGAAAAGGAAATATTGAAAGAGATATGTAGCAGCGGAGGCACGGGCCAAAGCAAAAGCCAACGATAAATTGTGATTTGCCATCTCACTAGACACAGCAGCATATTTATAGCGCGGCGATCAAAGTAAAAGTTGAGGTGCGCGCTTTATAACGCGACGCCACTGTGATATTCACCATTTCCGTGGATCCTGAAGCGACAATGAACGTGGCCCACGCGTGTGTTTGTCAGGAGTGATCGGGGCCCCGAGCCCGGTGTCCATCTTTCATTGTTATCGCTAATGGAGGAACTTCTGCTGCCGCCAGGGCACTCACTCTCAAGTCCGCTTTTACGTACGGAAGAAAGGAGCAACTCCCGAGGAGAAAGGAAAGAAGGCGCGACAAAGACATCGAGACATCGAGAAAGAGATGGAGGGGAAAGATCGAGGAATGGTGTAGTAAGAAAGAGATGAACAGAGAGGGGGGGAACAGGATCGATGTACGAAATGGATACGCGACTTTTCCGTGAGTTTAAATCGGAAGATGTGGACCCTGCCGGCAGCTCTTATCTGGCCCACATTTTAAAACTTGGAACTTCAACGATCTATGGCTCGGTTCGTGCGGATAATGTTGGCGTGTGACGCGAATCTTTCAGCTCGAATCTTTCCTTCTCCTTGCACCCTATTCTGCACCCTATTCTGCACGCGTGAAAGAAATTTTCACGTTGCTTCCCCACGCCTCGAATACACCCTCATTCGAACTTGAAGATGGCAAACACCAAGATGTCAAATTACTTCTTTTTTTTTTTCTTCCTCATATCCTTGACATGTTATGACTCTGCGGTAGCAAATATGAACGTAAAAAAAAATAGCTTGCATATCGAATAACAGCGGGGGTAATAAATAGCCGCTGTATACATGCTCGAGATAAATGATCGAAACTCTTCTCTTTTAGTGCACGTCATTTCAATGAAATATATGCGGAGATGTATGTGGAACGGTATAAAATTCTTCGTAAAGTTAGTCAGGGATCTATGATTTTAGTTTTCTGAGTACACCAAGTCCAAACTTAGAGCTATATCCGTTTCATTGATATTCGCAAAGTTTCGACGTTAATAAAATTAAAAGAGAGACGCAAATGTTTCACCGTCTGACAGTGAATAATACATTTTTTATCAGTATCCGCGTTCCCAGAAATGTTTCCCATTTCCGATCTATCGCAGAGAAATTATTCTCTTTTTACAAAATCTCGTTTGCAAAATAATATATTCAAAAGGAAATTTCTATTAACATTTCGCAAACCAACATTGAGATGTAACATGCTTCCAAATAATGTTAATCATATTATAACTATTTCTACTACTTTTCTCTTATCGGTATATCATTTTATTTATTCATTGAAGTTTATCGACGTAATCTTCAAAAAAAAAAAAAAAAACATTTTATTTTTAACTCTAAAATTTCCGTGAAATTATAAAAATATGCAATCACATACGCATTTAAATTATTACTCATACTGCAGCTCTCAAATTTATTACAAAATTCATCATAATACAGTTGATAATGAAATAGAAACATAGCTTTGCGAAATACGATGCTCTTAACGTAAGATTACAAGTCTAAATAGGAAGAAAGAGAGAGAGAGAGAGAGAGAGAGAGACAGAGATACAAGATTCATCGTGCACACGTGTGCTCGCCAAAGGGCGTAATACCTCGCATCGTACTTTGTGCGTAAATATATCACAGACACGTCAACAAGCCAGTATTATTCCAATAATTCAAGCAGCTTAGCCTGGTTTCTCTAAACTCTCCTTTCTACCCACACACGCAGATGGGCAAGGATCGGATAATTATTTTTCTCATTTGCCATTCCCCCCCTCCCCCTCCCCCTCTCCCGCCGACGTCCGTTATATTCCGACGGTATCGGACCCGCACTTCGCTACCTGGAAACCCATTGAAGGTATTATGGCAATTAGCGTAATTAGTCTGGCAGCGCATTCGGCGTTTCATTTTAAGCCTTCTAAAGTGCGAAGAGACCAGCTCTCCCTCGGCGGTACTTCGTCTTTCATGTCGGCTTGTTACTCGCTACTATAGTTCGCGATTTCGTTGAATCTGTCTGCGAGCGGATATAGCGTCGCACTTAAATCCGATTTATCCGATAAATCTCGTATCAGTCGCGCTCCTTTGCGTAGGTTTCCGTCCTCCTAGCATCCGACCGAAGACCCCGTTGATCCTCGCCTTACTTTCGAATTAGCCAGGGCGATCCACTGGGACCACAGGCGGATCAGTTTAGATGGCTGTGTAAACTTGGAGCGATGCAAAAGCAGAAAGGATAGCGGGGACTATCGAGAGACGCGGGAATATCACGTCTCCCAGTGACGCGCTGGATACAGCGTGAAAAATCTTTTGTGAAGCTGTATAAAGCTCCGGTGCCGCGTGCGTTGCCGTGGCAACGACAGAAAGACTTTTGCAGTATTGTAGTATCGTTTCAACGTTTCATGAAAAACATTGAAACTTTAAACAAGATTTTTATTTTATTACGTAGACAAATATTTTTCTAAAATTTTTTTAATTGCTCTTTGAAGCTGAGAACGATATTTATCTTTATCGATGCATATGTAACCGTAAAAAAAAAAAAAAAAAAAAAAGAAGAAAAGGGAATTATGTACTGTGCGGATATACAAATGCATAAGGTGGAACGTTGAAAGTAGCGTGAAGGACAACGGGAATGCTTGAATCTCTCGGTCGGACCGGCCAGGCGATATTGAGCGTCTCGAGATGAATCTTCGACATCCCTCGAGAACATCCATGCGGATTAACTATATTGTGCCCGTATATAATGCTGCTCACGGTTTCGAGGCTAAGGGGTGGTACTGTCCCGAGCATGGATGGGGTACTCAAGATGCTAGGCCACATCGAGCTCCTTCATATAGCCTCCATAATCAACTGCATACCGCAGTGTTACCAAGCAGCAGTAGAACTACGTTTGCTCTTGGCATATGAATGCCATCCGTAGATACCACGGCATTATCCACTGTTATAACCAGCGACCATCGCCCGGGGCAAATGCCGTTTAATACGTACTTTATTCTGTATTAATATATACGACGATCGTCAATTGTTGCCTATTACGTGTAGATTAATAAATTATTTTATTTCGACTGTCTTCGAAGGCGAATTTCTTAATCTTATTTTGATTGCTGTATATGTCGAAGTCCACGTGTTTTGTCACATCAAGTCGTGAGATTCCGTTGGAGTAGCTAGATAAGAGAAAGGCGGAGAAAGCTGCAGGCGGACAGGAGATGAGTGAACACGGTGCTGAAGCCTGAAAATCAATTACCAATCACGCCTTTGGGCAAAGCCTCGACGCCTCGTGTTCGCCCAACGGTATATAATAGGAGCTACGGTGTCGTGCTCTGACACACCAAGAGAATACCGGGTTTCTCACGACATCGATCTACTGAAATTTCAGAGACGATTTAAAGTGACGAGTTTAAAGTGAGAAAATCTTCAAGTCACATATCAACGGATGGAGATTTATTATTTCAATTGAATTAGTGAATATTAGAGAACACTAAAGTCAAATTAATGTGTATTCGACGGGAAGATAATTACGTCAGCTAATATCGTATTGATTGTAAGCGGGTGCATCGTGCAACGGCAATTTGTTCAGTGGGATGATTTATCAATTATTTTTAATCCACCTCGCTGAATCCACTTAATTATGCTACACTATCATTAATAATTACATTGTTGTGATATTAATAAAACAGCAAAATAACAAAATAATAAATTTTTATTATTAATAAAGGTGAATAATAAAATTACAGTATTTTGTTCATGATGTCACGCGAATTTTTGATGATTTAGATAAATTAAAAATAGACTTCGTCTTTTTATAAAATTTCCGTTCTCAAATATCAACACGACGGTATTAATGTCTCATAGTTTATAAGATAATTTCGCAGATCAATCGTTGTATTCCGCATTCGTAGAAAGATTCCAAGATGAATAATCTGCCTCTTGTCGCGCATAAAAAGTAGACGGCGAACAGAGGAAAGGAGGGAACGATAGGACGAGGACTGATCTGAAGTGAAAAGGGCGCGAAGGAAGCGGAGGTTCGGTCGTGATAGAAGGTGACCTACTTTCTTATGAATTTGATTCGCGATATTACGTTTCGCTTGTCACGGAGCAGTGATTAACCCGCTCGCCTCGGGCAACAATTTCAATGAGCAGTTCCACATTCAATTGGCAGGACGAGATTCTTCCTTCTACCCTTCTATTTTTCATAATTCTTCATTGGATTAATGTCATGTCTCGCTGAAATTGTGAGCGAATTGCGATCCTCGATTCATTGTACAAATGCATCAAGCAGAATTGCACGAAAGCGATAATAACCATTGAAAGTACTATTTAAAAGATTGCTTCATGCGATCGAAAGAGGCCGACAACCATGTGATTGATATTTCTTACTAATACTGTCAAGCATTGTAGCTATTTTTCCTTCTTAAAACGGTTTAATGTTTCTTATTGTACGACTTTTTTATGCATGAAAAAATACGTTCTTTTTTTTCCCGTGATTTGATTTGGATTGAAATGAAATCATGTTTTATACGTGAAATTGTAATATTCATATGATAATTTTCATATGACTTTTATCTTGTGATATCTTGTGATCTTGTATTGAAACAATTGAAACAATGTTTCGTAATATGCGGTATCTTATCAGTAGATTAGATGATCATATTTACTTACATAAATTAAGGATAAAAAAAATTAATACGATATTGGTTACAATTGAAGATGTTATACTCTACGGAATTAAAATCCCCTCAAATAGAGAGAGAGAGAGAGAGGGGGGAGGGGGGGAGGGAGAGAGAGAGAGAGAGAGAGAGAGAGAGAGAGAGAGAGAGAGAGAGAGAGAGAGAGAGAGAGAGAGAGAGAGAGAGAGAGAGAGAGAGAGAGAGAGAGAGAGAGAGAGAGATGGAGTTTAATGAATGCCGAAGAAGACGGCTATATAAGATCCTGATGGACGCCCAGACTCAGCCTCCGACTATTCGGAAGGGGTGGAGAGCACAAGGAGAGAGAAAGCGGGAAAGAGGCGCGTAAGAAGAGGGAGAAATACAGCCCCGGGAAATGATTATAAATGAAGCCATCCACCCGCTCCGCTCCGACTCGAGACCGCGAGGCAGCACAGCGGCGGAGGAATTCGCTCGGCCGGGGCGACAAAGTAAGAAGAATTGAAGACGATGTCAAAAATAAGAGAAGCGTATTTACAACGGTGTGAAATTGGACTGCTAGTCCGCAAGAGAAATGAGGGTCGCCGACTGTGCCGAGAAAATGATATTGTGTGTTACGGGGCTGTATCGCGAAAACGACGCGACAGCGCGGCGGCGGCGACGGCGACGATGGTGGCTGCGGTGGTCGTCCCCTTGCTTGAATTTACAGCGCACAGGACGCAACTGCCACTTGGTATTTATTGTCTGCAGGTCGCTTACCGACCAACGCGAGCGTAATTAAGCCGTTGAGAGTGTTCGCGCTACTGCGCCGCGCCTCGCGCTTACACACACACACACACACACACACACACACACACACACACACACACACACACACACACACACATACACACACTCACACCTCATTTACCTCGCGCGCGGCCGCATTGTATACGCGAGATGTCGTCTTACACACAGATAAACCCGTTTACTTTTCTTCGCGATATCTCTCGGGAAAGATGAAATGCGTGTTTGTCGTACGTGCGACGCTTTAATTTAACCGAAATGCACGTACGGCCCGATCCGTTCCGGTATATATCCGAATGAAGGACAGATATTGATTATCGAGTAAATTGTAACTTGATATATCTTGCTTTTTCATCAGTGTGAAACTGTCCGCCTCTGCTCTTAGAAGAAGAATTTCAAAGATTTACGGAAATTAGATGTCAATTCTTCACAAAGAGTCCTTTCCTAAATTCTCCCTCCATCAGACGCGGATCGCGAAATATAGCTGTCGCTCCGCGACGGCTATATTTCGCGAACGAATTCATCCTCCTCTGCGGATTTAAGCAAAATAATCCTACCGCTCGTAAACCGCATTCTCCGATCAAACCATCGCGACCATTAGTAACTGCACTCCATTTGATAAACGTACAAATGGCTCGCACACAATTTACAGACGCCGTGTTCCATACAAATCGTATCGGTGCTTTATAGTCAGCAGATTACATCGGTTTATATATTATAAACAGTTGGAAACGTGCGATTGAATTTGCAAAATACGCCCACGGACACAGATTACATCCGTCAGTCGGCTGCAGCGGAAAATAGAGCCGCGTGGAGCCGGTTTGCGCCTGATTATGAAATGATGTGGCCGAAGGGCGGGGTCCCGGCCGCACGTCGGGATATCTGCGTACGATGGCAACTGCCTACATCCATTGCGGCGTCAGCGCCGGCCACAACAACGCAAATGCAAATTTATTGTTATTCGATTATTCAATTCGTAGCCGCGTACTTCGCTCGGACGTTAATACCATATAATGCCGCCGTGGTCTCTATAACTATTGCCGGAAACATTGAAATGGTACCCGCCCGCACCGGTCTTAAGTCGTGCGATCGCGCTCGCGCGGAGGGAGGGGAGGGGGTGGAATAATTTATTACACCGAAATATACTCTAAAATTATCGGTGGGACGGGCGCGCGTGTAACGAGATTTATCGCGCCGCGCGAAATACCGCTCGATTAGAGTTACCTTGTCATCCTATCCCTTGTCACACCGTCGTACGTGTGTTGAAAGTCAGTCGTGATTAATTACCAAAATGACATTGTGGAAAAGTGACGTGATATTCTTGGAGCGCTCGGCGCGTTTCCGACGATTCGAAGAAAACCGGTGAGCGATCCTCTATATCCTACTGTATCTTCTCCTCCGTCCTCCCCTCCCCCCCCCTCCTCCTCCCTCTCCCCACCCCCCAAACATTTCATCTCCGGAACCTCCACTCGTAAAGTACGGAGCTGATAAGAAAAGCGGCTTACGCTACTTCTAATTTTCCCGCCGGCTCGGCAAATATTATGCATACACCGTGAATCTATGTCTCCTCGAGAGGATGATGTATTGCCGACCTCGACCTCCGTTGAAACTTATACCCGTGGATGGCGGGAGAAGAGAGGATAGGAAGAAACACGAAGAGGCCGCGTGCGCTACAGCGCCGTGCGTCTTCGGAGGAGCGCGCCGTTGCAGGGAGGACGGACGGCCGACGTTGGAGGGAACGTATTTCGTGTCTGGTTAAATTTCACGGAACGATGGATGGGACGCGTGTAGCTGTATGCAACCTGCAACCATCTTTTAACCAATACTCCCAATACACGTACGGCCCCCGAAAGATTCCCGACTTTAGAAAACTCGATGCGCGGAATTTTACAAGCGAGTTACGTCGATCGTTCTTAGAATCTGCTGCTGAAGCGTTGCTCGGGCACTTTTTTCTTCCTTTTCTCTTCCTTCTTTTTTTTTTTTTTTTTTGTAATACATTTTGCACATCTGAAATAATTCTCTTTGGCGTTGCCGCATAATTTATCCGATCGCTCGCTGCATTTTGCGGAAGGTGAAAGTGAAAGTTGATCTCGCGTAAAATTTGTATTAAGCTCGCGGCATGAAGGGGAAATAGCGACGGAAATGAGAAAGCGGAGAACGCCATTGAAAATTAAGTCTGTGCTGGATCGAAAAATTGGGTGCTTCCAGAAGAAGTCTCCCAAGTATCGCGCTCGTGTATGGATCGCGCCACCCGAATCTCAAGAAAGTCTTTACTAAGTTAGTCGGGGCGTTGCGCCCGGGGTATGGGGCGGAAGTTATGAAGTGCGAGCATCCGTGGCGTGGCGTAGCACTGCTTTATAAACGACTTTTCGTGCGAAGTTTACCGGCATTCATCACCGACGACTTGCCCACACCCTCGGCCGATCCGCCTCCACCATCCACCCACGACATCAGCTTCACGGCGGCCAGCCGAAACAGCGTGCGATAGAAAGGCGAAGGCGAAGCGAAGCGGCGATGGCTAAGTTTCGAGATAGTCTTTCTTGTTCAAGCAAAATTACATTCCCAAAATCAGAAACTACATAAACTTTCAGCAACAATTCGACCTCCATAAAGGATAATAGTAATATAAAGTCGATGGGATTTTAGTGCACAGTTTTAGCTAAAGACGCGGATGTTATTGCATTAGTTTACATACGTGCTTTATTTATATAAAATTAAATTAGATAATTTTAAACCGTCTGTTCGAAACTTACAAGAGATATTAACGGTATTATCTTTCAACTCGAATCTAACATGTTTGCGGAAGAAAGAAGCAACTCGGTTTCGTTCTCCCAGTCTCTACTCAGTCGGCGTATCAAAGACGACGTCTCTTCGCTTATTAGATGCGCGAATACAAATGCGTCTAAAATCTATCACACGGAACTCTGTGACAAAGATAGACTTCTCTTCGAAATTGTTAAACCAGTTCGAGCGGACGACATTGCTTTGGCGCATTTTGCGAGTGTAATACGAGCGAGCGGGTCTGGCCCGACTCAAAGTCGCGCGCGTATGATTAAATTAACATCGTTTAGGCTGTTTGTCGAATATGCGTAATACGCGCGCGTGCGTGCAGATGAGCCGTGGTACGCTGGAAACGATACCGCAGGTAGAAATTTGAAGGCAGGTGGCACGAGGGCGGATTAGTACTGATGTAGCGAAGGGGAACGCGGGAGGAGGGGGGGATGCGAGGGCGGTAGGGTGGTTTGAAAGCACGTACCAAATCTCGGATAATTCGGTCTAATTTGTTCGTAGTTAGATTGGAGCGCCAGGAATTATTCAGAGCCTCAAATTGTTGGCGGTTAAGCGAGGCTCGCAAAACTGGTAACCGGTCCTGTAGATGCAGCATTGCGATTGCGGGGGAGGGAAAAGGTCGAGTGGAGGTCGAAGCGCTGTCGATGAGGTCGCGGGCGGAGATGGTGGGAAGCGGGGAAAGGAGAAGGGTATGAGGAATCGTCCGGTTAAACTCAATTCAAAATTGACCGTATTATTATATGTCCTAACCAGGCGCGGAGGGCTAGACCACATCGCGCGCCGTCCCCCTTTGCAATCCCCCCCCTCCCTCTACCGTCGCTCGCGTTACGAGGTGGAGATGGAACAGCCGGAGAGGTTTCGCCAAACGTGGACCCCGGCCTCGACATCCGCGGAAACTCTATGCGAATTGCAGCAGAAAGCTGCCGCGTCGAATTATTTCCGACCACAGGCCACGACCGTTGATAATTTAATTACCGTGGCAATTCCCGTGGTGACATAGCCCTTCAGTGCCGACAACGTATAGACCTATGCGCGAAAGTCAGGCCCTTTCGTCGCTGTTCTCTCTCCAAGTTGGACAACGTCGCGATTTGTTCTTCTTTTTCTTCCTTCAACGTAAAATTCAAGCGATTTTTTTTTTAATTCGCGATTAGTGATCGCGGGACACTTATACCAAATTCGATTAATTGTAGTAAGTAATTAATAAGTAAGTAATTATTAAGTAAGTAATAATTAAGTAATTAATTTGAAATAATGGAGCTTATTATGAATAAATAGATCTCCGTCTTACACGTATAGTAAGTTATTCCTGTCGGCTATTAAATCCGATGGATCGCTTCAATGGTATACAATGTCTGACCGTAAATCGTTGTCCGTCGAAGTGTCAATTTTTCATCGATCATCAATCATCTCTCCTTTCTCTCCTTTCTCAGGTTTTGTATACGATCATGCTCGGTGATCTCCCGTCCGGTAATGTTATAAATCGTAACGATCTCTTTTCTTGCAATCGGCAAGTACGCTCGTACATGTTCGGAGTCGCGCGCAGCATTAGAAATAAAAAAGGGACAAAGAAGGCGAACGACGATAGGTATCCTTCGTAAAACTTTGAATATAAACTGAGAATCCGAGGGCGCCTCGCGTCGATTTATTCGCGTGTTTGTTCACGGTGGGGAAAGTTTCGCGGTTTGTCAGCGCTTTTAGATTAAGGGTAAGAAGAGTAAAAGGAGAGAAAGATCGAGAGAGATAGAGAGGAGAGAACAGCAGTGAGGGAGCATCGAAGCCTCATAAAGTGCTTACAAATTCCTTCGCCCGGTATGCTCACGTTTCATCTTTCAGCGATAAAAGCTATTTCTGAGTTATATTCGTGAAATCGAAAGATGCAGCTTTTGACACAAATAGAAATTCGCAGAAGCGATAAGACAAGGGTAATTAAGAATTTGATATTAAGAACTGTTAATCATTTCCAATTACACTCAATTTGTTACATAATTAAACTTCACGATAAGGACGTTCGCGTCCAATTTTCGAAACAGACAACTACAGACGTAAAAATCTATAACAGTAAGCGCGAGGGAGTAAATCAATCCGTCCTTTGGTGAAGATAATCCTTTTGGTACTTGGACGCGTTTTAGCTTCGCTGAAACACAGTAACGCGATGAAAAAATTCAATGCCTTTATAGAGAGCCTTTACGAGTCGCGTAACCGAACGCGCGATTCCAATTTCCAATTTAGCGATTTCGCTAAACGACGAAGGAATCCGTTCGGTGACGATTCTCATTGGCAATGTGATAGCCGAGCGCGGCTTGAGAATCGGGCGATGTTTCGAAACTCAGGCAGGAGTTTGTCCTCCGCTCTTTCTTCGACTTCGATCCCCGTACTTACTTCGCAGACGTTGACCACTCGACCAAAGAGCCGCACGCGAAAGTGGAGAAGAATCGCTCTGTCGCGATTCGAGAGAGCGCGCGGAGCGCGCGAACATTCCGGGATATTGATTAAACTCTACGTTTCTCCAAGTTCCTGTCGGGAACAATTTAGACGCGTCGTCTTTCAGCGTACGAAATCCGCGATTCGATCTCGTTCGCGTGCATTCGAGCCGCACGTGACTTCCGATCGATCCCAAATGGTCGCGAGCGACGCGACGCGGCCTCTCTCCTTGATCAGACAAGATCGAGATAATTAATTCGAATGAACATTCTGTCACGGGCGAAAGCTATGCGGACTATGCGAACGATGCGATATGAAACATTGATGATATTTGCGTCGCGCGAGGAGGGAGCTGAAAAGAGCATACGTAAATAACGGAGTTTTCCTCTCTGGAAAAATCAGATAGAAAGCCAAACGCATAAAAACCAACATGTACGTGTGCGCACGCGCGCGCGCGCGTGTGTGTGTGTGTGTGTGTGTGTGTGTGTGTGTGTGTGTGTGTGTGTGTGTGTGTGTGTGTGTGTGTGTGTGTGTGTGTGTGTGTGTGTGTGTGTGTGTGTGTGTGTGTGTGTGTGTATAGAGCACGCTTCGTGTTTTTTTCATAAACCCATGTTCGAGGACGAGTTTTTTGATCCAAGTGTTGCGGCTTGTTTCCTATCGTCGGACAATCTCTGTCTTCTCCCTTTACTTCCACCGTGTAACGCCACGGCGTGGACGATGAATTCGCACGGGATGCGCTTCAATTTGGATTCATGATATCCCAGACATTCCTGCTTTACCGCGAGTTCTTGACAGCCGGTAAAACCTAGAGTCATAACTCGCATGCAACGCACCGCCGAAAATGAGCGGTGTGGGTTTTATTCTGGAAGCATACACGTCGGCTGTTCTTAATCTCGTTGAAAGCCGACGGTCATTTTATAAAGGGCGCAGTAACACTGGTTCGATTACGGTTCGACTGCGAACGCGCTTTATCTCGAATCTCACTTCCCTCTCGAACGTGATCGCGAAAATTGCTTGTGAAACAATGAAAAAAATGCGGTAGCTTTGCGAGAACGTCTTGAAAATTTGATTCCGTTCGAGAGAACATTTTCGCCGAAAATCGGATTTTTAGAGATTTACTTTCAGCTTCTGATTGGTTTTATATCGCGGTCACGTAATGTAATTTTCGAATCGCGTCGCTATATTTTAAATGATAATATCGTACCGGCCATTGATAGGAGAATGTCAAAATAGCGATCAATAATAGTCCGATCAAAAATAGTCTGATGATCCTGCGGTTGTATATTCTATAAGCTTTCTAAAGCTCCTGAAGCTACGTGAATAGCACTTATATGAATAATAATGAATAATATGTAATGCGCAATATAACAGATTTAAAGCATATCGTTCTCGTATTATCGAATGAAGTGGTGGGTAGTAAACCACAATTTGCTGTTGTAACAGCGCATCGGTATTCCCGGAAATCCAATGTTTCCGTTTGATGCGCGCGTAAGAAGTAAATTTCACTAAATTTTCCGGTTTTCGCCGTGCGCCGGGGTAGAGAGATTTTACAGCCCTCTTTGCCTCCTATTGTTTTCCGCCGCTATCCTCCCAGTCGCCACCCTTACGGTTCACTCTCACACCACCATCCCTTCCCTCCAACGCTCCCCCTAGCTTTTAGAACAAATACTTAATCCGAATAGCAGGCATTTGCCTAAGTAAGTGCCCGCCATTCAAAGCAGTCCTGTTTTTACGTCGGTTGCTACATCAGGCCCCTTTCAAGTTAGCCAAGCCTTTTGCCTTGCCTTTTAGCACATATCCTATTTCTACATTTAATTTGACAACAGGAAATTAAATGTACCCTCTCAATGTTTCAATATTAATATTATTAAAGCTAGTATCGAAGCGATTATTAAAATTATTAATATCGTAAATATCAATAAGATTACTTACAATGCACAACAAAGCGTAGTTTATATCAAGCGAGCGATGAATTTTGTATTTTGTTAATAATGTTGTGCGCATTATTAACATTTCGAGTGTTGTGTACAAACAAAAATTAAAATTAACTGCATGTCCAGTTGTGTCGGTCGCTAATTAGTATCCATTTGTTATTTGTACATATAAAGCAATTATCAATTATTCGTCCGTTGGATATCTAAACAGTGTAACATTTTTCCTTGATATAACGTAAATAACGAGCAGGGTAACGGGCGGGCTTTAATATTGGGTGATATTTGAGATCTCCCATGGGGTCAAGGAGGCACGCTAGTAAGCGAGAGCCGTTGCCATAGCGGCGTACACGGATGCGAGACTGAAAGCCGCTTACGCGGCCCTTCATCATTGGCGTACAATACCGTGGATCGTCATTAACTATAATCCTCCGTTTATTCGTTGCGCGAGACCGTGCATTTGTCGAATCCGGCACGAGAAATACCGCGGATCCCCTTGGGATGGAATAATTGCCAACTTAGGTACGAGACCATAACGAGTCCTCGTGGATGTTTAGCCGGTCTGCCTGGATCAGACGGTGCCGATTGCATTGAATGGAGATCGCGAGCTGGACTTTCCGTTGCCGTACATCTACGACCATTAGCGCAAGAGGACAACACCGCTTTATCTGCTCCACGCTGGAAACGCCGGATTTCAAACACGGAGATAATACTTATCAATTCGTGGAGAGAGGGAGGAAGGGAGAGAAGGACAGAGAGAGAGAGAGAGATGAGAAGGAAGAGAGGGAGGGAGTCCTATATAAATATATATGATTTTTTAAATATGTTTTTTTTAAATATGTTTTGTAACATTTAAGAGAAAAATGACAAGTATAGAGTTCTTTAATCTACAATTATTAATTAGAGATAACGTTCGTAATCATAAATTAGTAAAGTAAGATTAGTAAAATAGTTTCAATATACTTTGGCCGGGATCAGCCGAGAGCGAGCGATTTGAACATTGTGAAAAAGAAGGAGCAGCGAACAACGGCACGAGATTCGAACCTGATAAAAGTCTATTCGTTCCGAAGCACCGCTCCGTGTTACACCCCGCCGCGAACGAAAAATAGTGCGCTTCGATTTTCGGAAAGTTGAGAAGGATCGGGGAATGGAGCATCTCATTTAGCAAGCTGTCCAAACTATCATTTTGTCGTCGAGCTGGCGGCTTCAAGTGCGACCATTGTCTGGGAATGACGCTCGGGAATGAGCGGCGCAGCGAAGATAGACTCAGACAGGGGAGCCGCGTCATTACTAAGGTTGTTGATGCCGGCAGTTCATTTCCACCTTCGAATCTCCAGCGAACACTCTCCTCCCTCCTCGCCTCCGCCTTACTCTTCCTGTCTTCTCTCCTTCCGTATTCCCGCCAAGGGCTCGAGAACGGAAGTTGGATCCGAGAGTCGGAGACAAAGCGAGGAGCAAGCATCCGGGGTAATCCTGTAGGAGAATGTGACGCAGTCTGGTCCTTTCCTGTCACTTCTACAATAAAGGTAATTGGAAATTTTCTGAGGAGACGCGAATAAAGAGCTGAAGGCGCGAGACTCGCAATGATATGACGGATTGAAGGTGGATTTCTTTTTATCGACGTTATCGAGCGCTCTGCGACGTGAGACGATCTTGAGCGTAACTTCCTTACATGCATATATAAGGACATAATCTTCCTTTAAATCCTTGATACATGACATTAAATCGTTTATAAAGATCTAGGATCTACCCAGTTATGGTAATGTCGCTGTAGATATATATTCTTTATCCAGAAGAAGCTGTTCTTATTATTGTAGATCTCTATACGCAATCCGGCCAACGTCGCAATATCGGCGTACACACATACAACTACACATTCAACTACATGCGAAGTCATCTGGAAAACCCTCTTTTCGCGAATAGTCCGTCCTTGCGACGAAGGCGACATAGGTCGTCTTTGAGAACTTCAAACTTGATCCGGTCTTAAGGAAGCACTTTTTTTCTCTTTCTCTCTCTCTCTCTCTCTCTCTCTCTCTCGCTCTCGCTCTCTTTTCCTTTTCCTACTTACACATTTCTACATTTTATTTGTACGCGTACGCGTAAACAGGGCACTCTGAGAGCGCTTGCTTATCGTTCTTTGCTAGAAAATCACCCTATATCGCATTGTTAAGCTGCAAAGACATCAAATTAAATATATTAAAATTTAATAGATTTCGCTCGTGAGATGATTTGATGTTGTACAGCCGACTTTATTGGAAAAATTATTATTCCTTTAGAAAAATACGTCGGCAAGAGGCAAAACCTGTGAAATGCAGTCCAATATTGCGCTTGGAAGAGCGTTCTGAGCAAATTGATTTCAAGGCGACCGAGAATAAAGTACTGAAATTAATATGCGGATTATATATTTCTAAACAATTCATCCTCCACGTTATTGCTCGCGCTATTAGTCAGACTCGGCGCACTTACAATTAGTGCCATAACTTCCTCGCTTTATGCCTTCCGAGCTATCGCGGTACGCAATCGAGTGCGCTTCCGCGTTAGCCACCGATCGAGGCCGGCATTCTGTCGCGGTACGAAAGCCCCCGATTACAAATAACCGACGGTCTTCGAACGGCAAGCTAGACCTGATTCCCGAGGGCTTTTTGCTTTGTGCTCCAGTAGTAGGAAGGTCTTGTTTAACGACGCCCGACGTGCGGGTCTGCTCGAACGAAACCGTAATTAACCGCAGTGAATAAGCTTCCGAATTTAATTAAGGATATTGAATGGTAGCTCGGTAATAACGGACGCCCGACTATATTGGCTGCGGTGTCACAAAGCTAGGCAGGGCACGGCGTATCGTGCTCAAAGCTCGTCCAACGGTCGCTTTGATGTGGTCGCGGCCAGTGCGAAAACGCGAAGCACGAACAGACAGTGTACGAAGGGTAAGGGGGGTAGGGGGAGGGGAGGGGACAGCCTGTTCCGAAAGCAGGTAGAGCTTGTTGGAGACTTCCTCTGGAACTTGCCGAAGAATTGCCAACTTTGTCCGCCCTGTACATAGTCGACACACCCGCGGCCGCTGTAGGACATTCGTAAGGCACACGACGTATCCTTCGGTTATCAGCGCGCCTCCACGCGGCCAGTTTCCATCACGTTAAATGAACGGAGGTCCTTCGGGCAATACGCGTGTATAAAGAGAACAGCGACGCAATTCATCTTCGCCCAGATGCCGCGCCGGTTCAACTACACTAGTTATGATTAACGTCGCGGTATATAAATAGCGTTTCTGATACGAAAATAATTTATTACTACGATACACAATGATGGGGCGCGGTGCATAAATAAAAAAAAAATTGGTGACAGGTGATGTAATACTTTTTTATAGTTAGCGGTTTTTTTTCGCGATGTTAAATTATTGTCGTATTTTGGTCCAATGGCGTATAAAGTTATATTTCACTCGCTAAGGCGACGTGCACGCGAAAGATTAATCTCACATCCGGCCGATGCAATTTACTCTCGCGGATATTGTAAAGTTATTCGTAGTCTTTTTCGTCATGTGGCAATGCGCGCGCGAGTATCATCGAATCCATTAAACTCCGTGGAAAAATTCACATTCGTTGTTGTATTCCGTTACTTTGTGAAATATTCACAATGTCTCGGGTAATACGATTTGCATAATACCATTAACCTTCGCCTTCCCCCGCGCACGCCGATTATACCCTATTCATTCCACGTCGCGTAATTCCTCTTCGCATGTTACGTATTATGCGGCCGCACGACGTCATTATAATACTTCAATGGCATAATCCTCTATTGTGAATGTCCGCGCTCGAGCTCGGTTGCATTTCCACGAAGCGCACGACCCAGCTGACATTATTCACGTTTGATACGTTCTCAACCGGGCGATCGTCGCGAACGTAGACCTGGTTTCGCTGCTTCGTGAGAAAGGGGTAGAGAGATTCGCGCGCGACACGTACCCCCCGTCTGACTATGGATAAAGAAAATTTTGCGCCAGCGCCCTGCAGTTACAGCCCTGTTTATGACGTAACATATATGTGTCGCGAAACATGAGCCTCGGGCTGTCTCGAAAAATGCCCGTGTGCATTCTGAAAAATGCAACTACGACGAACACAGCTGGCTGCCAAATGCCTGGAAAATTCCGCTTTTTCATCCTCGCTCGTCTGTGCGATCTATTCCTTCAGATAGAAGTATTTCGACCGCGAAACGACGAGCGATCTATTCAAGTATGAAAAATATCTTGTCCCATGAGGTGGAGCGCGATGGAGAATTTTGGTGAATAATTTGATTGATCCAAGCCGTGTAGAGTCGTCGCTCGTCCGTGGCAGAACGTCGTGATGGCGGAAAATCTGCCCGTGTGGATTTCGTGGAGCAGAGCTACGGTAGGAGGGAGGGGGAGGAGGGGGGGACTCGCCCCGTGGAGACGTATGGGAACAATTTCCGGGTAAAGCGGATTCATCAATGCTGGAGGACTGGATTTAAAATTCTTCTCGCATCACACGGAAGGACGGGCGCGGGTTGAGGTAACTAGGGGTAGAGGTTGAGGTAAAGGATGGAAAGAGGATTGAGGGGGACAGGGGATGCATCTTACAACCCCCACAGACTGACGCTGCCCGTAAAGAGTATAAATGGCACGTATAAGACATCGTCTCCTTCTTCCTTGACGACGACGACCCAATACCGGTGGCAAGGTGTGCGCGGTGCGCAGCTGAAAATTAATTTATCGGAATCGTAATGGAAAATGCTGGCTGGCGTGCGAAGACCGGCGAAAAATAGATAAGATGGAACGACGGAAACGGAAAGGAGAGACCGGTTATTTTTTTTTTCCCGCCCCCTCCCAGAAATATATTTTCTTTAGCCGTTAGTCATACGTACTTATATATCTGTTTTATATAAAAGCTCTTTTAAAGCGTGAAATTAGAGAATCGATATTATTAGCCGGATATAATATAATTGATATCGTTAACATAGAATGAAACGTATGATTAAATTTTTAATATCGCTAACAAACCCGTGCGAGAAATAATCAAATTATCGTGAATTAATTCCCGTGAATATCTAGAAAGCAATTAAATTAATTTTGCTTCGATATGTATTACGAGTATCTGAATTTGTCGTAATTACATGATTACTACGGAAATGCCTCCCGTCAAATGCGGTGAAAGTGGCTAGTTGTATTCGCAGTTCGCAGCTATCGACAAAAGACAACGAACGAAGTACTCGTAATTGAGAATGAAGAAGAACGAGGATAAAATTATGAGGTACTAGCCAGAGAGAGATAGAGAGAAAGAAAGAGAAAGAGAGAGAAAGCTCCGTGCAAAGCAGTATAGGAAGATGAGTAAAGGACAAAGGAACGTGCGGAAGAGTAGACTGCTGGAGCTGACACAATCCCGCCTCTTTAGCAAAGGATGTGAGATCAATGCGCAACGACTATGAGGGGAATACGATTCCAAAGAACCCCGATTATTGCATAAGAGGCAACCCTTTTCTTCAAGCTCCAAAGACGTGGCGCACGTTCAAGATGTTAGAAGTTTAGGATATAAACTAGATTTTTCTGTATACAAATATATTTTTGGTAGACATAAAGTTTAAAATAAAATTTAACATAAGATAAATTTATTGTGCCGACTCAATTTTATTTTAATCTATTGGCTTATGTGACGTCTTTTGCTATCGCTATTAATTTATATTCGTTCACATTACTCTTGATGACGACCATTGGACTGGTAATAGCGAGTACGGATCGACCCCAGCAATTAATTGCTAGGGGCGATAAATTTGAGAGAGAAAAGGGGTTAAGATAATAGCGAAAAGATAGCGCAGCCCCGTCGCTAATTTGCGTCCTAGCTTCCTCTCTCTTTCCGTCTCTCTCTTTCTCTCTTCTCCACAAGGGTGGATAGTGAGGAATCCACTGATTAAAAAGGTTATTTATTGCGTCGAATTCTTAATTTTCCAGAGAATCGAGTATAATTAAAGGCCGCTTGTGCGTCTATTAAACGCGAATGATGAAATTAAGTAACGTCTGGGACGCTACCTGAAATGCCACGAGATATTGAGTAACTGCAAATATCATAATCATCAAAGTCGTGACATTTCTCGAATACGAAGACTCTTGTATATATTTTATATTCCCAAGTGAAATATATAGAAATGTTGCGTCCCGCTTTCCTGCAAAAACCACTGAGTACGCAAATTCGGAGCCTAGAATTTTAACGTAGCGACAACGTTTAACCGGTATTTTACAGCACCCCGAGGCAAGGCTTTGCCAACCCTTGCGCCGCGAAAGGTTACCGACGAGGGGGAACTCCGCGTAAACAACTCCTTCGCAAACTTCTCTCCTTGCGAGTGTCCCCAGCTAGAATTTCGAATTTCCAGGTTCCATCTCACGCCCCGCTTGCCATCCACCCCACGACACTCGGCGCTAGCATCAACTTCTATTTTCTCGTCTACATCTTGTATGTTGACGGATCTTGTTTGCTAGATTAAGATCTTGAATAAGTTTTAATGTTCTGCTTCTTCGGGGCAGTAACTCTTCTCCATTTTTATGTGGGAAGCCAATTAATTTTCCAGACGGAATTGGGGCAAGTAAGAACGATTATGTTTTTTAGCGGGCGCACAAAGGAAAAGTTACCGATAAGTTTTGACCGTGCTGTGCGCAGCTTCGCGATTTACCGTTCCCTATATTTCGCGCGTATTCTTCGCCACGGGGAGAGGCTCGCAACTTGGACCAATTTGCATGACTCTTCGCAAAGTGGTGAGGGACTCATTTCGCTCGATTAATTGTGTTAGACGTAATTGCAAATTACAACTCATTTTCCATGTCGGGGCTGCGCGGAATTCCGATACGATTGTCCGGATAATTCGACGTTAATGTAGGATAAATCCTAATTGCGGACAAAAAAGATCTGAGGATAGGCGTCTGCTGAGGAAAATCACGACATATAATTAAAGAGGATAATGGAGCATGGCGGCAGAGCGGCGTTCATTGATTCGCGGAATCACGCGAATGCCTTTGTCGTCAATTACGCGACGACGCGATAGTGAAAAACGTCGTCGGGACACGGAAAAAAAAGGAAGAGGAATTGGAAGAAGAGGAAATATGACGTGGCACAGATCGTGTCGATCAATCGGCGGGGGAGGGCCGGGGGGGAGAGGGATGAGAGAACGGTCGCCTCCACGACTGCGCGACTGGTTTTGCGGTTGGACATCGGTCGTTTTTCGGAGATACGCGGAAAATACTTCAATCGACATGGGGATGCGCGCGTACATCGATGCAGAGCCGATCCGTTTAGTGTGCGTGCGAGAGAGAGAGAGAGAGAGAGAGAGAGAGAGAGAGAGAAAGAGAGAGAGAGAGAGAGGGATGCGGATATGCGGCACGGCGACGTGCGTAGCACGCATGTGCCGCAAACCGGCTTTGATATTCCATGTTTGTGCAATTACGCGCGACCCGTTTCGGGCCGGACGCTCATCGAATTAAGGTGCATTATGATAATCACATTCGATACTGCGATGCCGGGCACATTCCATATTAATTAATCGTCACTGCCGTTTTTTTCCCGGTCCCTTTTAACAGATGATTTTCGGCGAGCGCAAACGTATTGATCGCGCGGACCAGTTGTTGTAACACGCTCGCACGATATACAGCGCGCGTGCGTGCGTGCGTGCGTGTGCATATTCACTTCTCGTCAAATATACAGCGTAATTAAATTTCCCCTGTAGAAATGCATTACAACCGTCGATTTTTACATCGCGCGTTTGCATACACGCGAGATTAATCGGGATTATCGCGCAGTCATCCTTGAGTTTTCCGGACAAGTGACTTTTTACTAAAAAGGCGGTTTATCCACCACCGGATACCAAATCGAACTATCCTTCAAATCGCGGGAAGATACTTTCGTGTCATGTGATGCAACCGTTCCGCACACATATATATATATATATATATATATATATACACACACACACACACACGAAGCACGTTCGCTTATCTCATCCTGGGTTCTATTCGATTCGTGTGGCGCACGCTATCGCCGCATGGAAACGATTCTAACACAGCGCCGCGACGTCCTGGCGCGGTCGGCTACGCCCCGCTAGCGCGACACACGCCAGTGCATTTCTATCGAAACACTTTTCCCCGTGAAATGGGTGAATTTCCATTCGCGGCGAAACGACACGACACATCTACATGATATTATGCGCGCCGGCGAAACAAAGTGTTACGCGCGCGAACGCAGTTTTCTTTTCCCGCTGTGCCCCGCCGAGCGAACCGAGGGGTGAAGGGAAGGAGAGGGACCGACGGAAGTTCGGTCGGATATCGTCGTCGTCGGCTCTTGTACTCTTCCCCAGACCCGCTAATCTAAATTAAATGAGGGGATGCTAATGATCCGTTACTCCGAAAGGATACGCCACTTCTCCGGCCCCGATGCCACCCTTTAATCGATTCAATGGGTCGAGATGGAGCGAAAGAAAGAGAATCATTCGCTATAGAATCCAACGCCGGTTTTCCATAAAAACGTGTAGAACACTTAGATGATCTCTTTTAATCTTTTTAATTCGACTTCATCGTGTTCGACCATGATTTCATCAATTCGAATCATCATGTGAAAAAACGGGGGTGGAATGTAGACTAGAGTTGCTTTACACACGTGGAACAGCCAGTCAATCGCAGTCGATCGGGGGATACATGTCTAGCGGGGGGCTTAGGACCGTTCTTTTATTCTTGCTTTCGTCAAACCGAGCTTTCTCCGAGCCGGGTCGAGAGACGACTTCGTGTATATATATATATTCGGGGCGGTATATAACGCGCTTGTACGAACCACATCGACGTGCAACGATGCGCGTATCGCGCAACGTCCAAACAGGCATCCTCCCGTCGTGCTACACTCGATATACTCACGACGATATTGGGAATATCTCGATATGAATATCGATATTGCACTTTATATGTATCTTTCCCCTCGCTTGGCGAAGGAAAGACGCGACGGGGCGGGGCGGTGAACGCGAGAGGGAAGTTCGGTATGTGCCTCGTTATGTTTGTCTGGAGGTAGTGAGCCATGAGTAACTCGCGGGAGAAACGGAACAAACTGCGCCGAGGAAGAGACATGTTCACGAGATGTTGAAAGAAACGCGGGGGTTGAAAGATAACGGGGGAACGATCGTTTTAATAAACGAGTTGTATTAAAACTAATCGCTTCACTGTCGCGTCGCCGTTCCCGAAAACTGAAACTCGCTTTCATCGCGCTTTCGTTGCCGCTGATGGTTAATTGACGTTAAGCGCACACGAATCCGCGATTTGTCATCATTCCTGTTCGTACATTGGAATGCCGGTTAATGAAGAGGAAAAGGGCGGAGGGATAAAATACGCGGACACGCGTGATTTCACATAAGGAGAGAGCTGTGTGATAAAACGCGTCACGCGGCCGATGCGGTGAACGTTGATGCATGCAGCGTCACGCATGATTATTTGCTCTTTCTTTATGTCCCGCCATTTCTACGGCGCAGTCGTGTTTATGACAGATCGCTCGGTTGGGTTAGCCGCGACGAAAGTGCACCTTTTTTTTACGATGCAGCCTATCCCGATATATCGAAGCTGCGGCTCGCCACGCGCTTCAACTCCCGTGATTCCGTTCGAGTTGCCGATCGCTGTAGCGCGCCCGATAACATACGCGCGCGCGCGCGAGTGAGATGAAAAAAAAGAGGAAGAGAGAGAGAGAGAGAGAGAGAGAGAGAGAGAGAGAGAGAGAGAGAGAGAGAAGTTCCGGATGCCAGCGCTGTCAATTTTAATTGGCTCCAGCGAGCCATGGCAGGACCCCTATTCATCGGATCAGTGATATGCAAATGCGATTTAATGACGCGATATCTCCTATGCGTGCCGTCGCCCGTTGATGAGGCCGATGCGATGCTGAAGATATACGTCGACTCCGATTTTATTATACTGTCACAGCATTGTACTAGCTGATTCGACAAAGTTTGGAAAACACTGTTACATTGAACGGCTGAAAAATTTTCCCTTACAGATAATGAAAATAAAATCTCACTGCTAATTATATGTATATTAAATGATGTTTTATTGTTATGATGTTTTAAATAAATATTTAAAGAATATAGAAGTGTTAAAGATTGCCGCGACAAATGTCTGTAAATGTATGTAATGTGAGTTCGAAAAGTAATACTGTATTGTATTTGATTACTTAATAGGCTCTGCATCTGTCCGCAACTCATAAGTAATGTTACTGCAGTTCTGAATACGTATCACCCGAGAATAGATCGACTATGATTGCACGAAGCGCACACCAAACTCTCACGGCGAATGGGGATGAAGGAGAAGCACTCATTGTAAAATCCGTAGTAATAAATGTCCGACGTCATCCTTGTGCCACCTCGGCACCGTTACCGCTGTCTTTCTCCTTCCTTCTCTCTCTCTCTCTCTCTCTCTCTCTCTCTCTCTCTCTCTCTCTCTCTCTCTCTCTCTCTCTCTCTCTCTCTCTCTCTCCTTCTCGCCCTCTCCCTTTCACTCCTCCCATTTGCTCTCTTTCTCATTTTCTCTTTATCCAGTCTCCACGCCGTCTGTCTCTTTTCTCCTAATTATCCCTTATCTATATCTCGGTCCATTTGGTTCGCAATGACGTTATCTCGCCTGCTCGGACTGAGTAGAGACGCCTCCTAATCTTATTACTCAAAGTGTCGGCCGGGGAGCGAAGGAGGTTGCAATGGCAGTTTCCCTTCATACTGCGTGTACCTTTCGGTCTACTCTCTCGCGGTAACCCTCCCCTCTTCCTTTCCCGCGCTTCTCTCTCTCTCTCTCTCTCTCTCTCTCTCTCTCTCTGCTTCCCCTTCTTTCTCCTATTCTCACTTCCTTTCGCTGTCTTCCTCTTCTTCTCTCTTTCTCCGTTCCTCCGCCCATCCTTTCCTCCCACCGAAGCAGACACTGACATTGAGGGATTAAACCATTGGCAATCCGACTCTAATTACGAGTAACGGATTAGTACGTGTGCACCGGCAAAGTGGCGGGCAAACGAGGAAACTTTTGCGGACGACTACATATGTATAGGACGTTGCAAACATACGTTCGTGCCATGTACCGCTTTGAGAGTTCATAAGGTACGCCGGCACTTGATCCTACGTCCATTATTCGGTGTTCTCTCGTAATCGTCCATTATCAAGCATCAGAAACCGAGCGGTTGCCGTCGCATAAAAGTATGAATAATGCGATACTTAAATGTGCACATAAAAAAAAAAATATATATATATATATATATATATATAGAGAGAGAGAGAGAGAGAGAGAGAGAGAGAGAGAAAAGAATACGTCAAAATTTTATCTGAATTTCAGACATCAAATATATTTATCTTTTTTAGTTTTATTAATTTCAACAATATAAGATATTATTTTGGATTTTAAAGAGAACGATGCTATTAGAAAACGAATGCATTTATCGAATTGCTTGTCTCTCCAGTTTTACGGATGAATCTAATACAAATGTAGATTAAAAAATACTGGCTCGGACCATTGTCTCGATCCGGAGGTTGTTGTTTCGTGGAATAGAAGCAAATTGCTGGTGATTGCAGTCGCCTGAGAGCAAAATAGAACGGTTACTACGCTATTGTCCGGATACACCGGCCACCCTCTGTGCCACCTTTCGCCGCGGTTGCCTTTGCATCGCGACTACGACAGCGCGGCAACGAATCCGAACATTTTTGACTAATGGTCCGTGAGCGAAAGTGTTTGCCGCCATTATCGTAACATCGGGGCATGTTGGCGTACGATTTCACCGACTCCCCGTGTCTACGAGAGAATTCTTACAGTACCTCTTCCTCTTTCGAGAACCTTGATCGTCCGTCCAGTCATTCGGAATCGTTCCGCCGTATCGAGGATAAGGATCCTCGAACGAGCGATCCCGAGTCGTTTCGACCCTTAAAATCTCGACCTTCGAGTGAATCGACGCCGAAGAGCTTCGTACGCTATCGTTCCAAGTGCTTGCGACACTTTCTTACGTCTCTCGGGCAAGAGGGTGGCCGCTATGAAATTTTACGATCTAAGAGTACGCGGCTAAATGAAAAAAAAAACTCATGTACGAAACTTCAAATTAAACTCATCTCTAAATCCCAGTTATAATATTTTTAGGGAACCCTCGAACGATCGCATGCCTTCATAATTTATTATTAAACGTTTATAGAATTATTGAGTATCTTTTGACCCAGATCAATACGTTTTGCGCGTTGATATAGATTTGAGATTACGCGAAAAATCCTAAGTACGTCATCTTTATTTCACACACAAATACACGTTGCTAACGCCAGCGTAATACACGCGCCGTGGTATTTTTATTTTTAAGCTTCCAGATTTATTCGTACTGTAAAATATTAAGCCGGACCGTTTGCACGTCCGAAAAGAGAATAACTCCGGCGCATGGAATCAGGGATTTTTCGAGAACGTGCGTTTTGGCCGAAAATGAATCGCGCCATAAAATCATTTCAGCGTAGGCATTACGGCATGAAGTAAACTCGTTCCGCATGATGTATGGCCGACGTAACGACTTTGAGCGAGAATTGCGAGCAAGGGTTTATCGCGCAAGTTCGCGGCGGGACAGTCGCCATTAACCCTTGCCCTACGCGCGAATCCCGAAAAAAGGTGCAGCATTTTTAACGAACGCTATTACAATACGTGGGAAACATTTAGAAATGCAGAATAGTTTTTTTCACTCCGCGCTCTGCGTTGATATTTTTTTAAAATCAATCAAACTAAAATCATTATTAAATAATTTTCGTAATTAATAATCCTTGTGACCGATGACAAAATACGTTTTGTCATCCACGATGAGAAAACTCATATATGCTCGACATGTTATTCATTACCCGCGCGAAGATGCATATCCATTACAGAAGATAACATGATGGATGGACGTGCATGCAACCGGCAACCGGTGAGAGAGGGCGAGATTTCGGAAAGAATGATCCATCATTTACGAATGCCTATGATTCGCATTCGCGCGTTATCGCGTCAACTATCTCAATGTGTCGCGCTTGAAAACCGTAATCACGTGAAATTTCAGTCTCCAACAGCCACGGGGGTGATCGCATTTCGAACGTTCGAACGCCCTTGCCAATAGACGGATATAAAGATGGATATAAACGGCAGAACGAGCGTCGATCAGGAGCAGATTTGAGCGTCCGATCGTACCTTCGGGGAGACTTCAGATTTTAGGCTGTGAATGACGGGTCATTTTCACAGCGGGATATACCATCCCTAAAGACCGTCTACATCTCTCCTCGGGGCCAACGCGAAATGCCAGAGCTCAACCTTGCTCGACTATCATCGAGCAACCCTCGCGATCCACCGAGGGTGATTTCACGGACTGACGCGCAGGTTTAATCGGTTAGAGTTTAAGAAAGGCAATTTCGGAAACGATGAACCGCCTCGGAACCAATGTATTTGGATCGATTGGTATATGTGAAACAGATGAAGCGAAAAGGGCCGCGGAACGAGATGCGAAGATGGGAAGTGCAGTCGTATAAGTTGTCGGAGCAATCGAGGTGTACGATTGATCTGCGGAAAATGGAAGCCGCGCTCTTCTGGAGGAAGAAATTTTCTTGTCAAAGGGAAGTCGTTTCACGTGAAATAAGAAGCCCGCGCGTTATATGTTTACGCCGGCGTGCCGACATGTATCGAGTTACTTTCCTTTAATTTGTTACTTCATCAACGGTAAAACATCCATCGCGATCCATCGCGAAATATTCGTCGCGCGACGCGCCGTGAGCTCGCGTTCGTTCGCATTTTGTTGCGAAAAAGCGGAAAGAATAATAAACGAAAAGTTCATAAACGGGCATGTAAAGCGCCGGAGAGCGCTGGCAGAGCGAGTACGAGACGTCGCGTGATATTTAAACAGCATTTTTACGCAAAGCGTAAATGTTGTATATTTAAAAAACATGCGCCGCATATATTTACGCTGACCGCTTTATTTCGCAAGACGGAGTTTGTCGAATTCCCGCATCGAAAGCGCTACCGTGGGAGGACGGGTATCTTTCAATTAATGTTTATGCACCGTTCAATATTTAATATGGAAATTCTTCGATACTTTGCCGAGTAACGAAACTACGCTCTAGGTCGACTAAAATTTCTGGACTCTCATAGAACGTCCGCTGAAAGCTGCCGTTATCGATTTTATCTATTGGGTATTTCTCGACAGGTACTCAACTCCCGCCTACGCCACCCTCACTCTCTTTCTCCCTGTCTCTCCCTTGCCGGCCTCTTACGCCACCGTCTGTTCTCCTTTTCAACCTAGGTCCCATCCTCTAAGCCGCATTGTTGTTTCGGAACAGCGGCACGGTATTTGCTCTCCATTTTCCGTCGTATTTACATTTAATTTATACTCAACGGCGGTCTTGGCTTGTTATTTCAACATAGAGAAAAATACATAGGTTACCAATATGAAAAGAAATACTCACGCGAAAATGCGCGCATGTTCGAATCGGACGGAAACATACGGATGCAAATCGTGAAATGAATTTATCTCGTTGCATCGCGAGCCATTGCGATGTCTCACCACCGTCTCCACTGGAATGTTTCCGCTCGTAAGTGTTCACCGTCGTCGCACCGTCGGGATACTCCATTCGGCGGATGACAGAGTTCCGGAACGGGAATTTGATTTTTCACTTTTTACCAAGCCGCCGTTCGCGGGTCGATACGCACTTTAATGAACTCAAAGTGTAACCTCCCCGCGCGCGCGGGCTACATCCCCAGTGCGTTGCCTATCCCTCGGTTGGTTTTAGAACAGCCGCCAACCCCGGTAGCGGTAGTTCCCGTCAAACTGCTTCTACGGCTAATATTTACATTTATTAACTCTCTCGTCGTAAATGAAATTTTCAGATAACTTTTAGGATATAGCCTGAGGGTTATAATGCTATCCAACCGACCGCCCCATGGTCGCCCCGACGTGCTCAGCGGCAGGGTTTGCGCGCGTTCGCTGTCTCCCATCCCCTGTCTCTTTTTCGTTGCTCTTGTTGCATTGTCAGAAGCAGATTAGCCAATAACTACTCCCGGAGTAAACCTCCGCCATGGGTTTAAAGGACGGCACTGCCTCTGATTGAGGGCTGCGCAATTTTTCCCCTCTCTCCATTTCTGCCTCTTCGCCGTCCTCTTTCTTGCTCTTCGTATTTGCGAGATCTTCGGGGATAGAATCCATCAATTTAGGTTGATGCATCGTTGACAAGCCGAACGGAACGACTATTCGTATTATAAACAAACGAAAAAGAGAAGAAAAAGGAGAGAGAAAGAGAGAGAGAAAGCATTTTTTTAAAGTATGAACGTTGTAATTGTAAAAAGCACTTTACCAACTGCGTGTGTCGGTAGTTAACGATATATCATGGCAAAATATAAGGTTACAAAGGCTGCGGTTCATTCACAAGCATGACTGCTACGGATTGCGTAGAACGCAATCCGCGAATGGAGAATTGACTGTTAATTGTTTCGTTACATAACTATTGCATATTACATAACGTATTCGCCCGTGGCAGTACGCCACGTCAAAGCCACGATATGCATTGTTCTCATATGCATCGTTTTAGACAAGCTGCCCTGAAACGTTGCCAAAATTTCACGTCCTGTCGTACTTTTCATGACTCTAACGAGTGCGCAAATTCGTGTTATGGCGTGCCATTCACGCGACGTATACAAGTTTCGAGTCCGGAGGTTGAAAATTTCGCCGCGTACCTCCTTTGATTTCGTCAAAAATTGTGTACATCTGAAAAGTTGGAATCTCAAATAAACGTAAGCACGTTGATTGGTCTAACAAACTCGTTAACGAGGAAAACATTTCTGTCGGTGCTCGCGTTCTGATACTCTTGATTACTCGGGAAAGCGGATTCTTTTTACTTTTCTGACTGGATGGTTTTGCGCCTGCGGGTCATCGAGCTGGATAATGAAACATGCAAATGGAAATGAGGCAGTGCTGTGTCAGATAATATTATGACTGTCCACAAGGAAGAGCGAACGCTCGGTCATTTCAGCGTACAGACTTTCAACGATGCTTTTACCATCAGCGTTGAAATTCTCACACTGTACTTTATTATTGCAGCTTTCGAGGCAGATCTTAACATCCAAGCCTCTCATTCGCGAAAAATAATACTTGATCGTTATAATCGGCAATTTGTAGGGAAAACGAAAACGCAATTTTGTTTTGCCTTTGCCAGTGAAATGAAATTTAACACCTGAATTCGATACGCTGCTTTGGACATTCGATTAATCTGCAGTTGTGTCGAAATGTATTTTCTATCGCTCGTCAAAATCTATTTCCTATTGCAGTTATTTTCACACACAAAAAAAAGTTACTTCTGTGTTAATATTAAATTGAAATATTGTTATTCAGATGAAATATTTTGACCGTTAAAACTTTAACGTATTTTTAAACAAAACAATAATTATTAATTACATTATTATATTTATTACGTTAATAACAATTTTTCAAAGATATCTCCCACTTTTTGCGGATCCGAGTCACGGAAAGTAAAATCCCCGCCATTATGCTATTTTCTCTTATTGCCCCGCAGGATTTGTACAACTTACAGGCATATTCAGGACAAATTCGCAAGATCTTTGCCGGAAAAATGGCGAGTGCAGGTATTCTATGGCAAGTGAAGCAACAAGCCGCGATGGGGGGAGGGAGGAGAGAGGAGGAAGGAGGGAGGAGGAAGGAGAGAGGAGGGAGGAGAATGCATCGAGATGCATTCGCCGTAAACTATTTTGCAAGGAGGTAATAGAGGAGGATTCAATATTTCCTTGCAGGCATCGCGGCCTGGTATCGCCATGGTTACGGCTTCAGTCATGCGGATTGCTTTCCTCCTTCTTCATGTTTTCGTTGTTTGACGTCGTTTTCCTCGGCGGGGCTTCTCATTCAATCCTCGAGCTCGCTCGCAATACTGTTCGCAATACACGCGTATCATTTTACAAATTTTCCCTTTATTCCAGCCGCGCCGTCATTGAAGGCGCACCCCTATTCCGTCCACGTAAAAGCGGAAAACTCATCGTTTGCACTTGCGGGAGCGTAAGGACAGATTGATATGGAAGTAATACTCACGTCCGAAAATTCAGCGCGCGGAGAAAGACAGTTTGTAAACCGAGTTTGGCGCAGTTCGTTCAGCGGACACACGCGGAATATTTGCATGTGTACTGCGGCACGTCTACCGTTTCCGAAGAGAACTCGAACATTGTGAAACGACACAACGCCACGCGACGCAACATCGATATATGATAAATAGAATTATATTGGATGAATTGTCGTCGGATATTGCGTTCGCCTGACGCATCGCGATCGATGTATGTAACTGCAAGATAACATAGATCTCTCGCTTTCGCACGTGGCTGATATTACATTCGCTAATTGTGGTGATTATTGCAAAATCGTCTGCGCGTCGTTCTCGCTGTTGGTGCATGCGTTATATCGCTCGCAAACGTTCGCGCGCGTAGCGACTTCAGCTTCGCTAACAAATTTCCATTCGTTTCTCGCGTTTCGCTCTCCTCTTAATTACAGTCTTTGTGTTGTTTCTGGTCGTTGTTTCGAGAAGACCGTAGTTTCTTACCTCGCGTTTTGTTTCCAGCGTTCTCCGCAATTGCTTGCTTTTGTTTAATGATCCTCCCATCATATTCTTCGCTACAGAGACCATGCTATTATCTTCTCAATGAGCCAGCGAAGCCCCCTCGGCTAGGGCTGGCCGTTTACTTAAACTTGACGTATTCATTATTAATGTTGGCGCGATATTTCCATCGTGACCCTGATAACGCGACGTTTTGATGCATTTTACATCTCGCGCCGGTGTGTATCACGCTTTGATTCTTACACCTGGACCCCATCAAGGTTGCAGGAGATCGCGGAGGTCGATATTCGGTGCATAGGAGAAGTTTGAAAGCGATGGGATTTCGTGGATAATATTGCAGCTGCATTGAGGGGTCGGTAACATTGTGCGTCTAGAGGAATACGTTGTAGCATGATATGACCATACAGATCATGTGTAAGGGGCTCGCTGTATCACGTGACGCTCGTATTTCATGACCGACGTAATATTGATTTTATCTTTGGCAACGGACCTTCGTGCGTTAGACCGTCCTGGGGACAATACGATCGTTTAATAGCGTTCGACATCGCAATAAATGGTCAAGGTAGTAACATGGACGAAAACAAATGACCTCCAGTGGCGAAAGTTATCGAATTAGTATTAATTTATTGCTAAATCTGTCGCGCCGAAACGGAATTTCAATCGAAACTAATCTTATTAAACGCTCGCAAATAGAGAATGATGAATAGAGTTGTGTACAGAGTGACGAAGAATATATCTTCAGTCGCGAGAGAGGAAATTACATTCGATATTAATTACCCCGAGATAAGATGTTAATATTACATTGTTTTTCGACGCTATTCCGATCCTTTATAAATAGTCCAAGTAAGTTGAATACGTGTACCATCGTGTGCACCAAGAGAAAGCCTTTTGATCACGAAAGAGGTAAGATAGGCGAAATGGAAAAATAAGAGGAAAAATAAGAGGTCGCGCTTCTTCACTTTGGGAACTAGCGCAAAAGGTTTATTACGAACTCTCTCGTTTCATCCTTTCGTCTCTTTTGCCTCTTCCTCCTCCCCTTTCTCTCTCCTTCTCTCTCTCTCCTTCTCTTTCCCTTTCTCTCTTCTCGACTTTCACTTCCTCGTTTACACCCTCTTTATTGCTCCTAGCTTTCAGTAGTTGTGTACTTCAACGATGTCTAATGCACGCCGTGAACAAAGCTTCGCTTTCGGGAACTCGTCATAATGCTGCCAGCCGATTTACGAGAGATTCTGCGAGAATGCAAGAGCACAAATATATCTCCTGTCCTGTAATGTGTCTCCTTACCGACGATACTCCTTTCTATAAACCGTGCGACATAGCGTCGACCGATCTGAATCGCCTCGCGAAATAAATGGAAATAGAAAATTTAGCAAAAGATTTCCTCGTTACGGAACTCACCGTCAGAACGAGCAAACACTCCCCGTATACTTTAACACTTTAACACTTCGTCCGAAATCTCCCGGAGTAACGATTCCATCGATTTACGCGCAGATTCGCGGAGTTCGAAAAAGCTGGCGGGCACACTTCCAAGAGAAGAAACTGGCGCTCTCGCATGGCAAGCTCCAACTCCTCTCGCGGAAGTAGTTTCGACTTTCGACAGTCACATAACTCGAAGTCTTCTCTAATGTAGAAAATAGATAAGGGACGGGCGGTTCGCGGATGAGAGAGATAAACCGAACTTTAATAAACTATACGTATATCTATATGTACATATATATATATCTACCTATCTGTCTATGTACGTCGCGAGTCGCGGCGGAGCTCGCCTCCTTCGTGTCTTCGTTTTTTCGCTCTTTCTTCCAGCTTCTTGTTCCCTCCCCCTGTCTATTCTGGCTCGGTCCCTCGCCAGCGCGGTGACGTCTGCACGAGCGGTAAATCAGTTTATCCCACTTGCTCCGGAAGCATTACCGGCATTGTTCGGCAAACAGTAATTCATTACATTCTATGATTCTATGAGACGTGAATGCGTCTCCTTCGATAACTTCGGGAACGTCCCTCCGGTAGCGTCTTCGCGCCGAGTCTCCGTGTCTCTCATTGCGCTACTCGAAAGGCCTGACGTTGCTGTATGCGCGAGCCTCGTGAGAACTTTGCCGCGGGACTCGAGATGTTCCGTCGACGATGCGACGTCGCAATTATGACCCGCGTCTACATAAATTACTTGGGTGCACACCGAGAAATACGATTTATCGGACGAGCGAAGGAACGCTTTCGCATTCATGAAAACTTTATTAAAGGATCAATGGCTAAGGAATATTTCAGCTATTGTTTCTTCATATCGCTGTGTAAATAATTATTTGTTGATTATAAATAAGCAAGTAATCTTATTATATATGTCTTATAAATTTGTAAAATGATATGTATGTAATGTCAGTGTGTAATCCATAATATGCACCATGCATCTTTTCTCTTTGACAACTCGATTGACTGCTATCTTTGTTTTCTACTCTAATGGGCTAAATTACTAACGGAGCAGAAGGCAAGGCCTATAGAGAGAGAGAGAGAGAGAGAGAGAGAGAGAGATGCTTGATGCATGCGCTGAGTGCAAGCGCACGGAATGCCATTTCTCCACCTGTGTATACTGTGCGTAATGTAAATGACACATATCGCCCAAGGGAAAATTGTGGAAACAGCAAAGCGTCTCGCTGCGAAACGGAGAAACGAAGAAGGAAGAAGTGAGGAGGAAGCACTGATAGCAGTTGGATGATGAAAGCAAAGAGAATAATAACGAAGAGAAGACGGGACTAGAGAAATAAAGGAAAACGAAGAAGAGAGAGAGAGAGAGAGAGAGAGAGAGAGAGAGAGAGAGAGACGATCTTGGAATAGGTATTCATCGTCCTGCAGTAATTGGATCTCGCGCGGCCCTTCCTCTATCTTTGATAAGGATTTATTATTCAAATCAAATGTTTTGAGAAAGCTTCTTATTCGAGATCGTCGCGCGTAAATGCTTCAGCGGCTGCCAATCCTTTCTTCTGGAAACCTCACATTCCGTGCTCCCCGAGCGGTCGTGAATTTAATGAAGGATAATCAGAGCGATGGCAAAAATGGAATAGTAATGCGCAAGATCGTCGGTGAACTCGGTCGCTAAAGATTCCACTAATGGGCCAGTAAGACTTGTGGTGTTTCCAACACTCGGTCTTCTTCCTTTATATATGGAGAACGTAATAAAACCTCGAGGACGTGTCGGCAACGGTGACGATTTTTCACGTAGCAGCTATCTCTCTCGCCGGCCGCGCGCGGCCTTTAATCTCCGAAAAAATTTTTCTACATCGGACAGAACGATCACGTGCGACAAACAGCCTGACAAATTTCATTTCGTCTTGGCGCGCACGGTCGTGGCGTGCGTGCGTGTGTATCAGCACTTTCCCAAAATAAAATGAAATTTGCAGTTGATGGTAATTCAATAACGAAACCATTACTCCGCTGTATAGTGCGCACATGGCCATACGCAGAAAGAGAAGAGTAAATGCGATAGAGGAAGGGAAAGAGAGCGCAGTGTCGGCGGGAGGGAGGAGGAGGAGAAGGAGGAGGAGGGAGGGGGAGGGGGGAGAATGGAGAAAGGGTGGCCGTGCAAATGAAGAGGTAGGCGGGGGTGGTCGCGACGCGAGAGAAAGAGACTGTGCGGGTGGTATAAAGCCAGCCAGGGAAAGGGTGAGAGATGGGACGAACCAGGGAAATGCGTTATCGTCTGCAGCCAGCTGACAAATCGAAGGTAATAGGGCCGAGCGGAATTCTGCCTGGCAGTACGAGCGAGAGCGCAGTGCATCTAGCAGGTACGCGCCCCGGCTACATATGTACATATGTACTAGAACCGCGCGTACGTGACGCGCGCACTCCGGTATATGTACCACACCACTCGCGCCATCGTCATTATGTGCATCGCGCGCGCGGATGTGACGCGTGCATGTGGAGGTGCACGGGGAGGCCCGTAACGCCGGCGTAACTCTGGATAATGTGACGAGAACCGAGTTACGGTCGTGACGCGAGGCCAAAAAACGCGCGAGAACTTTCCGCGCTCGGCGCCTTTAATTAACACACTTCCAGCTTCTTTCACCAAACCGCCCTTGTACCGAGTACTTCTCTGCTACCGAGTACGTCGAGATGATTCCCGTTTTTGCCCTGTGAGGGTGAGAGTACCGTCCACGAGAGTTCGCTAGTTACCACTTCTCCGTGCGATATACGTTGAACCGTTAAAAACGATAGCGAAAATTGATATCTGCCGCGCGAAATAGAAATAAGATGATAAAGAGAGATGGTAAAGAGAGATTTTGCGCCGTACATAAAAATATAAATGTCCAAATGTACGACTCGTATCGCTGACATGCTATTTCCGTCTCTGCTACAATTTGCAACATGTTGCGTGCCAGAGGGTGAATCACGATGCCCAACGTATTGGTATATTAATGTCACGTTAAAACGAGTAGCGAGATAGATTTCCATTCGCTTGATGGTGTTGTAGAACGACCATTTTTCCCTTGGGAGCAAATAAAGATTTAAGTATCTGTAAGTTCGGGAGGAAACTTTATACGAATATTCAAGAGGAGCGAATACCGTAAAATTTACAGACAGAAGGTTCTAGGGACGAATCCTCCATCTTGAAATAGGTTCCTTTTATACCTTCTTCTGCGAGCAAACAAAGATTTACATGAGAACGGGAAAAGGAGGCAGAGGGAGGCATTTTCTTCGTTCAATATGGCATTATTTCGAACGCGATAAACGTGCGCTGGAAACAGCGAAAAAAGATATTACTATCCATAACGATGACATGGAAATTTTTCTCGCGTTTCCCCTTTATATGCGAGACACTTTTTTGTTCTTAAAACGCCTAAAAAGTAGACATAAATTTTGCTTAAAAGCTCACTGAATAAAGACGTGAACTCGCATAATCTAAATTGATTCTGGTAAAAATTGCAGCGTGTAATCATATTTAATCACAATGACGCGTTAAATATTAAAAATGTATCAATATCGCAGCTGCAGAGAACTCAAACAGAAACAGAAACATTATTGATATCCTTCTTTCGCTCCGCTTCGCATCGCAAATCAGCCCCGGCAATCTACGATTTCATTAATTTCATGCATAATGCAAAGGACTCGTCGATGAATAGCCAGTAGAGAATGAGCAAATTTTGAAAGCTAGTTTAAATACAAATAAACACGGTACGATACGACGTAAATTTCAATATTAATATCTACGTTTTCCGCATCCCTTTTTTTTTTTTTGGACATTCGAGCTTCGCGACGTCGCGATCGAGCGTTCGATAAACGCGTCAGCGCCCTTCCTTCCTCGTGGTAAATTCCGCGAGATAACGAGGGCACCGCGCTGCTCATCATGTGTTCCACCCCTAGCCGTAGCCGGTGGCGGAGTATCGCGGAGCACACGGAGCGGCGAATAACTGTTGCCCGTACGAGCGCGGCGACGCGGCATCGTGCCAGAAATCCGTGCTTCGGCACGACCCACGTCCCCGCATTTTCCAACCCGGGTTCTGGTATAGGCCGCGGCACTAGGCCGACGCAGGCCATCGCCAATGAGTGCATGTCTGGGGCGGAGCGTGGTCGTGCTCGAGCAGACGCGATTTCAACTTGCTACGTGCTACCGAGTAGAGACGGCAGCACTACTCGCGAAAAACTTGGGCCCGGTCGGCAGAACCGTTTTCTTACGTCGTTCCCTTTTTCGCTTTTCCGCGCCGCTATTTTCTCTTCGTAGCCTTTCGGATCCTTCGTTCACGTTTCCCCCGTATCAATTAGTCGCGTCGAACGTTTGGGTCGAGTGAAGCCGAGCGAAGCGTACAATTGGCGAGATCCGTTCGTTGTCGTTGATTATAATAATCGGAATATTGAATATTACTCGAACGAAGTACTGTACAATTGTATATTAACGTTATGCATGTACGGAACCACGTGTCGATCGCATCGGTGATCGGCAAACGCGATAACGCCGCGTGCTTCTCTATTCCGTTCGCAACCACCACGTGTCTCGGATCGCACATTCTCACTCTCTCCTTTGTCTGTTCCTGGAAGATAAGTAGCATCGAGCGCGAAAGTGCATTTGTTGTTGTCAACGTTGTCGTCGTCGTTGCTGTCGTCGACGTCGTCATCGTCGTCGTCGTCGTCGTCGTCGTCGTCGTTGTCGTCGTCGTCGTCGGTGGCGGCAGCCTCGTCGGCGGGTACAGACGTGACCTACTTGCGCTATTGACCTGTTGGCGACGCCTGATAGGCGAAGGGTTGAAAGAGGGAGGACCGGGGATGGAAGAAGAGGGGTGGGTAGAGTCCAGGTGAAGGAGGTGGTGGAAGGTACCGCGGGGAAAGGATGGATTGAACGGGGAGGGTCGGGGGGGCGAGATGCACTTGACGCATCAGAACGCAAAGAGAGTGAGGGACTGCCGCATGCGGTCCCAGCGCGCGCAGCCTACCACCCACTCTAACCACCCTTTCCTGTATATATCCTGCACTCAGGACGGTTTCAGGATTTCGCGTGTTGCACTCTCAAAGGTCTCATCTCCTACTCTTCCCTCCTTCCCTCATCGAGCGAGTAGCTAGCTTCTTCCTGCGGCGGGAAGAGAACGAGAATGCGACGTTCGCTGTCGTCATCTCCGCGTCGATTGTCGTAGCGATAAGTCCGATCAATTGAGAATATTCAGAAAACTGAATTCGCAGATGATCATCTTATCGCTAAAAGTTTACTAATGAAAAATATGTTATATTCTTTATGAAATATTACTTAGGAAATAATAGAACGAATATGAACATTTGAACTCTATCTGATTTTGTCTATGATTTTGTTTGTTAATTTTAATAAGCTAATAAAATAATTTTAAAACGTAAAATATTAAATACACTTTAATCTAACAATACTCACAGTCACTTTGTAAAATGAAGCTACCATTGTTCAACCACGTTGTATTGTACAAGAATCAACATTTGATTACCTCGAGCTACTATCATCTGCAAGTGACCCTAACGTGCAATCACGATAAATTAATTTCACTCAACGTCGCTAAATACACTGTGTAAAGTAATTAAATCTTACATAGCGGTACGTTATAACATGTGGTAGAGAATCCGTACAGTGTTATGGAAGCACGTTTCAGCGAAGCGAGGGAGTGACGCCTAGATAGTAAAGAAACTCGACGCGCTTTATGACATGTATACTCTGCCATAAACAGCAAGGCTAATGAACGCGGCGCGAGTCACGGACATTCTTGCCGTGAGCCTAATGTACTGTCTAACACTCGGTATTGACATAAAGGAAAAAAATGGCTGAGATATTCGATGAGAATGATCAAACGTAACGCCGAAGTAACGCCGTCGCTTCAGTTTCATGTACCGTGTACAGCAACCCCCCCCCCAAAAAATGGCGTCTCGTGGAAAGAAAAAAGGTCGCGACATTTAAAATCCTCAAAGCGGCTAATAATTTAATGTCTGTTGTAGGATTGGGAAAGCATCGCTCTCTCGACGGAGAAGGAAATACTTCGGAAAAATCTCACATCACATCAGTTTCCAGAACGTGCCAGGACGCATCAGCTCCGTGGGATTTCGACGGTGAGTCACTTCCTTAACGTTGGACAAATGTGCCGAGACGTGCGAAGAAGAACGGTGGAAGGAGTTGATCCGAAGACCTGGTACGGAAGGGTAGTCACATCGGTTGGAAGGCTGGGGACGGAAAAGCGGGAAGGAGGAGGGGGACGGAGGGAGGGAGGGAGGGAGGGAGGGAGGGAGGGAGGGAGGGAAAGGGGGCACCGGAAGATGAAGGTGGTCGATCGGCGAGAGGACGGACGGAGAAGAGAAACGGGATCTTCAGGAACGGGTGAGCCGGTGAAAAACGGGGGGACGGGGGAGGAGTGCAGGACTTCTCAATGGAGTGAGGGATAAAAAGCAAATACGTTTCACTCACTCGCGTTTTCCGTTAGCAAATTCAATCTCGTCGGGAGTCCCTTTAACATTGTGCCCGTAATAGGGAGGATGAAGAGGGACTAAAGAAGAGGTTGAGGAGTGAGGAGTGAACCGATGGTAAGGGCGGGAGGGAGGGAGGGGTAGGGCGAGTAGGTGGATAAGCGCGCAGAGGGTAGCAGGGGGCAGGTGTCGCCTGTATAACGACTTTATCACACCCTCCGATCCTCCTCAACCTTTTCCACCTTCCTAACCCAGCACACCTCAGCGGCGACTATTATCGACTTTGACTGAACCCGGAGTCGGTTCACCTTTAAGCTAGCCGACTGAAGCCGTCCGGGGTTTGTTTGAGCGGATAATGCAATATCCATCCGTTAGCTCGAGGGGCCAATAAAAATGGTGGGAGCCGGGGGGGGGGGGAGATGGAGACGCAAGAACCGTTCGGGAATCTAAGAATTTTTAATTCCGAAAGATATAGCCTTTCACTTTTAGAGAATAATGCAAGTGTGCAGCGATTCGCTCTCTATTTAACTGATTTCCGTTCTAAAGCATTTGTTAGTTATGAATAACTATTAAATTGAATAATACTAATTATTACGAACTTTGACGAGAATTGTAATATTAATGTTAATAATGTAATAAATTCAATTAAATCCTGATATATATGCATTACGTTATTATTATCGTAATTACTATTGAGGACCATAAACGCGACAGAGAGATTACGAATACCTGAGATTTAATTATTTTTAATTGCATATTAAAATGCGGTTCTTTATTCGTTTATAACAAAAAAAGATTGCTTATATCGCATTGGGCTAACTGAAATCTTTAAAAAACGAATGGCGAAAGCGAGAAGCAGCAAATTCCGGTTGGTCAGGTCGTGGCGAGCTACGGGCTCGTTAAAACTTGTCTTATTAACATTTTCATGCGCGGATGCCTTACGAAGCGTTGAGAAGTTTAAGTAGGTGGGCGAAGATTGTGTGCCGACTTGAATCTTAGGGCTCGTTTTAGGGAGCAAACTTTCCATGCACGCTGAATTTTACACGTAATAAAACTACATTTTGTTCAAAGATTATTACAGAATTGTAGTAAACTACGTCTAGTAATCAACTCTCAACACTACTGCCCCTACGCCAAAGTAGTTTCATTATTCCATGCCCTATGGTAGTAATAAAAAGAGAAAGAATAACTTTGAATAATTTTTGGTTCCTTTAAGTTTAAAATAAAGTTCTGTAAAATAATTGGGAATTGGAGGAAAGTTGTAATATTTAAAATAAAAGGAGCATTAAAAGTAAAAGATAATATATCGAATGCTAGTGGATTTGATCGAAATGATCTTTCCGAGGTATTTGGAACTTTGATGAGCAACGTACCTCAACAGTAGCGGTTAACGTTTCAGCGTGGACATTAACACGGACATTTGGTGGACAAACGCGACCCGACTTTAGCATGTTAAACAAGTACGTCCATTAATCAGAAGCAAGTCACAAGTAACTTGACCCATGCGACGGCGGTGCCATAGGGCGAGCTTCCGACAGTGAAGACTGAAACCGTCGTGTTTCCCATCTTTCCCTACACATCTTTCCGTCTCCTCCTCGTTGGGTCCATTTGTTATGTCTAGGTGACACTCAATTATGCCGTGCAAAAGGGTTGCTAGAAGCCTGAGAAAGGCGTCGGCTAACTAGCAAGGAAAGTTTCCCTAACAACGTAGTTTCGTGTTCAACTCGGCTCGCAACTCCAAAGGGAAGATGCGTCGAAGAGAGACCGCAGTTCGATGCCCCGCCACGAATCCGGTTCCGAATTCGAAACTAAGTTCGAAGACATATCTAACGTATCGGTATGTTGCCTATCTATGTTCTATGTTCGAATGGAATGCACTTACTCTTGACGAAAATGGCGATTTGCTCCGAATAAATTACATGTTTTAACCGAAAAAAAAATCTCATCGATTTTATGTAGAAACATCTATTCGTAATTTTTAAGAGTCCCTTTTTTTTATCGAATATGTATACAATAAAAAGTTTATTTTAGCTCCGTACATAATTCTGAAATTCAAAAAGGCTACGACCGAAATCGGAATCGGAAACGAGCTGTAAATATTGGAAATAAATGTAGTTACGAGCCTATTCGATGTAGATCTATATTCTGTAGCGAGAGGATAATCGTGGTATTTTTACACTTTGCAGGGAAAGACCACGGTCGATATTAAATTCCGGTCGGAATATTTACGCGCATAAAACATCGCGTCCGGTATCATTTTGGAGTTGTTTCCAATTAATACGCGAAATGAAAGCGGTGCGCGAATGAAAGAGCCGAGTAGCGTGAAACAGCCGAGTCCGGCCGGGATGGAACGATATGAGCAAAAAGAAAGAAGGGAGACCGATAGAGATGGGTATGTCGAGTGGGCTGTGGAACGAGTATTTGCTCGCTCGCATTTAATATCGAAATCGGCCAATCATGCACGGATGTAACGAAATGCTTGAATTATTCGTGAGCGTGACGAGAGGGATAGAAAATGAGAGCTGACGGGAGGGGGATGGCGAAAAACAGAATGTGTGTAACGAGCAATAGAGACGGAAAACTATTTTTTATCCGATATGCGCGAAAATCATGATTTACATTTGATCATGAACTCTTTCAGTTGTAGGCATGTTTTACAATAAAGGGATTTTATCGTTCATCGAAATTGTTCCGTAGAATAGAAGCTAATTGTACAGAAATTTAAGCGAGAGATATTTCTCATTCTCTCCTGAGGAAAACGAAATAATCTCCATCAGAATCTAACTTTTATTTCGAAAGATAAAATATTTGATTTTTATTAAGGAAACGTATTGATTATATTATTAACGCGAAATATGTTTTATATCATTAAAATACGTCCTATTATGAAAATACTATTTTGCATTAAATACATCTTTATTACCGAATAATTTTTACGGTGAAATAACTCGTCGATCAAAATGTAGTAAAAATTTCAACGTAAAATATAATTATGCAAAACATTTTTTAAATTTTAATTTATTGTTCATAACGTGAATATATTAATGCACATGTCGTGAAGTACAATTTTCAAGCATCTCGAAATTTTTCATCGGAGAGAAAGTCGCGCGCGCATGTTTTTTATTAAATCGCTTCAATTAAAAGCTTGCTTGCAAAGGTGAATGTAAGCTATGGAATAATATTGAGAAGCATTTTTTTGCTAAATATTTACCTTTCAGGAAATATATGAGAGTGGAGTGTATAAGCGTACGTAAATACCGGAACGTGAATGTTTCAGAGAGGTTGTGTTACACGGAAAATAGCTCGGTAACGGTTTGACGAGAGCCACAGGGTACGGGAGCGAATGGGGAGGGCACTGTGCAGGATGGATGTAATTAAAGTGGTGACACGCTAGCCGTGGGGTATGTCTACCCCAATCCAAATCCCGCGCAACCCTCGGATCCTTGCCCCTCAAGATAATTCGGACACCGTGTAATCGATACGTCCTCTAGGCTGACGTACAGACAATTTCAAAACGGATAATTCGAGGGGTTCCCATCTCGTCTAGGTCGCCCTTCGAGATTGTAAAATCAGTTTTCCGGTTCGCTGTCACGTCAAAAAGAAAATGTCGTCGACTGGATGTATTTGCACCCGTGCACACTATCTCATATAAATACCTCTCGCATAACCGATTGTATAAGCTTGAGTTACGATATGACCGTGATTTCGCACAATTCACGTAAAAACGCATTTAACCATAGCGCATTTTACATATTACTTGACTTGATGGAATGTTTGTTATTCTGAACAGAGCTATAACTCGTGTCGCGTGTACAAGTTTATCGTTCATACGCGATACGCGTATATCACAGATCCATTCTAGAATGCATTGCTTGCGAAAAATACAAGAACACGAGAACGTCCTATGAAACGACACCTGTGATTACAGCATAAAATATTATTTTTAGATTGGCCTAAAACAGAGATTACATTCATAATAACGTTTAAGAAAATATATCATTAATTTTCTCGATAATAATAAATAACTTATAATTTTTCAAAATGCAAAACATGCATAAAAATCAAATTATAAAAAAAATTGCTAATTTTTGATAATTTGATAATTATTTACAAAACTATAAATTTGTTTGTGGAAAAAAAATTTGAGAACAATGCTAATAATAAAAATCAAGGTACAGATGCTTAGTGACATACATGTATATTATTTTCGAATGCCATTTAAAAACTACAAATCTCTACTACAAAAGCAATATATCTCTTTGCCTGTAAATAAATATGGTCTTATATAACAATATCTCGCGCAGCAACATCTCGCAAGAGTGATTAACGTAGTATTTAAGCCGATCACAGCAATCGATTACTAGTGAATCTAGTGCATCTAGGACCATGAGGATTACGTCGCGATTATTGCTGAGCCATCTGTGGAAACGCTTTAATGCGCTTTATGCAAATTTCGCGCACAGCTACCTCCAATATCCAAGATTATAAAAGAATTACGCATCAGGGACTGTTATACATTGATGGATCTCATTGTTTAACTATTCTCATTAATTATGTATTTAATAAGGACGTTATTATTAAATGCAAATTAATAATTATAAATCAATTATAATACATTGTTATATAATATCAATTCAATTATACATAAAATTTTATAAGTGGTTTCTCCCAGTTTTTATTATTAATAATATAGATTTCTCCCAAAATGAATTATGAATGAAGAATCACCAGAATAAGGAATTTTCCTTTCTTTATTTTCGAAAACATCTTTTTCTAACAGTAAAAAAGTTTTATTAATATTTAAGATAATTTTAATGTATTATAAATAGAATTAAATTTTCTTAATATTATAATAATTATTTTAATTATTTAAAATTTTTATGATATCACATTATGTTTAATATATTTTAATTTGATAGAATAAAAATTTATTAAATAATTCTAATATTTTAATAATTTATTATAATTCAGATGATGTAAATGACACTTGTTTAAATATTTTATATTAAAATTTATAAATGTACTAAAAGTATTTCATTACTTATGGATACTATATTAATATTTTATTCATTCGCATTCATGCTGGACATAATAATTTATTTATTCACTATTTTTTATATTAATTTTTTTCAAGTTTTGGAACATGCTTCTAATTAACAAACAAAATTATTGTTCTTAGATGATTACTTACCAGAATGTCTTAATTTTGTTAACATGTTTTACCAAATCACAATCATAAACGCTTCCACAAATTTATAATGATTGTGAATACTCACCTGAAACATAAAAAAATGAAAAATTAAAATTAGCAAATATAAGAAATGTTTATGATATATGTATAGGAATGCTAATTGATTATATAATTAAATGTTTAATATATTTTATCGTTAATTACATAAATATGTCCATAAATTATAGCGAAAACGTAACGATTTTGTTGTGAAATTTCTTTAATGTGATGGTAATTAACGCGACCTCGATAAAGGATAGTAGCGTGGAAGAATAAAAGTCGTTTAAAGAAGGAAGGCGCGAGTTTTCATTAAGTATTGGAAGAAGATGGTAGACGTAAAGGTGAGATGTTAATCATGACTCGACATCTCATTATCGTTTTGATTAGCGCGTGTAACCGTGTCGGTCCCCGGCTGCTGTGGTTACGAGCTCTCTACTCGAAGACGATCAAAGTTCTGCGCTTTGCTCAGGCACTTCACGGCCCAGAAGTTGTCTTAATGAGCAGGTCAAACGTTCCATTTTAACGGCACAATCATATTGCGACGAATCAAAATGTAACTGACATTCTCATAAATTAACACAGCGATTAGATTTTACTACCGCATAACTGACGGAAAAGTATTACTTTATCAAGTTAATGTACTCATGATATTACATACGACGAACCATTAAATGCTAAAAGATAGAAATATATAATGAAGTGTGTGTATGTGTGTGTGTGCGCGCACGCGTGTGTGTATCGAATAAGCAGTTAATTCGAGGCACGATTGGGCAAGATTTTAAACGCCAATTATTTTTCTTAAATATTTTAAATTTATTTAATAAATTCACAATTGAAAAAAATAATTGGCACTTAAAATCCTGGCCATGTAAATGCCTTAAATTTATCTATTGTCTATAGAAATATATTTTTAATCACTATTAGAATATCTTCTAAAATTGTCGTATAATATGTAGTTAAAATTTGATATTTTTAATTGATTAAATATATATCTCGAGAGAAGAAACACATATACATGTCGATATATTTCTCATATATCTATGTTAAATGCGTACAAGAGAATGCGTAAGGAGGAACGTTTGAGCGATGGGTTTCTCCACGTTCGCATGCCGCTTGCGCGACAAATATTTTCTGCTCGAACAGATAATCCATTTCCACGCATGCCTGGCCCAATTCAGGATACGATCGTGGAATCGGAATTGCGAAGGAATCGGCATTGCATTTACCTATAAAGTATCAATGTGTTTCGCGTGCACGTGTTGCAGCGATACCGTCGCATTTCGTTTCGCACAATACGCAATACATCTATTGTGTCTATAGTTGCGCCGATCCCTCAGGCAGATTTCCTAGAGAAGGGTCTGTTAATTATAATTCTACGTCGATAATAAGGGTAAGCTGCTTACGCGGAGTACGCAATGAGTTCAATAGGATTAGACGTACATGTACTGGGAAGCTCTGATCATCTAATCGTCTTTGATCATTCAAGAACGCACGTCAGTAATAGAACAAGGTGCCTCAGGTTTATCTCTGCGTTTCCTTTTGTCTGTAAATTTCTCGATGAATTTAGATTGAATTTTTTCTTAATCAAAAGAAAATAACAAGATACCGATAAATCTTTAGTTGTATATAATAGAAAGATTTTTGTGAGCTAAGTTGCAAATATTGAAAGTTAGAGAAGCATAACCGCTGATGAGATAAATATTTCTGACTTTAATTATTTCGGGCAAAAATCTCGTTTAGCTTCTTACTTCTTCTTACACCGCTACTCAAGCTTCATGTTTCTTATGTTAGGAATAGCAACTACGGTTCAGTATACTTGAAACTTCGGTTTTTACGCGTCTCTAATTAACGGCACCATATACGGTATTGTACAATGCGTAACTATAGTTAAACTGCATGTACTGCCATGTAAATTGGCGATGTGAAAATTAGAGAGTAGAATTGCATAATGAAAAGGCGAAGAAGAAACCGACAAGATCGTGAATCTAAAATCAAAAAGATATTCGATGTGAAAAAATAATTTTGAACACACACACACACACACACACACACACACACACACACACACACACACACACACACACACAAAATACATAATTATTTTCTACCGATATGTTTGATTGATAAAATATGTAACGTTATTTTTCCGAATCATGCAGCAATTAATTTTTGATATCGTTAGCCATATCTTTTCTTATCTTGTTTTTTTTTTTATTAACTTCCGGAAAAATAATTTCGAATTTATATAAAATACATAATTTATTATCTATCGGTATGCTTCATCAATAAAACATGTATCATTATTTTTTCAAATCGATAACAATTAGTTTCTGACATTGTTAGCCATAACCTTTCTTATTTTTTTGTCTTTTTTTATATATATAATACTCGGAAAAGCGACTTCAAATTATTTTCCATCGGTATGTTTGATCAACGAAAATACGTAGCATTATTTTTTCAAATAACAAGCAGTAATTAATTCCTGATATCATTAGCACTATAACGTTCCTTATTTTTACGTTTATTATTTTTATTAACACCTGGAAAACGATCTCGACAGTCTCGTTGGTACCTCGAAAGTCGATGGGAAGCATTGCGTCCATTAAAGAAGTTTAACCTATTCAAGTGAATGACGATGAAATTGCGCGCGTATCCACTTCGTCGTTCAGGCAGCGTTTAATGGTTAATGGAGTTCCAAATCAAATTATTGCTAATGAGTAAAGTTGCCGAAGGTACCACAGAGCGCGCACGCCACTGAAGCGAATACTGTCTGCAAATTATACAGAGTGCCGAGCACTTACAACGTGTCTTTCGCGAAAATTATATGCAAGTGTGCCGTGAACCTTCTGTCCGGTATGAGACATTACGCGGGATCGTATTTATATATTAACCGTGCCGATTATCCCTCCGGACTAAATAAAGAGCAAGTAAAAACATCCTGTCTTTGTGCACCAAGTCCTCAGTATGAAGAAACGTGCGAGATAAATTCAATCTGATGACGGATAATGATCCGCCTCGTGTGAATCTTGTTTTCGCGTAGCGCTGGATGGTCGTTGCGTTGTTTCGCCGGAAGATTCCAGTTAGGTTGCTTTCCTAACGCAATATACAACGCGACAGATTCGCGACCTGGAATTGGCAATTAACGCTGTCACCGGCGTATAATCGTATCTCGAGAAACGCGTAATTTATCGACTCAAACTCCTAATTGGCTGCGGTGTACGTCATGTCGTTAGGGAGCCGCGCACAACTAATTCCCGCAGTCTAACTTCGACATGATGTACCAGCAACGTACTCAACTAGGCACTATACGAACACGTCGCCGGTATGCGCGTAGGAGAGAACCTGATTCTCACCTTCCCGCCATACGCCGTATAAACATCTGATACGGGAGCAAATGCCCTCCCCTCATTGTTACTTCCGGGCCAGCAAGCTCCCTCGTTAAGAACACGCGTAATTACGATCTAAGGAGAGAAAAAAATAACGCTATCGTGGCTTATCCAGGGCACATCTCCAGGGCTCGTTAATCCTGTCGCGAATGGCAAGATCTGCGTTAGAAGCAGATGCGTGCGCTCGGGTAACTCTGAGTAATTTTTCAACGTAAAAAGGGATAATAATAGGGTTATATCTTTCGAATCGATTATTTCGTTTTTTGGGAGCGAGCGAACTACTCTCCCCGATAAAAACGTTTATCGAATCGAGTGATTTAAAATAAAAATTATCTATAAAATAAATTAATTTCGTTATATGTAAGTCCGAAAGATGTAATTATTTCATGCTGGCTTTTGCACGAAATGTTATATCGCCATCTTGGAATCTCGGAGTGGTACTCTGAAATTATACAACAAATTTGAAACTTTTCCACGATTTTTCCATTCCGGTCCGCATGTATCTCACATAAATCGTTACATCGCGAATCCACCGTGCACTTGGGCGTACTCGTGTCAACACACGTGACACGGCGCTCTATTCGGGCCGCTACACGGACGATCGGTTCATGTCTCTTTCATGAGGCGGCACCGTAATAGGTTCGACGTGCGGCAGGGGTGGGAAGAAGCACGGCGCGTTTACATCGCGTTGTTTATATCCCTTTTTCTACGGGTGGAAGGAACAACGGGGCCGCCGCGGCAGCGAAATAAAGTTCCACCGTTGTTTCTTCCGGATGAGTACATCGCGTCGTTAGAAAGGCGTCCAACTGTCTGGAAGAAGGAGGAAGAAGAAGAAGAGGAAGAAGAACAAGAAGGGAAGGAAGAAGTGGAAGACAAAGACGACGATGCGCCGCTGCTCATGCCCGATGCTGGAGACGATGCCTACTAGCCCTCAGCCGCGTTTTGATCAGGTCGAAGGAGCAAGCGGGATGAGAGGCTAAAGCATGGGGCGGCGAGGTGAGGTAAGGTGAGCCGAGGTGAGGCTGTGGAGCGAATCCCCATGGCAACGGCTTCACTACGGATTCCATTTACCTATCGCTATGGAAACGCGGGGTGGCGCTCAAAGCTGTGTAGAGAACGGAAAGAGATGGATGGAGATAGAGAGCGTGAGGGTGGAAGAGAGCGCGAGAGCACGATGGGACGGAAAGGAGAGAGAAAGTGAGACACACACACACACACACACACACACACACGCGCGGAAGGACGACGGACGATGGAAGAGAGATGGTTAAGGGAGGACGAGAGATGGTCAGGAAACCCTATGCGATCAAGGTAGGTACCGAAGTGGTCGTCAGAAACAATAACACATCAACAGATATATCGATCATCCATCCACGCGGCACCCCATGCGCCATTCGATACTCCAAACTGCTGTCTCTGCGTTTCTTCTCTTTCTTTAAAAAAAATCGAGCACCTTCTAAAAGCAGCTTTCGCATGTTATAACTCACAAACGGGATTGTAACAGGTGCACGTTAGAGACATACCGCAACAGGTTTCTATTAATAAATTCAATAAAAAAAGAAGACTAAAACAGAAATATGTGATTAAAAAATCTAAAAGTGACTAGGTAAAGTTTTTTTATGTATCGTTTTATTTTTATCTAGATAAACGATAAAATAAAACTATGAGCTGATTGTTTTGGAAAACGGAGGATTCTTTGATAATGAATATTACCATTTTTGCATGTGCTTGTGCATAATATTAGTCAATGTTTATTTAAGGATCATGGCGTCCTTGTTACCCTATACAATGTAAAGCCCAGCAATGTGACTTAGCATTAATTACCGCTTTCATTGCATAAATTCTAAGTGCATTACATGCAGCAATTGTTGATATTCCGTGCAGCATTTTAAATAACTAGCCGTCGCATTTTTCTATAAATTTCCCTTCGAATGATGATATTTGTAATTCAGCTCAATTAACTCGTATAATGCATTATAAACGTGATTTGAAATATGAGTATTTTTACATATAAAATTTCCGAGCCTGTTTACGTAACCAAAAATTGATATTTTTTATTGTCAGTTATAATTCACGGCTTGTATTTGCATCAACTTTATCGAAATCGATCGTGAACGTGGCTTAATAAATTTTGGTACACAGGATCGTTGGTAAGGGTGAACGTGACTTGCTACAGGCACAGGGGATTACTTGGAAAGCGTTTTCTGTTATATGGGTCGTGTGCACCTAAATTTTACTTGAATTTTAAAGTAATTCCTTGTCGCACGAAAATGAGGGTTTACGTGTTGATGAAAAATAATATACTCTAGTTTGAAAGTCCGTCCCGGTCAAATTTAAACCGATAAACTTTTAATTAAGCATATTGTAGCGCAACGACAGCGGCCTATCGATATGGCGCAGTAGCTATTAACGGAGAAACGGAGAATTATTTAAATATTATGGTAATAGAGAGAAATCTGTACCTATTAACAAAATAACGTCGCATCAATATTGTAGTCGATAGAGGAAAAGGGATCTTCATCCGACACGATCGAACTGCTAGCAGGCCTACCGATTGTACGATTCTCTAGGGCTTTTCCATGCGGCAATACTTCATCCCCCTTTACTTCTAGTACGAATGGAACCAGTTCTACGTGGGGCTGTAAGCGGATTGCGATGGAATTGAAGTTGGCCTCGCTCTATACTTTGAAGGTCCTGCGGGGGAGTCGCGCCTACAAGCTATATTGCGCAATACAGGCGTCCTAGCGGACCTTTTAACCCTTTAATTGCTACCCGCCGTATTCATCGTCGACAACTGCGGACAGGTTCTTCAAAGTAAACCGCCCAATCACCGCCGGCAAAACGACTTCACACGCGCTGATTAATCACGAGCAACCGAGATCAAACGGGAAGCGGTTACTATCGACTTTCGCGAAAGCGATGGATATATCCTTCCTACGAATATCTTCGAGAAAAAATTTTAATAAATAGAAAAATATCAAGATACATATTATAAATTAAGTAATTCAAAAAGAAAAATTGCATTTTAAAGTATTTTCATTAATTGATACAAAAGAAATTATTTTTAACAGAAATCGTATAAATATGCTTTTTAAAGAATTTAATTGACAATTTTATTTTACCGGTGTCTCTCTCCCTTTCTCTCTCTCTCTCTCTCTCTCTCTCTCTCTCTCATTCTTATATTTTTTAAGTATTAGCAAAAAATTCTGACCCAAATTACAAAGTATTTCGAACATGACTTTACGATCCTTCAAAGATAAGAAGCAAAAGAATAAGAAAAGGAGCCTCGCGCAGCTTTTGCAAAAGATTCGATGGGCTTATAATAGCATTTAAGCTATTGGACTTTCCGGCTTGCCGCCTCTCTGCTCCTCCGCACATTTCTGACCAACCTTTCGACGAACACCGGCGACAACGAGAAGGGTTGAACGTAATTAATTGCGATTTCACTCTTTCCTGCACTTAATGCGGTCCTCGGTCCTGCGGTCGTCCTTTCTCCTACCTGCATCCAGTTAAATCGCAATTACTCAGAGACGCGGCAGTTAGGTATCCAGAAAAGGGTTTGCCGTAGGGCGGACAGAGACAAAGTGATAAAAGAAAAAAGGTTATTTATTTCGTCGTATGAAACATGTCGCGCCAACGACATTTCTTCTTTTTTGTGGTAGAATATTATAAGTATTATTTTCTTATTATATTTTTCTATGTTAATTAAAGCGATGAAACTGATAGAATTATCAAAAAACCGCGATATACAGAATATATTTTTGGAGGAATTATTAAAATTATTATTATTAAAAAATACTGATGTTACTATACTTCGTGTTGGCTCCTTCTATTATGAAGGGGCAAGAGAAGCAAAAAGACAAATTACTCCGTGCTCTCCTTTTGGAACAGTTGCATCCTCGGTATGCTGAATTAATCGCACGGATACTACCTTGCATCCTCGCGATTCGAAAGTAAGGAATTTCGCTCATTAGTTAGCCGCGTAATTAAAAAGCCTGCGCGTCCGGCCCAAACAGATAACGAAGAAGGAACGGGGCTAGAAGTTCAGCAACCCTTTCTCCCTTTAATTCCCTCCCGCCCCTTCCGTCGCTTCCGCCGTCGTACACCGAACGGTTTTCCATCCTCGAGCAATTGCTCGCTCTGCGCTTGTCGTCGCGAAGGGAAGACAGAGAAAGAGAGACAAAAAGAGAAAGAAGGGTGGAAAAAAAACGAAAGTACTAAGTGGGGAAAGGGTGGGACTGAAGGGGTGAGGGCGAAAGGAGGGCGGACCTTTTTATAATTGCAAAGCGCTCGCCGCTCGAGCAAAGCAAGGTCTTTTGAAGCGTAAGATCAAGGCGATCGGACGGGAGAATAAATGCGAATAAATCTCACCACCCACGTCGTACAGTGTGGGTGTGTTTCGTCCATCGGTGAATGGTTAAAAAGCGGCACATTGTCGAAAAGCGACCGGATTAGAGACGTCAGCATTTAAATACCAGTTCCAAAATCGATACTGCGGATAATTCGCACAAATTGGAACTTCCACATCGCAATAACAGGTATTCAAAAACCGTAACCGCAAACATAAACGTAATTTGAAGTTGTGTGCATTCAAATATGAAACATGTTTCTTAATCGATGATATTAATTATTGAATATTTATGCATTAAATATTCAATATTGCGTCGCAATCGCAATATTCTGATAAAAACAAATAAATCAGCTCCATTTTTGTATAAAATAAACTTTTTTTATATTTTATTCCCTAAATGTAGAAAGATGATGCACTCGACTGAAGGTAACGCTCATGACATGCCGGAAATATTGGTCATTGTTAACCAGCGTTTATTCGGAGAGCCACGCTCCAACGTCCGGTAGACGGCAGCATCTCTGATGCTGAAGCTGTGCTTGCAGCGAGTGCTTTTGGAGCTTGCATCTCGTGGCGCCATCCCTGAGGAAAGCTCGGAACCCCTTATCATTCAATGTTCAGGCTTCATTGAACAATATAAAATTATAATTTATCATCGCAAAATTTTAATGAAATTTCCAGAATGAACAAAGCATGCAAAGCAAATATATCAACTGGATAAGCTTTTATGTAGATGAACGTTAGATCACATAACAAATGCAATAATTTCTTTAAATATATAGATGTTTTTCCGAATAAAAATTATCAATGTAATCAGAACACTATTGTAAATGATACTAAAAGTGAGTTAAATTATCTGTAAAATTATTAAATTAATTTTCCAGCAAATTACATCCGAAACTGTTTATTTTTTTAAATTTAAATTAATATTACACAATTTTAGCCATGTATTATTCATCTATATTTAGTAAAAAAAATACATTCACTAGATTGTGAAATAAATTATTTAAATGGTACTTTTTTATTTGTTTTTTTAAATTTTTTTCATAAAATTTTTGCTGGTAAAAAAGATGATAAAATATATAAGCGACTGAAAAAATACATTGAATAGGTCATTATAAGATATAAATGATAAAGTGTTATGTTATAATTAAACGGACATTAAATATACGACGCACGATGCTTGACAGAGAAAGAGAAAGAGAGAGAGAGAGAGAGAGAGAGAGAGAGAGGGGGAGGGAGCTTGCACAACTCCGAAGAAAATATATCTCGAGGTCAACGTCTTTGTCGACGGACGATGACGTTGCGGAGGATATCCGGTCGTGGTTCAAGGCCACCCTCCGCAACTTCCAGCTGAGCGCCCCTTCCTGCTCCGTTACCTACCACCGTATAGAGAGGGCGACACAAACCCTTGGCTTTCTCGCGATCGATCGTTCCACAGGGATGACTGATTTGTACAGTCATTTGAGCTTAGCAAAACCATGAAAGCCTCAATACTCAAAATTGCAAACACTCATATATATTTATACATCATGCACATCCATATACATATGTTTTTATAAGTGATAAATGCAATAAATGATTAAGCAAAAATGGAAGTACAATATAATTTTTAATAATAATTTAATAAGAATGATAAGAAGAATAAGAATTAGATGCTTGATGAATATAGAGCTAAAACCAAATTCAATTTTTTATTTATATTCTTAATAAAAAGAAAATTCCAGAGATTATTTTTTAGTCACATCGCGCGTTTCTGCGATCGTTATCGAATCATTTCAAACGTTTTACAACCCGTCGCGCAGCGATCATTTGAAAACTGCTGCAATAAACCATAGAACTTTATGACCGATGATATATGAAAATGGCGAACAATATAGAGAAAATAGAAGGACTCTCAATGTCCGACATATGCAACAATGCATATATCGTGATTTTATCAATATTTAATTATAATATTTAATTTTATAATATTACGCTCATAATTAATTAATTGATAATTTTATTTTCATTATTTATCAAAATTATGTGATCTCGATGCTTTTTAAAAATTTGATATAAAGTAAGTATGGTGAATTAATTCGGACGTATAGAATTTCAATTTTACAAGTAATAAGAATCGATTTCAGAAATTGAAGAAATTGGTTTTATATTTGTAATTAATCAATAATATCTCCCGAATTAATTGTCCGAAGTAAATAATCTCGAGCCCAAAAGTGCTACAGTTTGAATTTTTTCACTAGAATAAAAAACTTAAGATAGTTTTGTTACAATTATTTTATGCAAAAATATCGACAATTATATTGATATCACGATAGTGACAAAGTCATCGCGCGTGCGTCTCGATACAGCATATTATGTTTTAAAGCATTTATATTACTTGTTTTCGCACATTTTTTTAAAGATGTATCATCTAATGTATAATCGCACATTTTTTTTTAAGATGTATCATCTAATGTATAAATTAATAATTACAAATGTTCACAGCGTTCTTTTAGATATAGTACGCGTGAATTTTTGAAATATTATAACTTTGTGAAAAATATATATAACGACATATATGAAAAACTGATCTTTTACATTTTATGCTCCGCTGTGTATTTTAATTCTTATTTCGAATGTTAATGCACAATTTATGCGTACGTGTGTGTGTGTGTGTGTGTGTGTGTGTGTGTGTAATGAGGATTGATATATAGAATGAAAAGAAAAAATAGAAATATAAAAGAAAACCTTTAACTAAAATAGTAAAAATTGTTTGAAAAATATATTAAAAACATAAAAAAATTATTGAATTATTCATATTGAATATGTATTAGTTTCAAATATCAATTTTGAATTCAAGATTGTCATTATCATGTATTGAATGTTTCAATACTTAATTTTTAATAGTTCAGAAAAAACTGTGCACACATAGTACAGTGTGAGTCAACAATTTTCAGTGGATGTACCTTTAACGCATCGCTCCATTATATTAGAGCGATTTATTTTTATGTCAACGATAAAGTATTTATATGCTGTCCCGTTGAGATTTGAGATAATTTTGATACTTTTTTTCATTACACAAAATTAAGCTAGATTTGTATTTATGCAAACGTATATAACTTTGTCATATGCAGCGGTATCTTTTTGATCGTTTATCCGCTTTATACGCCGGAGGATTAATTCGTACAACCGTGATTTGTGAACGAGATCGCACAGAGGAATAATATATTCGGAAGAATATACGCCGGCGGATGTGGGCAAAAAGCGGAAGGAAACAGGTGCTTCAGAAGAGCACATTACGAGCGTCCGATGAAATTGGCATACGCGCCGCGACTCGACGCGATTAAATCGAATGCGCGGGAAGCTGTGCTGCTATTATATCCCATTTACACGAGCAAGGCTTTTCAATGAATAATTCAATCGACCTGCTTTTTCGGTCGGATCTCATTAGGAATGTACCACATCTTTTTTTTTTTTTTTTTTTATTCCTTTTACGACGATGAGAGTAAAAGCCGACGCGGCGTTGCTGCTCGCGAGGGACCACGATCCTCTTTCCACGACCCGTTTTACATTTCGAGGCTGTCCGGAATTATGTTTTGCAAGAGTTATTTTTATAACTGTTCCGTACGCGTTACAGGTATGTGTACGTTGCATTGTTACAACGTCGGCCGGATCGATCGCAGTGCACTATCACAACTGCGCTTTCATTGTAATTGCGCTGTTACAATCTGTGAGCGCGAGTATAAATAAGAAATAAAGAGCGCTGGGAAGCTGAAGCAAGTGCGAACAATGCTATTGGATAGTATATCTACTCAGCGTGTCGCTTTCCTTCCTCCGAAGGATAAAAAGAGAAAAGGACAGAGAGAGAGAGAGAGAGAGAGAGAAAAAACAATTTTATTGTCCCCTTAGAAAGAAAATTCCACTTGTATTAGTAAGTGGCAGATATATAATGCTGTAGACAGTAAAGTATCGCGTATATTAAAAAAAACTTAATAAAAATTTCGATCTCAAAGTCTAAGGAAAGAAATTTACGAGAGTTTATCCAGCTCGTACAAAACAATTTTGACAAAAGAACAAAATTGGAAAAAACTTATTCGAAGTATTATTATTGTGATAACCAAGAATTTAGTCAAACGTCAATGAACACGATTTTTTTTCTATTTACAATTATAACATTTTATTTTGACTGTTAGTATTCGTAGATTAAATTAACTGGCGAACCTTTGTAATATAAAATATTTTTCATGGAAAAATTTGTTCAAACACTATGCAATTATGCGCATTATTTTACCGAATTAAAGCGGTAGCAAGGGGATGCATGCATTAACGGTCGAGTTAGCGCGGCGTAATTCGCGTGACGTGACTTTCGGCGTTTGCGAAAAAGGACTCAATGGACCTTGGAAAATGGGACGTACGATACTCGCAGACGCTAACGTTTTAGCGCCCATCGAGCGACGTTATTCGTCATATCGGACACGCGTTAGGGTCAGTCGTAAAATGTCGATCGCCGGGGATCACGATAACGTTCGTTCTACTTTTTTCTCTCTCTCTCTCTCTCTCTCTCTCTCTCTTTCTTTCTCTCCCTCTCCTCTCCTCGGATTCTCGTCTCCGCCATCGTTACCGCTCGTCCTCCGTTATGCTCGCGGTAACGACAGACACGCCGACGCCTAAGGGCCGTTCACGTTTACGAGCACGAATGGAGACGGGAGATATCGGCGGAGAAAATGAGTCGGAAAAGTGCGACGGGAGCACCCCTGGCGATCGTCATTGCTTGACCCTTCTCGCAGTCTTTCACCCTCGCGGCGGACACACATACGCGCACACTCGAACGTACACAAGCGCGAACGTGTACGAACGTCGATGGCGGTTAGCGACAGTCGGAGTCGTGCCCGTTTTCCTGCTCCATCCTGCAGGAGCAGCTAGAGCGTACCCCGGTAAGTGCTCGATCGCATTCTCATTCTCCGGGGAATAGTTACACGGGATTACATTCACTGTGGTCCGATAATTTCCGTTGAAAAGCGAACGATCCTGAGAGTGACCGGCCACGCTGGATGTTTCTGGTGATTCTACCGCGACAAAAATGTGAGATTCTGCGGCTTCTGCTCCAGAGCGTCGAAAAATAAACTGTAGAAATACACATGCATACCGCGCGATAAGCTATGATTTTGTAACGCTTCGCGTTACACAGATCGAAGTGCCTTTGATTTATGGAATGTCATTAGGGGTGGTTCCGGCCAAACAACTCGACTTTCTCCCGACTTTTATAGAGCTCCGTTACATTGAAATTCGGCGCGAGACGCTCGACAGTCTCCGATGTAAGATGAAATCGATCACTATCTTCCTCAAACTCCACGGTGATTCGCCTAATGCGACTCGAAGTTTTCCACTTCGCGATTGCTATATACGACGTGAAGTTTCGAGCGTTTCGAGGTCAGGATATATGAACGTCTCTATATGGATCTTCTAACGACAAAGATGCAACTTTATTTGTGTGTCTCTCTTTCTCCTTCTCTTATCTGATTCTGGATTTTAAAAGTTAAATTCAAAGGTTGCTGTTAATTACTTTATTGTTACTAAAAAATATTTTCATGAAAAAGTTTTTAAATATTACATAAGGAAGCAGTTATTATCTTTTAGCATTAAATGTTAAATATTTTGCTAATTATAAAATTGATGTACAATATTCAAAATCTGTTTCTAAATTAACTATGAATTTCCTATTTTTATTTATACCGTTGGAGATAAGTTCATTTCCTATGAAAATACGAAAAAGATCGCGTCTTTAAAAAGAGTTACTTAATTGTTTTGTGAAATAAAAAAAATCACGTAAATATAAATAATAAATAAAAGACGCCAACGAAGTCCAATGAAGTAGTGTTACGAACGGCAGGCTGTTAGATGGAGGCAGATTACGAGAGCAGATCTCTTCATAATTCGAACGTCTCTCTTGGGAAAAAGCATTGTTGCACGTCGAGCTCGGTGCTTCGCGGAATACGTTAACACATGTTGCTGCGCGACAACCGATACACCTCTCACTCTTTCGCCGTGCTCGTTTCTCATCCATTTTTTACCCCGATTCGCGACACCCCGAGGGTCGCAGCTGCACTCCATTTCGAAGAACAATCTCTGCATATTTGAAATCTATCCGTGACTCCGCACACCGTGGTGAACGTGGCGTGCGCGATTGTGTGCGAGCGTATACGTGCGACACGGAAAGACACGTATGCAGAAATTGGCCGGAACTCGAGCCGGAGCGCGAGCGTCAATATATTATAGAAATTTATAAATTTTCGAGCACCCCCGCCTCTCGAAAAAGAGGTCGGGATGCGGCGGCGGTGACGGTGACGGTGGCAGTGGCGGCAGCGACGGCGGCAGCGTTGCTCCTTTAAAACGACGCGCGAGGGCAGAGCGACGACTATTTCTGCCGTTTTGACTGGTGAAATTTTCAAGAGGCCATCATTGATTTTACCCCCCTCGCGCGTCGAGCGCCGCCCTTATTCCACCCTCCGCGCGTCGCACGCCCTTCTCGACTCGTACCTCGCATCGATCACCCGTACTGTCCACGCAAAATAACGATTAGCTCGAGAGCGCGACGTGTTCCAGAGACGTTCGTCCAGTCCGAGTAATCCACGAGTCTCTCGCACACACCAGCGGAGATCCTGACACGCGACATTATGACGATGAGCTTGCCGAAAGCACAAAAACCGCCAAGATGAGTCACTCGAATACATATGTCAAAGTTCAACTTTTTCATTGAAAGAGTAAAATGCTCATATTATCTTCAAATTTATTTGCATTAAATTACTATGTAAATTTGTGCAAAGTAATCAATTCTGTGCTGTATATTCATTATACAAGCTATAAAAAAATAACTGTAATTAAATCGCGATACATAATACGCTTTTTTAATTATGTAAAATTATTGTATAAAAATTTAAACGTTTCCAATTATAGAGTTATATTTAAATTTTAAATGCAACAAATGTATTTATTAATTGTACCTTGCAGATTAAATCGTGCGATATTTAGTAATTTTTTTTGACGTGTTTTGTTTAGGCTAAAGCTTAATCAAATTGCGCACGTTCTCCTATGTAATACTCGAGGAAATTTAGAGCCGCGTTTACTGCCCACCCGACGGAAGATTGGTCTGTCCATAATTCAATGCACCCCGCTGTTGACTCGGGAAACGAATACATACGTATAAGCGAGACGCACTCGCGTCGTCGGAAAGGGAGGAACACAGGGACCGAAGGGCGAAGCAGCAGCAGCCGTGCGTTAAATATTTAGAATTGTGAGTTATGGTACCGCGTGTATAGGTGTCGCATTATCGGTAAAGACATCGAGTCCCAGGTGCGTCCTATGTGTTTACGAGTCTCCGAACGGTCCAACTTCAGGAGCGGCAAAGCCCAGCGGGAACTTCGAAGGCTATGTTTTGCCGGATATATCGCGGGTCTGCACCAGGTGTACGGTGACTCCTAAGGCGGAGTATCCTTCGGGTCTTGGCCAGAGCGACTTTTTTATTCAAGTAGGCTAAATTCTTCTTGAATGCGCTCGCGACGAAGATGCATGCATTACGAGCATCACGCGCGCTCTGCGAGACAGATTGCAACAAAATTCTACCTGCCTAATTTATTTACTCTGTTATACGCAGAAAAAAATTAGTCTTAAATCATACGAGCAAGAGTATTGTAATCTTTTTAGAAAAATTTTAGTATCGATGTAAATATAGATATTTTCATATGTAAACGGGAATTTTAGTATAGAAGTATAGAAGTATAGAAGATTTATAATCTTGAGTTGAGCAAAAATAATATTTGCATTACAAATTCAATCAAATCAAGATTAAAATTTTTAGAAAGATTATAATATTCTTGTTTATATATATATGTATATACGAGAATATTCTTCTTGATTTAAGACTAATTTTTTTTCTGTGTACATTTCAATAAATTTTTTCAAAATAATATCTAATGGTGCTTGAAGATTAATTGAAATCATCTTTTACTTGAGATAAAGAAATATGAAGGGAATGATAGGAATTATAGAATAGTTCATTAAATCTTTATAAACAAAATATTGTTATTGAACGAGACAAGAGAAATTGAATACAGATTTTTAACACATGACGAGATATGCAGAATAGATGAATAAGAACCTTGACATCCTGGGAAATATCATCGTTTTGCGCAAAGAATGGACATGACAGAGATTCGTTGACGCACCGTAAATATAATTTTTATGACTTTGGCTCTCTCTTTATGGCGATCACCGTGTTTACGCCAAAACGAAGAACGAAGTTGATTCGCTCGTTAAAACAAAGTTATCCCTTTTTTACGTGCACTATTTATTGATAACCGGGCCGCAGAACAACGTATAAAAAGCATATTTTTCGGAGTTAAACCGAAAAATATGCTTTTTTTACGAGCCCCTATTCTTCGAATAGAAAATATTTCAGTACCATTGTACTTTTTGTTAGTTATAATTTCCTTTTTTGAATATGAAAAAAGGTCGAGTACTGGATGGCGATGTACTCGAAAAAATAAAATAGAATGCGATGATAATTTTTTTTCGGATAATCGGAATTAGGGAAACGCAGAATCGAAAACATATATATTTAGCATATAGATTACATGCCACAACATAAAATGGATGATACTTAATTGCGCGACTCCACATCATAGGCATGAGCTCTATTCATTAATGGCGACAGACTACGAGTACGTCTGACCACCGATGAGGTTGTTCGTTCTGCTTCTCGCTTTATACCTGTCAGATCGGGCCTGAGTAACGATCCGGCAGAATTTCAGTGCCTCGGTCTACGAAATGGCGTGACCGCGAATGGATCGCGTCGAGAGGGAAAATATAGAAATGTAAATTGCCTCTTATCACCATAATGACGTGCACAGTCACGAAATTATCCAGAATGCTGTATCAATCGCCGCGAATATCCGTTGTAACGATGGCGGGAGCATTAAGACCCGTGGTCGGACCTACGACTTAATTAAGAAAACGATAACGTAATATTTATGTGGTAAAACGATAGGAGAAGTTGAATAAAACTTATAAGTATCGGAGAGGTAATCTGTTATACTATCAAAGTGTCCGCGTACAATGAAGATAAGTTTATCTCAGCGGCGTGATGCAAGCGGGAGGACGTTGCCACTGTTCTCGGTTTATTCTCTCTCTCTCTCTCTCTCTCTCTCTCTCTCTCTCTCTCTCTCTCTCTCTCTCTCTGAGAACTGAGAAGGAGGTTCCGGGAGAACTACAGCAGTCAAGGGACGAGTGATTTATTCGAAGTCGCGTTTCGCATCAACCAACCTTAGATTAACCGAATTACTGGATTCCTGGACCGGCGACCTGGGTCGCCACGGACTGGCGCGGCGGTGGTATTCGCTGTCGCAACCGGCGACGGAGTCGAGCTACAAGGTTTGTCATTGTGCCCTCGGTGTTTAATTAGAGGGAGTATCGACCGGGCGGAGAAGGTGGGGTGAAGGCGGCCTGAGGACCGAGCGAGCGAAGGCGACGATCGGAGGGCACGAATCTAGATAGGCCCCTCACCTGCAATTACCCAATCGCGTCACGGTAATGGATTACCGATTGGAGAGAAGCGGAGGATCCGGTTCCCTGTTCGATTCGAGGTTGCCGGCGTCGGGGCAGCGACGGAGGCTAGCGACGACGTCGGGGTACAGGACGAGGGGGAGTGACCGTCGTCTCATCGTCCGCCGCGCACCAGGGGCAATTTACCTCGCCAATCTATGCCACGTAATTGGGAATTTTATAATATTTTTGGAAGCGAGCCAGTCTCGGCCGAGCGGCAGCCGGGCGAGGGGCAGAGCGAGGAGCAGGGGAGGGAACGATGGGAAAGAAAGGTAGAGAAAGACGGTTGCGGAGGTGGGTTATACGGTTGGGATACCGTGGAGGGCCGGCAGCCTCTAGGGAAGATGGATATCCTCTTTTTGAGAGCCGCAACGCGTCGGATGAAAAATGCACACGGCTAAAATTCACCGCCGCAAAAAGGGTGCGAGCGATTTGGAAGCATACCAAATTGTAATCGTCGGAAATCGACGATTAATTTATCACGGAAATGCCCCCTACCCCTATCCCTTAAGCGCCGTCCCTCACCCCTCAGCGTTTTCAACTATTACCATTCCCATTTTTGCGCGAGTGGAACCATGGCTATCGCTGCGGAACGACTCCACCTCCTTGTTCCTTGAAACGAGAGGATTTGCGGTATAACCGCAGAGAGACGTACGCTATCAATCGGCGAATCGAAAACCTTTCACGAGTACTCTTCCCTTTGTAACCGCATATTGTGCAGTCATATTTCTCGTAAGCTCTCCATTTCCACCGATATCGCGTGTTAAATTTAGACACGGCAGAGGTTTCAAGAACTCACTGATCGTACGGGGAAACATATTAAATATTATATATCTCGTCTCGGATCAATGTCAATGTCGGGATAATAACGTAAGAGTTTGCATGTTCGCCGCGTAACTTTTTATCAATACGATTTATCGCGCCAAGAGCAACGGGCGTTTTTACGGGCAAAAGAATCTCGACAAGAGAGAAATCAGAGTCGCGAGGCGACTTGGTTCGGTATCGCAAAAGTAACTTCTGATCGCGCGGCACTCCCGAGAAGTATCTACTGATTCTGCGATAATAACGGATAGTTACCGTGCAGTCTGGCGCAGCTGCCAGTAGTACGGTACCTATTTGATACCGACAGCTACGGCGGCTGCACGTGAAACAAGCGCACCGCGCCACGCCGCGCCGGTCGAGCCACTTTATATTCAAAGCGCAGGCGGACGTCTCTGAAAATGCAATCGCAAAATACAATACCGTGCATTACCTATACCCCGGTGCGTCCCAGAAAGAGATATCGTAAAAGATGATGTTATACATTATGCGGCGCGAGACTCCCAACTCGCACCCCGCTCGCGCACACCCGCCGCCTGACAGAACGCGCGGGGGAAAGGGCCTCCTAAATCCGCCACTCTTTCCGCCCTTGTCTCTTCCTATGTAGCTGTGGCCGCCGTCGTCGATACGTTAATAAAATTCGTAGGTTGAAAGGGGCGCGTGTGTATAGATATATACGTACTCTTGCCGGGATATTGGAGTATCCCCAAGGAAAATCCCCTATTCGGCTTTCTCTCCCATCCACCCAGGGGCCTCGCCGCCGATCCGCGGAATACGAGCGAAGATGAAAATCGTGAAAAATCGTTCCCAAGGTCTCCGAGCTTTTATTATTTATCGGCCTGTACGATTGTCGCGTGCGGACGGGCGGCGCGAGGATTCAGCGCCGTTTCCATCCGGAGTAAAAATCACGCGAGGCAATATTTCTCGCGAGATACGGAAAATTCGTCAAAGTCCCGGTGTCAGATCATTTCCGCTTCGATAAAGTTCATTCCCCTAAATTTTGCGGCCGCTTTCGTCATCCGACGCGGCTTGATTATTAACGGAGCATTGTAACATTCATTACTGTAGGCGCAATTTATTGTAATGCACGTTGGATGCCTATTTATTATTTATTCGACGTATGAAATTTCATACGTAATATGGAGTATAATTACGAAACAGATACGAACATAATACATTACGTGATTATAATGCACGGTATTTCCGCAGACGTAGGGTTGAAATGCGCGTACGCGTATATGCGTGTGTATGCGTGTGCGCGTTTGCTACAGGTTATCATAATAATTTATTCATTGATAGGACGACGGTACGAGTAAATTCTGTTTCAGGACTGCGAAAAGCAAAGCGACTAGCTCCGTTTTATTCATGACTTCTCTGCCTTTGACTGTTTGTTCGCTGTGTTATCTGTTGCGCTACGCAACGACGTTGTAAGGGCGATCAGAGAATATCTATTCATTACTTTCTCCCCTTCTCTCTCTCTCTCTCTTTCTCTCTCTCATCCTTTGCTACGGATAAGTATATCTTACAGGGAGAAGATGCATTCGGCTATAGTTTACCAATATACAGATCTAAGTTTCACTACCTTGCGGAGTTCGTCGAAACACGGCTGATAAAGGCGGAACTTAAGTGATTAAGCTGCAGGAAAGGAGCGTTCTAGCAGTTTGGTGGTTTGCATTAACGGCCTTGACTTCGCGAAAGTGGAACGTATTTCTCTGGGAATTGCTGTCTGCGTCGCCCATTGAGTAAGAAATAAAGCTGCGGCTATGGCCGGGTATTCCCATGTCTCGCGTTCAATTACACACTGCTCATCCCATTAACATCTCGGCGCAGTTAGTTTAATCATTTCTCGCGTTTCATTAGTATTTTTTTTCGTCCCCTCCGTCCTGCTTTTACAAATGAAGATGATGCGACTCACGCATATATCATTCGAATTCGGAAACGAAGAAAGTTATGATGTGACTTGAATTTACATATTGCATCTGTCATTAATTAGAAAGCTATATAACTTCTTGTCTAAAAAACTAATTTCTAAAATAATTATTACATAACATAGCTATTCAAATTTTAAAAATAGCAACCATGTTGAAAAATTTTGCCTTTCGTAATGATAATGTGAACAGCCTTAGCCCAGCTTTATACTAGCTAACATTTCTCGACGGAATTGCGGTGCGAGTACAAATGGTGCGTTTTTAAAGTAAGGACATGTAACGGCCGCAGAAAATGTTTCAGGGCTGTTTGTTATCAGGACATGAAGATCGCACGAGCGGTCATGGATAAGCTCGGAGCACAATGAGGTAGAATGTAGCTCGTGGATAGCGACGATGGCAGGACGACGACCTAAAGAGGGTGACGCCAGGGCGGAGACGCGGCAGGATAGAGTACATAGAGCAGGTGAAAGTGGGAAGAGAGGTCCCGACGTAGGTAGAGAGAGGATGGTAGGAAGGGCCGACGGCGAAGTGCAGTTAGAGGGCGATCAGGATACGGAGAGGTCTGCGCGGCACCCGCGGCTACTCTTCTCTGTCTGGTCTTTATCCGGGAAGCTTTGCATGGAAATGCCGCCGCTGAATAACCCACCGTTGCTAACTTTAGCACAATAGTCGTCACATTATGTTGCGTCAGAAAGCACCGACGGCACGGAGAGCCTGCTGGCTTCAGGAGTCGCTGGTATAATAGCCCCTCTGTCTTCTCCTCTCTTTCTCGCTCTTTCTCCCTTTTTCTACTCTCTCCCTCTGTTTCACCCTTTTCTTCGCACACAAAACATACTCTTTTCGCCTTCTCTCTCTCACGTGATATCTATCTCCGTCCGCTATCTATCCCCGAATATTGCGGTTTTGTACACGTTAGAGGTGAACGCGAATGACAGGCGGGAGCAACTGCGAGGGCGTAATGGTTATATATATTCGACCGGGTCAGATACATTGTCTCTCACGTCCATATATTATCATAATTTGTAGTATATGCATGTAACTAATTGGAGACTGCAATTAGTGTTGAATTTAAGTTATGCCGCGCGGTAGACTATATCCATCTGATATTTTATCACGAGCACGCGTTTCAAGCTAAGGCAAATTAAGTTCGACACATAATTAATAACCATTTATCGTCATTACTACATGTACCAATATTTGCAGAATTATCTGTTGGTAGTGGCTCGAGAGCGAGTTCGCTCTGTTATTATCTTTCGAAGGGGGGGGGGGGGAAGCGGGAAAAGGAAGGCAATAGCGACAATATTATGCGACCAAACGTGCGCGCAGCTGACGACGATTTCTGCGAGAAGCACTTTTCGCAGTAAGACAAACGAATTAGCGGCAATTTCGCGGAGAACCCTTCGAGCGAACGTGTCACGTATAGTCGAGACGGAGGAGGAAATTGTCTAGGAATAACAGCGATTACTCACGGGGAACGTGCGATTTGATACAAGAGCCACTTCCTCGTTGCCCCTCATCCGATAGTTCGTCTTAACCGCCGCGGGCGCATGGGGGCTCGGTGAGTTAATTGCGGAGCTTTGTCTAAGTCGCAGTGATACATGCAAGGATGCCTTCCCTTATCGTTGTCGGGGGTCGATAACGTCGTCTCGAGACGTAACTGTCGCACCTGCTGACGTATATTTAAATAGGTCAACCATGCGGTTGCTTTGCCCTCTTGTTGATCGGCGAAATTCCGAGAGGGTGTTGCTTCGTAGAAGCAAGAAGATTCGTAGAAGCGACGTAAATGTACGTCGCACATTGCATTTACAGAGGTACTTAAAAAACCATCAGTCGCAAAACGCGTCGACGAGAGACGTTATATAATTATTGCACTCGTTACACCGCGTGCGGTGTTTAATTATGACGCTTCGAGCGCAAGCCTTTGTGAATAATGCACTTTTCTACGTAACTGTATTAAAGCCGGAAACAGCAATGGGCGGAAGGAAAGGTACGACTCGGCGTAGTAAGAATAACAGTGATAAAACGCCACTACCTTATGCAGCCACATGCGTGAAGTGACGCAATGACTTTTCTTTGTGGCGTGCTAGATATGACAGGAAAGTTTTAGCATCCCTGAACATGCAAAGTGATGTAAAAACGTCCGGCTAAAGAATATGATGCGAGCTCGTAACCTGTAAAGAACAGCAAGCAAAACCCGTGCCCATCCGCGGCTCTCTCTCGCAGTAGGGGGCGGGACCCATTCGTGACTTTCGTAAGTTAATCAGTACTCTTTTGCAAGAGTTACAGCCCCCGCTGCCGTATACTCCAGCGTAGGAGTCTGGATCTTAGCGGGCTTGCACAATGGGGCATAACTTTGCATAGGACACGTACAGCGAGCAACAACTAACAACTAAGACGTTTCGCGGAGTCGGCAGAGCCAGTCCTCCGCCTCTCTTACAAGAGGGAGGGAGCGGTGAGGTCGAGGAGACCTCTCTGAGCGTGCATATGTATCCATTATGTAAATTTCGTAGCCATTATAATAAGCGAAGCCCTTGGCATACCTTAGAGGCTGGCGTCGAGAACTGCCAACATTACCGCAACATGGCGACGCGGTCCAAGAGGACAAATTCAATTAGGACTCGGACGATAAGTTTAGAGTTTAGTTAACAGGCCGAATCGTTCCAATTATTACTGTCGTTCCCAGTTGACGTCACAGACAAATTTAGGAGATAAGAGGAGCCATAATATCGGAAAGTAAGTTACGTTCTTTTATGCTATCGTCGTGCTATCGACGTTCTCTCGATACAAGCAACTATTTGCAATTTGTTGGCTGATTATTTGTTGACTGAGAGAGGCGCGAGTCTCCGCAAACTATGCGAAAAGTTTCCGAGATTTTGCGCGAGGAAATGTCGAGGTGAATCGCCGGTGACCACGACCTCCAGCCTGTACTACAGTATCCCAAACTCCAACACCTAAGCTCTCCGTGTCCAAGATTAATCACCCTCGGTCGGGTTTCTCCTCGGATCTCTACCCATTCGTTCCTCCTTCCATGGCCACTCGTCCACTTTCTGGAAGGGCGTCCTACCTTACGGGGGTTCTCATTACTTAAGGCACGGCATTAGCATATCGATTTCCTGCGGGAACAGTTTCAGAAATTTGCCTGGTCCCCGTGCTCTTTCGTATTACGGTATAATGAGAGACGTCATCCGCATAACTTTAAATCGTGCGATTTAATTTCGAAGTAGCTGATTTTGATCATTCTTTTGTGCCAATTGAATTTATTTGACACAATTACATTTGTCAGCGTGTGTTTAATGCAAAATATTTTACATTGGATAAAAAATAACTTCTTTCGAAATTTTTCTGCAATTATACTGGAAATTTCAAAATTTGGATAATTGCAATAATAATTGAGCATCCCATAATTTCTAAAATTATTGTCGTACATTTACATATATACTGTGTATGAAAAAAAATAATATATATATATATATATATATATATATATATAAATAATTAATGAATATAACAGAGCAAATTCCAAACGCGAGAGATTCTCCGATAAAAATTCTAACCGTACGATCGACCCTTCCAACTATCGAATTTTCGTAGTCTTAGAACTTCTACAAATCTAGGCAGGGCAGTTTTACATCGGCGTGTTACGAGTTTGCGCTGCTAGCCCGACTCGTGTAAAGCCCCGTGAAAGCCATTATCGCCTCTCTGGCCTCTCTCGGCGTTCATCGTTCTCTTTCTCTGCGGGTGTACCACTATTTCGGTCCAGCGGGTTAAAGAACTTGACGGTCGGAGTACAAGGGGACGAATCGAATCGTGAGGGCCGTTGGGTGAGGGACGAGCTATATAGCGACAAATACTCTGTTCTGACCGGCTTCCTATCCGCCTACTCCCAATAAAAAGAAACAAAAACCCATTGTTGGCCATTCTGTGGGTGGCGGGCTGGCTGGGTGATCCATCAGGGCTCGGACGGGAAAGGCTTCGGGGTAACAGTGGGTGGAACACACTGAAGCCTGCCTGCCCTGCCTGACTGGATGGGGGTGAGTAATTAACCAGACCTTCCCGCACCACATGCAGTCTGACTGTTTGCACTGGAACCTTATGTATCGTTGAATAACAGCTGAATCGTTACTATCAAGCCGACACTGAATGCATTAGACGTACGCTACAAAACGTTCTTCAATTTAATGCACGAGAATTTTTTATATACTCAACGTCAATTAGACATAATTTCATTTCCGTTTGAATTTCGCTGTACGGAATAAGTAATGTGCAATGCGTATCAAAAAAGAATGTACCGGAAATTTTCAACTGACAATGAGATATAACAATATGATATCTCATGAAATACGTATCGAGATGTGTGTAATATAACTAAATGCTAGTTTTACACACGGTACAGTATTGAAAATCGACAACAACGACGACACTCGTTTTTTTCCTTGATTGTAATTCTAATTAAATATAATCGCCAATGTCGTATGCATATGGTGATGCACGTATCTGATTTTTGAAATGTTAATTGATGTAAATCATGGCACGCCGTCACACGCAAATAGATGGATACAGCAGTTGATACGCGGAATCGACTGCAACAATGGTAAACGCGAATTCGATCCTTCATCACGGACACTAATGTCAAATTACTACCATACAGCGTCGTTAATCATGGGTAGGAGGCGGTGCGCCGCCGCTCAATGCTCTGCCGTCGAGTTATCTGTATTGCACCGACCATTAAATTCAATTTACATATAAATTCGAATTATTCTATCGAAACGCTGGTTGCACGATCGTAATTGCAAGACATAATCGTAACGATCGCGCCATCCTCGTGTTCGACATGGGCTAACAGAGCGTCCGGTAACTTCGCGGTTCGCCATTCAAACGGCCGTAAAAATTAATACGGTTACTCATAAACGATATTTGTGTTATCCCAGTGGCGCTCTTTGCCATTTTCGGGGCAATCAATTTTTGGCAAAATTTTAAGCACCATCATCGATGTTCACGTAGTGTTGAAAAATGATCTCAATCGTATTCTATATAACTTTCAAAGGTGACATAAACAGCATGACATCGTAACGATTAAATAAAAGTTTTCATTATTGTTGAAATCTCATTACTTATTCTCGTTGCGAGTTTGATATATCCAATGTAAAGAATTACTATAAAAACAATGTTAAGATTATTATAATATTTCAATAAAATAATAAAAATATTGTTTTCATTCTAACAAGAGATATCTACATGCATGCTGCAACTCGACGTTAGCCGTTAGACAACAGTTTTCAATTAGCCTACTGAGGTTACGCCGAGAGTCTCTTCGGCATCTAAGACCTTGCTTCAGGGAGATGAGCGAAAGCAAGGATGCCCATTATCTCGTAGCGATGCCGTTCGTCGTTATCAGCGCGGAAGATGGGGAGCTGTTGAGGCCAGGGAGTCGTTGTGTCGTGTGGAAACGTGGGAAGTGGGAGGCATCGGCAGGGTGAACGGGAAGGCCAAGAAATGAAGAGCACTCCTCTCTACTCGAGGTGTGAAGATTGCGGAGGCGTGAAGTAGGTTGGGCTAGGTTTCTACTACGGTCGCGAGACCGGGATGCAAGGAGGCGGCGGAGGCGACGGCGGCGGCGACGGCAACGGCGGCGTCGGCTGGCGATGGCGAACGCATCGAGGATGAAGGTAGGTGGTGGTGATGGATTGTCCTCCGCGTGTAAATATTTCACACTACACTCATCACAATTTTCGTTCCGGCTCGGCGTTTCGCAGAGTCATAACTTCGCGTCTACTCTCCCGAGGTCGGACACTCACCCCCGCCCGCTTTCCGCCCGTCGCCTCGTACCTCTTTCAGCGAACACTTAGCCCGGACGCAGAGTGCACTTGCTTTAACCATCTCGTTCGTTTCGCATTCGGTGCCCATTCATAGGACTTTCTCTTCACGCGAGCCTTTCAATGTGTGCCCCAGCGAAGATCATTCTTCTCGTTGCCCTGACCGTCAAATCGGTGCGCGCGTCAGAATAGCGTTTCGTTTTCCTGTAGTTTCGTTAGTTCATTAAAACGTTCATTCAGCGTCGGACGTTTTTATTACTAAGCATTCCTCCGTTTAATAAGTCTCGCCTAACAAGACCATTCTCTGGAATTTCTCATTTTAATTAACTTTAGTATCTATATGAGGCTCTACGACGGCGAAGCAGTTTTTCGAGCCAACGGATTTAGTCTGACTGGTAGAGTAGCGCCAGCACGACGGAACGACACCATCCTCGAAGTATTAAGTCCGCGTCTTGTCGCAACGTGGCTACGTTCCAAGCCGTCTTCTTTGCGATGCTTCCCTTCCTTCTCGCTCTCTAATCCTCCTCTTCTTCTTTAATCCATCAATGGCACGATGAAAGGCATACGAAGAAATCTAATACCAAAATGGATTTAGCCGTTATAGGATACCGGGTGGGCTCCGGGAGAAATAAGTACGTCGAATGCGCGAGTGCAATCCCGACTGAATCCATCATCCTCGGTCGCCATTGCCGCCGTTTCTCCCTCGGCGACGCATCGAAATGCAGTTTAAAATGTAACACGGGCGAACGCTCTAACGCGTGCGATAACGAACGAAACGCCGGAGAGCCGGAACGCGGAAGTGCCGACGACTGCGCGTAATTATACACGGCAGACTCGGAATTGCGTTTCACACCGAGTTTTCCCAACTTCCGGCGCGGCAGTTGACCGATATTTCGTGCTGTGATGCGCATCGGGCTGTCGCGCACTCCAACGATGCGTTGCACGTTGATAACGCCCGGCATCGGCTTCTTTAAACATCACGATTAACTGCGCGCTTCGTTAAATCGCATAAATAAAGCCGCGGGAGTTAAAAATCGGATATTCCTTTTTTTGCGCGATATCATTTGTAGTGACGTGCGTGCGAATGAGATTCGTCACGTCCAATATTTTTTTCCGGCACATTTGTTATCATGATCGCTTCGTCGGAAAACATTCCAAAGTACAGTTTATTCGCAAAAATGCAATGCGTATATTTTAAAAATTTCAAACACGTATTGTAACCAGAAGTCCGAGGATAAAGGTGTTATAAAAAATGTGTTTCTTGTACAACTTGTATATTATCCTGGAATACAAATAACGCATTTCCAAAATATTTCAGAAATGCATTATTTCGAAATAATATTTAATTTAATTTCCGTAATGTTTGATCAAATACGTATAAAAAGATTTAGCGTATTAGGGGAATCATCGCAAAAGGAAAGCCTCCTCAGCGGCGAAGATTGCGTACAAACCGAAGAGAAAACCAGAATGCTTTTGATACGCCGTTGTGCAAAGCCGCCTTTCTCGCGAATGTACAGACATTCTATTTACATTTATACCCACCTTCCAGATTGGACGAGGGTTTGAGAATGTCACGGTATTTTGGAATGAAGAGGGACGAGGGTATATCCGTAGGGCCGAATCTGCGGAACACGGGGATATATCCAGACACTGAAATTTTCGCTTCGATGCTTTCAACAATAACGCGTCGTACATCTTCCAGGGAGCTACGAGCAATATTTCAAGCGACTGCAAGTTACATACGTATATACGCGTACACATACACGTACCCGCCCAACCCCTTGAGACACACGTACGCGAGGACGAGGAGAAAACCAGCTCCTCTATGTTACGTATGTATATGCGTGCGCGCGCGCGCGCGCGCGCGCGCGCGTGTGTGTGTGTGTGTGTGTGTGTTGGCGCTTGAAACACCTTCCTAACGCGATCCGCTCGCGTGCGTGCACACGCGATAGCGACGATACACGAGTTTTCGTAAAATTTGCCGCACATTAAGTTTGCCGTCCATTATTATCGTTATACCATGACGATGGCTGGATATAATATCGTTGCTTATGCGGAATAGATGCGTATCGTATAACCACAGATTTGTGTCATCCAAGCTATTCGCGTCGCATATTAAAGGCACCGAAATTATCGCTGGCGATTTATCCCATCCATCTCAGAGACACGATACAACCCAACTTCGCCACTTCGACATGCCACTCTCGAGAACTCTCTACCCTCTTCCCAAGTTGCTGCAATGTGCTCTAGTATCTTTAACTGCCTACCTGCACGCATCTATGCGTTTACGAGTCGAGGAAGCTTGTACATGCAACCACGATGAGGGAAACGTTTAAGATAAGTGATCTGCTAAATCCGTCGATATCACGGGGGAAGGGAGGGAGGGTGGGGAGGGGGAGGCACGATGACAGACACCCGCACCGTTTTACGAAGATCCGACCGACGATTTTAGCGTTCGCGGTTTCTCTCGGCAAAGAGTAAGACCGGCGAGGGACGCCGTGAGGGATTATTGGAGATTACTTTTGAACTCCGTCCGATTGTCAATACGCGTTCCCGTTTCACGGTGACGCCGCGATAACCCTTAATAAATGTCCCTCGGCCCCGAAAAACCGAACTGCGGGAGAGCAAAGAAACGCACGGGGGAGAACGAAGGGATCAGAGCGCCGAGATATATTGCGCCCAAGTAAATCCTCAATAAACCGTTACCGAGCCTGGCAATAAAACGAAACAGCGCCGTCACGTCGCGGCAATTATCGTTGCGCCAACGTCGCGACGTTCCGTACTCTCTGATCCGCAGCAATTGGACGTACGTACTATATACTTGTATAACATAAACATGCCGTTACGCCCGCGATAATGATCCTACCTGGAGGCGACGACGAGGCTACGCGTCAGGAAACGGCCGCTCGCGCTTAAACGTGGCATTAAGCCGAACTTTCACGTGAGGAAGTTCGCTCGAGTAAAAGTTACTCTCGCTACGACTCCGTTGTAAGACGTGCACGTATTAATAGCCAAGCGTTAACGACGGCCTGGATTGCGCGGCGTTACGGAAAGATTTCGCATTCTTCTAATTCACTTAACGATCGAGTGATTAACACGATTACGCGCGTTACGATCGTTTAAAATAATTGAGTCTCGCGAGATATTTTTATCGCGCGCTTAACGACCGCGGTAACTAAAGGGATAAGGCGTGCGGAGCGAATTACGAGCTAACTCATTGAAGAATGTATCTTAAAAGTGGTTCGGGGGTGGGAGGGAGGAAGTGAGGAAACAATGTTCTGTCGCTTGGATTATTAAAATCTTGCTCGTCGATACCGATACAAAACTGTGCGTGCCTGGAAGCAACAAGGGTGAGCATTATCGCGAGAGCGCGGAGAACGGCGGAACCGGTAAATTTATATCGTTGGCGAATGCAAAAAGGTTTTATTAGCTTTTTACGCGCGGATGGGTTATGTCTTGCGCCACCTCTCGTCGTTAATCTTTGGAGTTTCGTGAGGATAGCGAGCAGACAAGCAGGGGCGAGCCTGCAGTGTACGTCGGCACGCGACGAGCCCGCCTATCTGGCCCATGTTTCAGTCGGCGTTTTTTTCTTTTTCGCTCGTCTCGAGTGGAAAAAAAAAAGGGAAAGAGAGCGAGCGAGCGAGAGAGAAAGAGAGAGAGAGAGAGAGAGAGATACGTTACGATAAAGCCCCTAAATAATTGCGGCCGACTCCGCGCGGTTAATACGCCTGCCTGTCGGTGCCAAATTGCAAACTTCAGATGGCCGGACTTGCTATCGAGTCCGGCTGATTGTGAGTCGCGAAAGTAAGCTTCCTTACAAAATGCGAGGGGCGCCGTTCGCCGTTTCCGCTTCTTCCTCTCGTTCCTCTTCTCCTACTTCTTCCTCGTGATTCCCGGAGAATCACCGTCTTTGTACCACTACGTACGTAGTGGTCAAGTGGCATAATCCACGCGATTGAACGTGGGACGAACGTAGAGCGAGTTACACCAATTAACGTTAAATTAACGTATTTCAAGAACTTTTGGATCCGCCGCTTTGTTTGCGACCGAGCTTTGCGAGACACGGCCGTTAAGTAAGAGTTTAATGCCGTGATGGGAGTCAAGCCGTACCGACCGACGGAAGGAAAGCATGCGGAAGAGACGCAATTGCGACCGAAGGGCAGGCTAAGTGCTTTTAACGACAAAAAAGCAAGACAGCCCATCTAGCCGCGATGTTATCGGCGGTGGTTGCGTAACGCGAAGGTGGAAAGGTTGAGCATGAATATGCAACTAGTCTCAGCCGTTAAACGCCTCTGTTACTCACATTGCTTCATGATAAATCCTCTAGCGTTCGTCACCGTACTCTCATAACCACCACGACTCGTTAAAAAAAAAAAAAATTATTACACGAGCGCAATTATATGTAAATCAAGCAAAATTACGACTTTCGTAAAATGATTTCGTCGCGTAACGAAAAATTATTGCGCAGCAAATTCCGGTCATATCGTTTCCAATCGCAAATCTTATATTGTCAATCGCCCGATATTTTAAGTTGTCAAACCAAGATTTTTAATCATATCTTTGTAGAAGGATACAAAAGAAGCGTCCTCTTTTTCTTTCTGTATTTATAGTTGTAATTATCGTCCACCGTGCGAAACGGATACATGTCGAATTTATCCCGATAGAATTTCAATCGGCATTTTTGTCGATACGGAGAACGTTAATTAAACCGTCGCGCCGCATCGAAATTCCGTGGAATTTGAGCGATACGCCGCCGTTCGAGCGATACGAGCAGCGAACGCCCGAGTGCTAATCGCACGGCGCATCAGTCGCGTACTGGAAGCTACACGCGGGCGGCATCTGCGCATACATCAGGCTCGGTTTGACACGACGCTCGCGGATCGCGGTGCTCGATTTTCGAGGCAGGAATTTGTAAATATTGCGTGTATATGCGGCGCGAGAGAGCGGTAGGCACCGTCAACATGGCCCCCGCATAAACACACGGGCTACGTCATCCGCACGGCTCGCAGCCGGCGAACCCGTTTGTTCCCATTAACGATTGAAGTTGGCCCGATCGCGACAGATGGGTGCGACGTGACCGTACACCGGCGCAGCCCGCGCATTCCGCGAAATCCATGAAATATTTAACCGCATTATTGATTCCCTACGTGGTCCACGAGAGTGCTCCTCGTCGTAAATTCATTAGCAGCGAAGTTCGCTGTTGGCCCGAACACGCGAGCCCCGGCCCACGTGTTCCCCGACAATTATCGAATTTCTGCGATATATCTTTGCGCCCTTGTACGTGCGCCGTTGCAGAGGAAAATATTCTCGTCGGGCAACACCGTGCTATTTGCGGCAATCTGGAGTAAAACGATAATTAATTTTAGACGGGAATTTTAACGCCGGACTCGATCGTAACGATTGTCCTTGTCACTCTCGAGAAGCATTTAAACGTCAATTTTTTTTTTTTTTATAGCACTTTGTTCTAGATGTTATAAGGATCGCTCGAGTTAAACGTGTTATCGTCTGACTTATCGGAGTTTACCGTAATCGCGGGTTATATGTAGGGCGAGATTTATTTTCTTATTTGTACAAGGGCGTATAAAATTTGTATGTATACAACATTTGTATTTACGACAAATTATTTATCGCGCGTGGAAGGTAAAGTGTAAAAAAAATAATTTTATTTCTTTCTCCCCCGACTTCGTGATTACCTGCGGTAATCAATGGATCCAACCTAGACCCCAAGGAGGCAAATAAAGCAGAACGCGAGGAGGAACGAGAACGGGAGAGCAGAAGAGGGTGAGTGTACCACGTAGGGGCAACGGTAGGGAGTCTCGTTCGCGCAGGACACACATAAAATATCAGCCGGAAGATTACCATCGTCCTGCCCTTCCCCTCGCCGGTTTCCCCGCATCCGCTTTCTGCCGCGGCAGTTTTTACCGAGAATATATGCACCAACCGGCGCTTTGTTATTTTCCCCCTTTTTTTTCGCCGGTCCTCCTTCCTTCTCGTGCGCCCCTCGGGCGCGACCAACCAACGACCCTTTTCCCACCTACTCTTAACCCCCGCTCGAGCCGCTCTACCCAACCGATTCTACCTATCCCTGCACGGTTTTGCTTCCGGTCACGAGTGGTGGTGCCTGTAACTTACGTACAACGGCGCGGAATTATCAATGAGCTCGCGACCGCGAGCTTATCGTCGTGGTCGCGCGCAATCAACGCTACATCACCCGACTTTGCTGCTGCACTGAACTCCGCCGCCCGTTAATTTTTTTGCCGTTCCACGAAAGAATGTCGCTGCACGTTACACGTACGCTCGGGCAAAGCGTAATTTATTGCGTAGCGTGTTTCCTATCGTCGTATCTGTTAGTTAGCTTTCGGGACAAATGCAACATGCGCCGCGACGCATTTGTTCCTCCGCGCGGAGAGTCGCACGAGGGACAGTTGACATTTGAAGCATGGCGAAGAATCACGTCCGGAAAGTTGTCGACAGCCCTCACTTGAACGGATAAAAAATTTCGGTGCGATCGTAACACGTTCGATATTTCACAAAAATAGCATACCCGAGCCGAGAAAATATTCCTCGAGATATATGCTTGATTTAAAATACGAAAAAAATGTGTGTCTAATCATTTCAATAATAAATTACTCGACTAATACATAACGTTCCATGTGTTATCTTTTTAAAATAAAATATTTCTAAAAAAAACTGTAAAATCTCTCGGATCTCTCGGGAGAAGATGAAAATATTCCGTAAGATTCACGGAAATGTTAGGCGCGCTCGCGTGATTCTAGTACCTGCCGCTTTTTCAATTTTTCCAAAAGTAAGGAGGGGTTGTAACGAGATGGAAACGTCGATACACATCGTAACTTTTTGGCCGCGATAATACTTGGCTGTCTATTCCCCACCCGTCTGGGCTAGGTATCGATTGACCCGTTCCTTCCCTTTCCAATCCCTTCGCTTCTCTTTCTAGCCACTCGGCTCCATCTGGCTCGTGATTGACGTTTCATAATTCAGTTGTGCCGCTTGATACGACATGCGAAGAGTTGCCCACCGGACCCGGCATCAGGATTAGAGGCTGGGCGAATTGAGAACACTCTTTCGTAATTCACACATATTTCTTCGGCTTGGGCTGCGATGATATCGTCGTCGAACGCGAGTGTGTGTGAGAGAGAGAGAGAGAGAGGGGGGGGAGAAAGAGAGCGCGAAATCAAATTTATCATGATCAAAGGGATAAACGTAGGAACGGTGAAAGAGGGATGGACTTTCGCTACTCTGCAAATCAAGCGCTAACGCGGTAAGCGGATTTATTTCTGCATTCGACAAACGTATCGTCGCCGCGCATTCTTCGCCCGAGGAATACTTTATTCGATTTGGCCATCGTATTTTCTCGCGACCCGGAGAAAAACGCAAACTCCTCGCGTCGTTTGTAAAGCGCGGTCCAATTGTCGTTCCGGATAATTCCTTCGGCCGTCGGAAAGTGGTTATTACGATGTCCACAGAAATGGAACGACCGGTAAGATAGAACCGACTGTGGCGTCTTTGTGCTGGTAGAAACGTCGGTAGAACGGGAAAAGGGAGAAAGGAGGGAGGGAGGATGCTAGATCTTTTTGGTCAAGCCCAACCCCAGGTTTGCTGTCTCTCAAAAGAGCTCTCAACCCGCGCGTCCCGTCCTTTCTCCTGGCGACCGCCATTCAGCGTCGTGCCACCTACGAAGTCAACCCTCCCCCGGACGCCTTAGCGTAGGGCTTTTACTACTTTCATTACTTTTTATCGTCACTCACTTCAAGAGCTCGTGCGTCCATTTTTTAATTCGCTATGGATCGAGCGGCGCGACGTCGTGCTCTCGGCCATAGAGAGACTATATTAAGCTCGTAATTCTTACAAAGTGAAATCTAAGAGAGCACCGTTAGAGCACCTTGGTAGCCGGCTTTTCCCGGATGTGTGTACTTTACGATGATTAGCACGGAGCGGCGGAGGGGCCATGTGCATTAATCTCGTGCCACGCCACCAGTGAGGATCGTCCCGGACGACTCGCTACTGCTGAAGCTTTAATCCAGTTAGTCGGAATTTTTTACAGCGGTTACCACACACTTACGAGAAGTAAAATTTACCATTAGCGTACACAAGATTCGCCGTTATATCTCAAGTGTATCGAGAAACCTTTAGATTCTTTTTTATGATTTTTTTTTACATATTTAGGAACTGCAACTTTTAGGAGAGCCAGCCGCTAACATAAATCGATTTACTTGACTTGAATTTGCTTCGTTCATACAGGCTTTTCGCTCGCACGATGGCTTGTATACACGTACCGTGCGCGAGGAACATTTGTAAAAAAGATCGATAGATCGATCGATTTCCCATTTTCTTCGCACGCTATCGAAGACGCGAGGAAGGATAGAAACTCTCGCGTGGAATCGCGCGCTATTCATCGAATTATCGTGGCCAAGCGATTCGGATCTCCCGTTGACATGAAATTATGTTACACGCTTAGGCGTAATTAGTGTTATTGTCTGCCTTTAGATCGGTTTGAGGCACGATCGGTTGATCGCGCTTTAGCTTATTTTACGGCTGTGCAAAATGCGGCAGGATAAACCGCCGTTATTGCAGGCAGGACTTTAACGGGCGTTAACGCGCCAAGGTGTCTTAAATGCACGGTCACCGATCGAGGCGTTTCATCGGCCGTAGTCGTAACGGCGCTCGACAACAATACAAATCGAACCCGAGCGAGCTCGAATGCCGTGTGTAGGCGATATGGTGCGAGAACGAGACGCGAGGCATTCCAATAAGTGGATTGACTCCTGCAAGCTCCGTATCCGCCCTTACCTTTCGATATCGCTCTAGGCGCAGTGGGGCATGCAACGAGGGATCAGAAGAACCCCGGGCGAGAAATCCGCCATGTAATATGTTTACAATCCGGTTAACTTTTAGACGAATCACCGAAATATTTTAATTTAATAGCGCGCGTACACAATAACTTTTAACGACTTATTAAATCATCTCGAATTAATTATATTTCCCTTTTGATCGATCGCTCAATATTTTTGTAATGCTATAAATTTCCATAGTATCGTACAGAGAGCAAAATTTTAAGTAAATAGATATATGATGATTATAATTTGATAGTCGTATATCTCGATGTCACGTAAAAAAAAGATTTAAATGTATGTCAAATCGGAAAGACAAAATATGATAATGATGATTCTAAAGCAAACACTTACACTACGACCTTACTCGTATCAATTTTATTATTAATTGATATCAACGTTAGCAAACAAATGTAAGCCTGAGTATAATCTACGCCAATGTACCGTGGCACAACTTCACGCCATCCTCTTTACGCGATAAAAAGCGGAGTGATAGGAATCCTGAATTCTACGGTATTCCATCTTGCCGGAGGAGCTCCATCGCTCAGGCTTTGCGCGCCACGACGACCTTATTAGACAACCCCGATTTGTGTCCTCTGGCGAATGCTCGGTATTTCCGAGTGGGTCGAGAATTTGCCTCTCAAAGTACGAGACGCTTTGCAGTTGCCGGGCGACATCGAACATACTCGTACGTAAGGAATCGTGTCGACTCGAATGATCTTACGAGCGGATGAGTTTCCCCGCTTCCGAGATAGATCGCTCGAGTAATCTGAATTGCAAACGCCGAGCCGTGCTACATTCGTAATCGGGATACGATATTATGAAATTGACGAGTTAAGGAGGCACAGGCGGACATTACGTAACACGTATCATCGCGGCGCTCGCGTGCTCGCTCTGATGAATTGCCTTTCGTTTCTTTCCGCGCGAAACCGCGAAGCGCGCGTGCGAGCTTCCATTAAACAGCCGCGCGAAACGTCATCAATAATTTTAGCCGTTCACGCGCGGAAGATCCGGCGTTCCGTGACCGAAATTCAATCGTGCGAACGAGGCGGGAGTTTATTACCGTAAATTCGTTCTTTCCCGTTTCGACGGAGCCGGATACAATTTCCGACATGGCGTTGCCGATCGCCGGCGCCGCGTCGCATCGCGTCGCGTCGCATCGTCGCGTTTCATGCGAGATTCGGTCAATAAAATATTCACATTATCGGTTACCGAGTCGCGATGACAAACTGGACTTCATTATTTTCGATGCATGCGATGTACGAGAGCGCAAATTGCCCCGGTTAGCTCCGTTCGTTATTTGCGTGTCTTCGCTCCGTCGATTTTTCTGCTCTCGTGCGTCGAGCTGGCGAAGCGATTTGATGCGTAAACTAATGGAAAAAAAAAAAAGAGAAATATCGTAGAGAGGATTTAAATCAAATTTTTGTCAAGGATGTACTAGGGAATACTTGCTCCGCGGAAATTCGCACCTTTCGTTTTAATTCTTTAATGTTGCTTAATCGTTTGCATATTTTCAATCGATACAATGTTCTATTTAGTTATTAAATAAAAACAACTGTATTCGGTATTAATATTGCAACGAAAGGAACATTTGATATTTTTGTTACGAGAACGTACGGTTTTATTAATAATTAGACTAATTAAATTACTTTTATTTACTTAGAATTTTTTATCGAGGTGTTTATTCCTTTTACACACGCGCGCTCTCTCTTTTTGCGCTACAAAGGGCATTGTTAACAACGAGATTATTCAATTATATTTGTAACTTGCGAAAAAACGCATTTCATCAACAAAAACAATTTATTTCGAAATAACGGCGGATTTATTATTATAAAATTATTGTGATTTTTGGTTCGTAGCGTGTTCGTTATTGCACAGGAAAAAATAGGAGCAACATTTATGAGAGTTAATTGGATTGCGTAGACTGTATCTTTTCATTAGCGTTTACCAGTGCCTTGTCCCTCATCAATCTCACCGACACGTACAACAGATCTCTTTCACCCGAACGAAATGCACACGCTGCAACGTGTAATGTGGTTTCGAACTATTCCCGTGGTTTTGGCCGTTGAACAACAAAACCGATGGGACTCCCAGAGTGTTCCGATACTATTCTCTGTCTGTTCGTTCATCACAAACTCTTATAATTAATTATGCACGCCAGACTTGTACATGCGCCCTTGTTTACTACAATTTTGCCTCATTCTCTATCGAAACGCAAATGTAACAATTTTTAGCCGCGATTGTAGAGAGAGAGAGAGAGAGAGAGAGAGAGAGAGAGAGAGAGAGAGAGAGAGAGAGTTCTAACTATTATAGAATGGCAAATAGTCGTAGAATTTATATTCCTAGCCGTGCGCTCCGTTGCAGAGATGATTTTAACAATCGCGCCGCTTTTTGCCCATGCGCTGCCGAAGACAAAGCCGACGTCGTATAAAAAAAAGATTTCCATTAACGACGTATTTCTTCTCCCATTGTTCCGCTTTGCGATTGCCTCGGACTCACCAAGGTTTTAATTAAAAGTTTCTCATTACTGCCGTTGTTTGGAGGCGAGCCTGTCGCTTTAAGTCTCGAACATTAACGAAGCCTGTTTACGATACCGCTCGCTCGGCAAAGTAATTCTTTTACGTATACCAAAAGCGGCGGAGTGCTTCATATGTGGTTGAAAAACCTCACATCAGTAACATTCTAATAATTGCGCCGACTCTTTATGGCGTTGTTTCGCAACGGACGCAAGAGCAACGGCGCGAGAGGATTAAACACCGAACAAAAACTCGGTTTCGAAGCGCACAAAGACTGACGGTGAAATTTAAAAAAAAAAAACAAAAAAAAAAAATAAAGGGCAGCCAGATATATCGCGGCTGAATTCTGTTACAAGTTTTTTCCCAAACCGTTCATACTCGCTGACATATTCGATTTGCATACAGACCGAGCGAATTATTGCCTGCTCGCTGGAATAGAAACGGTATCGCGTACACGGGATCGTTGGTAGATTGGGTTCATTAGCCGGTGGACATCAATTTTTCCAGTAATCAGTAATAAAGCCTGGCTTTAAACGAGCTGCCAGCGCAAACGGTTCGCAGGGCCTGAGGGGAAAACGGTCGACGGTCGGTCTGTTAAATGAAACAAAGCCGTTACAACGAATGGCTATTCACCCTCTGTACCCGCGAGCGAGCAGGGATGAACAGGCGGGGAGTAGAGGGTGGGCATCCGCACCAAACGGAAGAGGACGAATGCGGAAAAAGTTAGTGTGTGAGTGTATGTGCGTGTGCGTGTGCGTGTGTGTGTGTGTGTATGTGTGTGTGTGTGTGTGAGAGAGAGAGAGAGAGAGAGAGAGAGAGAGAGAGAGAGAGAGAGAGAGAGAGAGAGAGAGAGAGAGAGAGAGAGAGAGAGAGAGAAGCGAAAACGAGGGAGAGAAAGAGCGGTGGCGAGTGGTTGGTAAATTAAAATTGTTTCCCGATTCGGAATGGAAACATTTCGTGGCCGCCCCGGCTGCTGCGGGAGTTTCTTCGTTTCCCGTTACCGTGGCACATCACGCTCGTCGCGGAATATGATAGCACTTTCGAGAAACAGATGTACGTGCAAATTTAAAGCTCAAGTGATCCTAAATGAGTAAACTGATCGTTTGCTTTTATTCGTAAGTACAATTAATTTCTGTCACGTTCAATAGTTTTTCAAGTTTAACACTGTTGACGAATATATTGATTGTGTATATAGTAGCGTTTTTCCAATAATGAAATAAAATAAATAGATGGTAGAATAGAATAGTAAATTTAATTTTTTAATATCGGATTATCTGATTATTTTGATTAGCCAAACGCTGTAACCGCAATTTTTTTTATCATAAATTCTGAATGATTTTATAATATATAGAGTATATGATCTTTAGTAAAATATTTGCATCTTCCATAAATTTTTTTACATGCTTATTTATTTAAATATTAAATATTGATTATTTCATTGAAAAATTAAGAAGAAAATATACTGCACGCAAATATATATCTGGCAAATATTGGATCTTGAATACATATGCATACGGTACTCAAAATATTAACATTTTTCACAAAGCGCTTTGAAGTCAATTTGAATATAATTCATATGATTAAAATTTAACATAAAATAATAATGATAAATTAATTTAAACAGATAATTCTCACTTTAAACAATGAAAAATAAATTGATTTTTACTTTTATGTTTTAATGATATCTCACGGACTAGTCGTCCAAAGTAAACAATTTTTAATTTAAGATTTATTTGTCAAAATAATTATTTGCTTATATTATATTGATAGTTACAACGAATAATGATTTTTCTTGATATTTCTTTTCATAAGAAAAAACGTAATACTAAATTCGTAGGAAAATTGTCATTAAAATCATAGTACTGCCGTGTATAAACTTTATCCGAGTACCGAGTACGAGATACAGCAGTTGAAATCTTTCTCCTATCAAGAAAGTTCAGTAGCTCGAGGGGACAGGACAGAAAGAGATAGAAGAAAAGTGCTTTGAGATACGCGGAGCGAAACTCAAACTTGAATGCTGTGTAGCATTACACTTAAAGCGCATACTTACTAAATGGATATTTAAATTTCACGAACCACTCGTAACATTATGCATAATTCTTACGTTATGCAATATACATATATATGTTTGATTTTAAATGAATATCGTGCTATTTTAATATACCGAAAGCGTACCGTGAATTTACCCAATTATACGTAATTGTTGCACCGGGGATTTACATGTTATTGAAATTCTGTTCTGAAAGCATTATATTCTTGCAAGAATTGCATCCTCGCATGTACGACTGTTCTCTCTTTCCGCGCGAGACAAGAAGAAGCCATTTTCGCGGCGATGGCAACCTGGCGAATCGAATGGAGCGGCGAGATCAGCGTAAAATAAGTTAACGGAGCTATCGGGAGATCTCCCTTTCCCCTCCCTGCATTCTCTCGCCTTCTCACATTTTCGCTTCCTCCGTGCTAGCCCAATCACTCCCTTTTCCTTCCTGCCCTTCCGCCGGAAAGTTCCACGGGCGCTCAACCGAGGCCGGATCGCCTGCGGTTTTTGTAGAAAAACAGCCCCGGTATTTCTCCTCGAGCGAAATTAACGATCGCAGAACACCGGAGCGCACCTTCGCCGGGATAAAGCGCGGGGTTTACGATTTGCATGCACAACACACTAGCATAGTTATACGTATGCACCGTATCCCTCTTTCTCCTCGCCGTCGCCACTATCTTCCTTTTCTGGTTTACGCGAAGGTAGTATAGTCTACGAATGCACCTGCGTGTCTTCATCGTCGGTGAAGTTAAGTGCGTGCGCAACTTCTCTCTTCTTTCTTTCGCGGTGTATATGTAAAAAAAAAAAAAGAAAAGAATGTGTCTCGGCATGTAAACGAGTTACTATTATTATTATCGACTTTGTGAACAATCATGAAATAAAATCTAAACTCTGAAACTGGAAATTTTGGTAGATTTTGAAATGTACTCTATTCGAGAAGGAGAGCATTTAAAATCCATCGTTTCTTCGTTAACCAAACGGTTAGATTAGAAAGAAGTCGCCATTGAAAAGACATTACTCGCTTCTTGGCGCTAAGCAACTAGACTAATTTTGCAACCAACGAATTCGTTAGTGCAAACGTCTCAAAGGACTAAAGCATAGAAATACGGTCTTTTCGATCGTATATACGCCAAGATTTAGATACGCTCGTGTTTCGAATGCAATCATTTCAAAAGACCAGAATATATATATATATATATATATATATATATATATATATATATATTCTAGTATATATATATATATATATATATACATATATACTAGAATAGCTATACAAGCAAAACGCGACGTCTCTTAGATAGAAATAAAATTAAGATATCTATGGTACAGCGGTATAAAAAGGAGGAAATAAATTTATTCTCTCTTGAATACTGTAAGAAGTCAATCGCTCAAGGACACTCCTTTAAGAAATGCGAATACCAGTAACCCTCCAAACTGGCTGGAAGCCATCTACAATGTCTACAACGATCACTTCTTTATACGTGAAAATATTGGCAGTGGCTGTCTTTACCTTTCCCCATGTAAAACAGAAACGATACTGTCAGAAAGACTTACCTGAAACAGAAAAAGACAAATATTTGTTAGGTCACGGTTGAGTAATTAAATGGAATGCATGATGATGCGGTGAATTTATCGTTACAATTAAACTCGTCCTTGCAAATTTTAGTACACACAATATTTTTACTTATGTAGACATACTGCGTGATTATAACATGATAAAGTCGATCTCATCCTATGATAATACACAGTTGTCGTGTTAAGGGTGTAACGTATGACTCGTGCAATTTGCATAAGAGAGTAGATATATATATTACGGATGTCGGTAATGGCTGTTAACGAGTACGAAGCATTAATCAAGATGTAAACAAAGCACGATGAAAAACGTAGGATCGCTAATCAAGGAGTTTTCAAACGATATTTATAAGCCGCTTATCTCGAAATTCAACCTCGTGCTACGAAACGACGTTAGGCATCGTCTACGAAGCGTCGTCTCCCCGTCGTCACAAAGCGAGTTTACATATTCATGGCCGTAGTGGCGACAGCAAGGTATATTAATATCCCCTGCAATCACCTCTGCCCTTCTTCCTATGTCGTTCTCTTTCTACTTTTCACTTCTCGTTATTGATTCCCGCGAGATAAATTTCTCTGGATTAAAGAAATCACTCCGCATGAACATTAATTAACTGATTAATTATTTAAACGCAACTTTCCTATTTGTCGATAAATAAATAATTGGACTATATTACAAAAGACAAAAGTGATTGTATATAGTTTGATAATTTCAAATATATTGTTAGCCTCCGTTATCTGACTTAACTCATCATAGTCCAATTATTTATTTATCGATTTATTATCTTTCGAGCCTCTAGCATAACTAATTATTTCCTTTTTGTATTTCCGCGACGACCCAACTGAACTAAGAATTCATGAGTTACAAATTAGCGTCACTGAATTCCATTCTCCTTTCTTTGTTCACCGTCCTCCTCGTCGTCTCTTGAAGCGCACCGACCGGAATGACGAGCCTCGCGAAACTCGGCAAGAATTTTTTTACGTTACCAATTAGAAAGAAAATGCATGTCCACATTCATTCGTGGAAATAACTATTCTACACAGGAACGGTGTGCGCCACAGAGAGCATCGCGGACATAGCTCTTCGTGAAAGGAAGCGGCAAGTGACTTTCGACTGTACGTAATTTTTTTTTCTATTATTAGCCGACGATACAAAGACACTTCCGCCGTTCGTCGGACGCAGTCGCGATTTTCTTTCCCTCGTTATCGGCGCGAGGTATTCGCGTAGAAAAATTGCATGTAACGAATCGTAACGGCCGGCCAATCTCGTTTCCGATCACGTTTCCGCGGTATTGAATCATCCAATTAGTATCGTCGCGTGGCGAGGAACGGAGAGATGACGCGACGGATAGTCGGGCGCGATCCAGGTGTCGATGCGTCCCGAAAGATGTGAATATGAGAGGCCGCGTTAAAAGCCGTACGGTAGATTTGTTAAAATTTCCAATTAGAGACACGTCCGTTTCGTACACTCGCCTCTGCAGTGGACATGCAGATTTTAACGAGATAAATTCGTTCGCTCAAATGTTAATCGATTCTACGCAACGCGTCCGCTGGTCTCCGCGAGCAATTTTGGCGACCTCGCGTTTAATGCGTCGCTCGATAAATCACGGAAACTCACTCAAGACTCACAAGAGGCACAGTGTATAAGATGGCACGAAAAATTGTCCGATATAAGTTCTTGGCTCGGTGAACGCTCGGAATCTTCAACAGTTTTCGAATTCAGCGTGATTTCCAGATATCTAGATATCCGCACGTAAGTGGGTTAACTCGTGGGACTTTTACGGATTAAGAGGAACGTAGCCAACCCTCCTGCAGACGGGTCAGACGACGAAACACCGAAAACGTGGGTTCGCGTTAAATCACGCTGGTGGAAGACCCGGCCGGAATTACGGGCGGGTTTTATGTAGCACGCGTACGGAGAAAGAAAGAAGAAAAGATTTTCCTCCGTGCCGAGGTGCCCCAAAAATATTATCGCGCGAGCACCACTACGGATACGAGACACGTGAAGCGGTCCAACGTGGAAGATCGTTCGTAAATCCCTTTCTGGAATTGCTTGCGGAGTGACACGCGCGGGTCACGAATCGCAATCGCGGTGAGCACGACGGCGGATAACCCGCCTTAACTTCTTCATTCTCCGAATATCCGTGGCACCGCTCGCGACGAATCGCTATACTCGTTTAATAAATACACCATGCGATAAATTCGACGTGTAAAGAGGCTATAGGGGACGGTGGGACCAGGGGGCAGTTTTCTGTCGCATAAAATATTCGGCAATTCATTTTAACTAGCACACATAATTAAAGCGCCATGTGTGCAGGAGGTCCGCCATAAATCTCCGGGATCAGCAATAACGTCGGAGACTTGGTCGTTGCCGTCGGTAGTGCGGATGATGGTGATGGTGCAGTGGAAGCGGTGGCGATGGTGGTGGTAGCGCAGGATGCCTACAATTCGTCGGCTAGTCTGCTGAAGAACGGTCTGGCATCAAGTCGCGAGAAATTATGTGAATGTTCTCGCCCTACATCAAGACGGGAGAGGAGAAAGTGGTGAGAGGAGCGCCCTCGTGCTCGGGAAGGGAAGCCGGGAATCAGGAAGCCATGGCCGCGGCTGAGGTGTCTAGACTTGGCTTGGCTCTGCACTTTGCACGCCGTACGTATTCAAACCGATTTGCGAGGATTCGCACGACAAAAAGTCTGAGAGAAAGGAGGACCCTGGGATTTACATTGGTAATGTGTGCGCCGGAAGGGAGAAGGAGACCCGAGGGCAAGGGGGGATAACTCCGTCGAGGAAAGTCGAAATCATGGCGGCTGTTCAATGTGGCTGCACCGCGGCTACCCTTAGTCGTAAGTCCTCAAAGACATCGAGATAACACCATTCTGCCGTTCGACTAAACGCGTCGTCTGACGTTGTTCGCCTGACAGTTTCATAACTTTGCCAGACGCATTTGCCTGAGAGACAAATGCGGACTCACTTCAGAAAGGTTCCGAGCGTAATACGGCGTGCATCGAGCTTTTAGAATATACGCGAAAGTTTCCGGTCAACAACACGCAGATGCGGTATTAAACTTGAGACAATCGGGGACTCGTCGTCATTTGCGGCTCGCCTTCCCCACGTCACGAGGTCGGACATGGAAAATGTCCCCGGTCGGTGTCCCGGAGCCATGATTATACAGCAACATCGCGCTCGTTTATCATTCCGGCTATGCGCGGCGGTGGGCGACGCGATCTGTCTCTTCGTGGTAAGATAGCCAAACCCTTATTCGAAGGGGTTGGCCTAGAGGGGGGGAAAGCGTAGCCGCATCTGGACTGCCTCCAAAAGACCAAGACACCCCAGAATCTCCTGGCTCGGTTCGGATCTCCTCTCCCCGCCTTCGACTTCATAAATTCAGAGGGGTGCTCCCCACCTTAAGCCAGAACCGCGTAACTGTTTCTAACCAATTATTATAAATAAAATGTGGCCAGCCGTAATGACAAACGGCAGGAGAGCGGGGACCGTCGCGTGGTATGCCGAGCTCTTCGCCAATGGGCTCGGAGCCATCCGCCCTAGACTATACTAGTCGAAGGATTACGGCGATCTTCCCTTTTCTTCCCATTTTCTCCTCTTCCCCGTAACGGTCGATGCAGTCTGCCCGCGAGATCTATGAGGTAGAAAGTTCGGGTTTTCAGTTCCAAGAACATATTAGACATAATGCGGAATTGCTAAACCGAAAATCGGCGATATATTTGCCGACTAAGTTGTAGGCTCGATAATTGATAGTCTGTCTGAATCATCCAAAAAAATCCATCCGCTTTTTTCCTCCTCCATCATGTAACTCGCAAATGGATCGCAATGAATATCAAGCAAAGTTTTGAAGAAAACTTTCTACAGATTATTCTGTTTGCAACTCAGAATAAATACATGTAATATGCATTAATGATTTTTAAAATATTAAAGTTCGATTGCAATTTTTTATTCTAATCGAGCATTGCTCGATGTAATTTTATGAGCAGCGCGTAAATTCCGCACAAGATTTGTATGGAGATTGTGAAATGAGAAAACTAGCTGGCAAAGAGTGTGCAATAAATAAGCTTGCGAGGTATCCTGTATCGCGATTAAAGCCACATTATGTTTGTCAAGACGCTTATGATCGTTGTTTACAGTCGAAAAGCAGCTGTCTTATTCTGGCAAACTTTGCTGGCACTCGGTGAGTTTCACTTTGTCGGTAGAGTATAACTCCGAGTTCTTTATGAAATTCTGCTAATGAATAAACTAAAGATAATATATATGTTTTAAAAAAACAAATCAAAATTTAATCAATTACTTTCGTTGAACTGTTAATTTACAAATCGATTATGCATTATATATATTTATCGAAATGAAGTTATACTTGATTTTCATGGATTTCGCCACAAGAGAAATAATGCATATATAAACCACGTTGCAGATCGGTATTATTTGTCCTCGAATAACTGTCTCTCTTACTCCAGGAACGGCGAGCTGGTCGGATCTAATTTGGTTTTTGCTACGAGATGCTTTGCATCCATTTGCTTTGCTCTCGCGCTGACTTGATGTAAAAAGTTGGAATTACCAAATGGATTCATGGAGCTTCCTCGGATTCAACCCGACATTTTTCGTGCGATGCGGTGCATTGAAAAATTATTTTGTACCGCACAAAATATCAAATGGCAATCTTTTCCTTGGAAAAAGAATAAAAGATAAATTGTCTTTATGCAGCAGACACGGAGTCTTCAGTTGTAACTGAGTCACATTTACAATGTAAGCGATATACGTGCATCAATCGGAATGAATCCAGGCCAAAGTACGACCACACCCGAAAGTAATTAGTGTCATCTGTCACAATAAACGCGCGGTCCAAGGGACAATTTCTACGACTTATCGTTACCCTTACCCACTCCGGTGAGAGGCAGCAACAGCAGTAGCAGTAGCAGTTGTAACCCTCACCCTGGTCGCGTACACGCAGCGGTAAGCCTAGACTCACGTAGAATGTAACTTTGTGACGTCACACCACAAACACGCCAGAGGGCGAGAGCCTAGTTACAAGCATTACCTAACCGCTCCGCCTCGTTACGACAAGATGTGCTTCTGGTTTTCACCGCACGCGTGCAGCCGGTCTGCGGGTTAATTCGTGCGAGGAAGTTTCGAGGGCAAGAGTGGAGGGAACAAAGCGTGTAGGGCTGCGGAAAGGTGGTGGCGGGCGAGGCGAAGAGATTGCGTTAGCGTGGCACCAAGGTAAATCCAATCGATCTTCCTCACGCGAGAGGCATTAACGAATTCTGCTATTCGACGAGCTTAATTCGCCCCGCGTTACCGTCGGCCGGCTTGTGTGCTTGTAATTAATGTACGCACACTGCTGGAGGTAGAACTGGTACGTGATGCGCGCCGACTTTGAATATCAGGTCAGAATAGTACGAATAGCATGGATAGTTCGGATCGAGCTCTCTCTCTCGTTTCTTGCCTTGTTCCTTTAATAATCGCCAATAGCAAACACATCGTGGACGTTAAAAATGTGGTATTTTTCTCTTGTGTTGTGCAAATTTGCCAGCAAATCGAAAAAGTTCGGGTCAGATCGGGTACGAATTGATTCAGAGAATTGCGCTGCATTGCGGTGGGACGGACAGAAATCCTTCTAAATTATTAGGGTACTGTGAAACGCCCCGGGAGCTTGCAATAAGATCGCTGTTATCGTGTGGTTTCTTGGGCAAAATTTCAGGAATAGCAAGTAATCAACTGAGATGTTTTGAATAACGATCTCATCTCTTGCCGGCGCGAATAAATTGCTAGGTGTAATGTGAACCGATGTGTTCTCGCCCGCAATGGCTTGATGTGTGCGAGAGAGAAAGAGAGAAAAAGAGCAAGAGGATATTCTCACCAGGTTACATCAGAAGTAGAACGCTAATTACACGGTTAGTAATCGTGACCTTTTCAAAATAACTTATACGAGTTGGCATCTCCAACTGCGTACGGGGCAAAAGTTCATGCATAAATTGTCATGTTGCTTCCCCTCATTGGAGAAGAAAAAATTTATTGTAAATAACTTTTGTGTGAAATTCCGTCTCCGCAAATGACTCGCCTCCGACTTTCTAAGTTTGTTCGAGAGTCGAAATCGGTATTTACCTAGCTCTCCCCGTCGCAAAACTGTTATAAAGTAGGCAAATACTCCGGCGAGCTTCCCGTATTGTTCCGAACGTTGAATTCGTGTACTTTGTGCACATGCCGCGCGTCCATTATTCGCCGGCGTTTCCTGGTAAGCAGAGGAATAAAGAGCGCAAATATTCGCTGGAAATCTACGTCTTGCCTCTTTTCCGCGTAGAAGCAAACCGCACGCCGAGAGAGCTGCCCGGTATCAGGCCCCCTCTCCCCTAGGAGTCTAGTATCTATTCTTTCGGGGAGAAAATAATTAAAATGAAAGATATAGAGAGAGAAAGAGCGAAAGAGAGAGAGAGAGAGAGAGAGAGAGAGAAAGAGAGAGGGGCGGGAGAGAAGCGCGTTCTCGCGCGACGCAGCGCAAAATATCGACGAGATTACATTGCGCCGGCTGTAATGCGGATGCAAATGCGATGGTAAAATATTCCGAGTGTGCAAATTAAAATGACACTGAAATATATATACATTTTATACACACACACACACACACACACATATATATATATATATATATATATATATATATATATTTATATATATAATATATACAAATACATATGTTTATATATATATATATATATATAAAACATATATATTTATATATATGCACATACGGCTCTGCGGCTGCGTTGCGTTGCGCTGCGTCGGTCTCATATAAATTGTTTACGTTGCACCCGTTTACGCTCGCGATATTATCACCGTAAGCGCGTGTGCCGATACGCATGCACTCACGCACACCGCTCCGAGCATTTTGTAACCCGCTGTGGATTTCTACCCGTATGCCTTCAATTGCATCGCGCCGGTGCAATACGCCGGACGATGGAAAAGCGCGCGGGCGCGTCGCCTGGAGGGAGGAAAAAATTTGCTGAAAAATCCCAATGTTTATTCATATAATTTGCATGTAATTATTTCTGATACGCCGGTCGTTCAGCCGGCACGGAGATTGTGTACCGTGTGCGCGGACATATAACTCCGTATACATAACCGTATGGCACACGGGTTGTACGGTGTGTAAGGAGACGCGCACGCAGTTTCACGTGCGGAATCACCGGGCGCGGTGTGTGCGCGTCGAATGTCCGTCGCGATTTATCTCGTCCGCATTTTAAAGCGGTCCGCTGTCACGACGTGTCGTCGTACTCATTGGAGAATGCGGTGTACGAAACGCTGTACGGCATAAAAAACTTCGCAGGTTACATTCACGACATGTTTGTGTTGTGTGTGTGTGTGTGTGTGTGTGTGTGTGTGTGTGTGTGAGAGAGAGAGAGAGAGAGAGAGAGAGAGAGAGAGAGAGAGAGAGAGAGAGAGAGAGAGAGAGAGAGAGAGAGAGAGAGAGAGAGAGAGAGAGAGAGAGAGAGAGAGAGAGAGAGAGAGAGAGAGAGAGAAAGAGAGATATCTCTGATACCATCGGAGTCTGGGGGTTACGCTTTCAAAATTGATACCCGAGCGCGAAACTTTATTTTTTAAGCTATATTACTTCTAAGTAATTGTACAGTTTCAGCTTTTAAATTGTCGTACGTTGAAAACAGATGCGACGTAAAGTTCTACGTGGCGTTTAGGCTACGAAGTTTACACTCGTATTGTTATACGCAAGGTTCGCAGTGATTTGACATAACGGCGGGCAGTGTCATCTAAAAATAAGCGGCGTTTTACGCGCGGCACGGTAACATATAGACTATGATATTACTTGAACGTACGCGATAAACTATGCTACGAGAAGCACAGTTAATTTTTATCCACCTGTACAGCCTAGAGAAAAAAGGATTCAACGACGGACGATATTCGTCCGCGTCGCTCTGTCGGTGTAGTGATTCTTTTATTTCTTCTTCTTTTTTACTCTCGGCCTCCTGCCTTTTCTCCTCCGCTCGTCCCGGCAAATACCGGGGAAAGAACCGGGAATATAGATATAGCCGGAGTGCAATAATTTCACGAGCTGATCGTCGTGGAATCGTCGTTCGCGGGAAAGGGACGATTGGAAGTATAATTGAACCACCGTCTCGCGATTAATATCCATAGAAGTGTGAGAGGCACGGCAAGCGCGCTCAGGACATTTTTCATTAGATCCCATCCGCATTGAATTCGTTTAACTCGTGACATTTCTTCAATCATTGCTGGGATGTCCAGATTTTTGTGGTTACACAGTGTGTCGTCTAGTAACCCCTGTAACAATGTTATGTATTGTACTTTATCCCAACAACAAAAAGCTTTGTATATTGCGTATCCCACAAAAGTAGTAATTAAAAGAATAATATAATTATAAGTTAAATTTTAGATGTTTTCTAAATTAATAAATTTGATTAAGTTCAAACAAAGAAGGAAAAGAGTCAACGGTCAAAAATGCGAACTATTTAAAAAGATCTACAATTATATAATAATATACATATTTATTTATTCATTTATTCCAAATGAAAATAGAAAAATAATGGATGTCGACTTAGTCTTCTCTTCAGCACTAAAAAAATTATAAAATAATTTGTTACAATATTAAATTAGAAACAAACGATACAATATGATGACATCATGCTACTGCCATAAAAGAAGTTAACAAAGAATGATGTTCTTTTTAATAAATATACATAATTATCAAGCAGCTGACGATCATACGTTTTATCCTATCTCGTCCGAGTCTAGCGCGAGTAGTCAGAGAATTTCGCCTTAGTCGGTGTATCTCATGTCGATTTAGCAGTCCTGGCGGTGCCATTGTGCGTTTCGTCGTAGGCTCGTGAGTTACCGTCGCCGTGTAGCCAGCTGCGGCGATCTTGTCTCGCCAGACACGTGTACACGATGCGCGACATCCATTTATACGGTTGGCACTCAACTTGGCACCAGTCACGGCTGATGAGCCTTCGCTGGCAGAGGGAAACGGCTATTAGTCATCGTTACATGTCACCTTGCCAGGTCCTAGGCGTATACGCACCGACTACGAATGCGTGGGAAATATGGCTAACCCACACCGTCTCGGTCAAACGCCGCAGAAAGACGCCGCAGCGCTCCTTTATGAATAAGGGAGGAAAAGTTTCTCATCCGCGCGTATCGTGCCGAGAGGGAAAAAAGGGAGGCGAACTTCGTAGTTTCGCTCCGGAAGGTACGACCTTCGTGCGGATCAGCGCGCGACGAACTGCTACAGGGTTTGGCAAGTCCACGGCTCTTGTGTGCGAAACGGGAGCTTGATATGTGGGTGTACATACTCGCGGGGGCCATTACCACCCCAGAAGCGCTGTAAGGGCAACACGTCTGAATGGGGTGTGCGGCGGTATATAGGTATATAGGTGAGCGCAACACGGGTCTCACATTACTTTTGCGGTAGATTTATTATCGCCCCGACAACGTCGGATAGGAACGATGGAAGTAGTTGGTGCGCCGCGAAGAAGAAAAAAGTGTATCATCACGTAAAATCTTGGTCTACGCGAAGAATCAGGGAAACGGGGAGAACTCCGAAACTGTATACGAGGGTGGGCGTACACCGCACTTCGCTCACAAAGGTATCGTAATAGATGGGTGACGTTAATGCGATCTTAAACGGTGAAATATTCATTCTTCGCGAGGAGATGAATAGTATCGCGAACTTTAAGCGTAATGCGGAGCGCGAGAGCCGTCGAACGTAACGCGAAAATGGATTATATATAAAAGTTTCTGTATGTTAAGTTCTCCACTATTACTATCATTCAATTACGGTCGACGATATTATGCATGTTCCTCATGCAGAAAGAACGTCAAAAATCTCGGTTTTACACGAGCCTTATAACTGAATTCACTGATTTTCCAGCTTTCACGTATCTCAAGAGAAACACCTAAGACGAGCTAGAATATTTCCAGGCAGAGATCTCTTTCGCACACGTACTCTCATTTACCGCGGTACCGTTTACACGTTGAAATTTTTTATTTGCAGTATATATTCATGGCGAGCGGCAAAATTTAACGAAGGCAAAAAAGAGGATAGGAGAGCCGACTGACACGATTAAAAAGTGAATCCCGGAGGGATGCAAACGGGTCCAATTACTCAGAGACGTACCATCCATGTGCCGGATTCATTCCCCGCGATTTTTCCCTCGGAATACGCGATGGCGAAGCGCAAAACGGGATGTCACCTCTCAAAAATTTCTCTTGAAATCTGATATTATCGTCATCAAAGCTGTGCTTTGGTAATTTGCCTATCCTATGGTAATAGCTTCTTGAAAAATAAAGAAGGTACTTAATTATTTCATAATGAAGTAACCTGATCTATGCAATCTAATATATATATATATATATATATATATATATATATATATATGTAATGTGTTTTAATAATATCAATATATACAAAATGGAACACTGTTTTTTAAATAAAAAATGCAAGAATATAATAGGATCTTTTAGCTACACGCTAGATATATGAGCGCCATGAAAAGCCGGAAAAAATGCTTTAATTAAATGAATAGTTTTTAATTGGTGCTTGTTGAGCGTCGTGCGACACTAATTTCAGCGCTTTGTCCCAGTTACCTCTTAAATCCTATTTGCGCACAGCATCGCATCGATTCGAAAGTATCAACGGATCTAAAAGTTTGCCGCAAGACTTCTTTTTCGCAAAATAGGCCACGGATCGCCCTAACTATTTTTATCGGCCACGTCGAAGCCTCATAAATTAAGTATTTTAACTTTGAAAGAAGAACGCGGTTTTATATTACATCGCATCGCAAGTATGTCGCCGGCGGCGTGACATACTTCGGAAATAATTCATACTCCGTGAAATAGACTCCGAAGTGACTATGAGCACATTTCGCAAACGGAACACGTATCTCTGTAGCTGCATCGCACGCCCCGTTTACTTTTTCGGCTCTCCAAGGAGGGGGAGGGGCACATGCGCATTTTACTTTATCGTAATCGTTTCCATCACGATAGTTTTTCTTTCTCCACGGCCTATTTGCACATGCAACAAACATAAAAATCTCGTGAGTCGGTCTCGACGAATCGAATCGAAGGCACGGATATATACTGACGGAAATATTACTAGTTGCCAGAAAGAAGATATCCCCCGTCGACTGACACGAAGCTCGAAGTTATCGAGCACGTACTGGACAAGTCGAGGAGCTCGGCGACGCGTGATCGTAGTTATCGCTAATTCCTCGGGGTGCTATTACGGGGAGCAATGGATGGCGTATTACGCGAAGCGACAGGTCTCCGTCGCAGCACATGGCGTAGCCATTCAGCCGCGCGACCCTTCGTCCTTACCCGTTCAAAAGGACGACAACATCGACCGGATCTCGTTGACGACGGTAACGGCAGCAACGTGACTACGAATGGTTCGATAGAAGAGGAAGAGGAAGAGAGAGGAGAGAGAGAGAGAGAGAGAGAGAGAGAGAGAGAGAGAGAGAGAGAGAAGGGGAGATCGAAGAGAGGAGAGACGATCTTTCAACGCGATGGTGATTACGAATACGTGTGTGAGAAGCACACACTTGCGTTAACCGGAGAATAAATTCGCCCGCGCGCCAAGTTGAATCTTATCGACATCGCGTTGTTTAATATTTGGGTAACCCAGTTCCGCGCGGTTGGTTTAAAGCCACTAGAAAGTATCGGAGAAGCGCAGTATAAACTCACGACGCGTGACACAAGACGTCGTTCGTTCGCGAATAGCGTCGTCCCTTAATTAATTAAATTTCGCCGCGCTGGTGTCGCGCCGAGACAGCCTGTTCGACATTCGCGATACGCGAACTTCGCGATGTACTAAACTTAGTCTCCGCGCTAGTTTAGTTCGACGATTACGGGGCCCTTTAATTAAAACCTCACTCTTTTCCTCTCGGAGCACTCGGTTCCGCACTCGCCGTTTTCGCGTTCTCGAAAGCGTGCCGCTGCGTACGGCTCGTTACGTTGTCGTCGGTGCACATAATTCCTTAATGACTGCCGCTGCAATTAAATTAATGAAACAAAAACGGTTTGTATTTACGTATTCACCGAGTATACGGACGATATACGGACGAGGGGAGAGAAGGAGAAAGGGCCGCGAACCTGCGGAATAGAGAAAAAGTTGCGGCGGAGGAAGAAGCGCAAACGAAGGACGTGGATCTCGTTTCCCGTGAAATTGGGGTGAAAACCAGCGAAGGTGAGCACGCGAGAGAAGAAGAAAAATATTCAAGAGACCGTTCGGGACAAGTACAGAGACAGGCTGGCAGGATATCAAAGTATCGATCCTGGGTAGTACCACCGCCGCACGGCGACGAGGAGCGACTCTCGAAGCGGCCGTGTCTCTTCACGCTCGGTCGCGCTTTTCGTTAACGCCGAGCTAAGAGCCAGGGCTCGTGTAACGGGATCCTCGCGGAAAGCGTCTTGGGGTTTTATGGTGCCCCCCCTTTGGCTCGGATCAGAAGAGGCGAGGAAGAGGAGACGTAGGTAGAGACGGAGAGAGGAAGATGAGATGCGGGAGGTGGTGGCGACGGAGGTGGTGGATGGTGCAGGAGGGTAGGACAGTGAACCTGGTATCGACCGACTCGCGGCAAGTTCAGGGTCGCACTGTCGCACTGTCGCACCGACACTACACTCACTGTCGCCGTGCCCCGTGCGTCCCGCAATCGTCACCCCTTTTGCCCCAAACTGCCGTCAAACCCTTGGAACGAGCCGCCTATCCCTCTCGCGTCGCCCGGTTTTACGAGGGATGGATGGATGAATGGTGTGAGGAACCCGCCACGCACAGCTGTTTGCATACACCCCCTTTCTGCCACCCCCTTCCCCCTCACTCTTTCCCGTCTCTGCTGCGGGGGTTCTAGTCTCCGACTACTCGCCTGCCGAAAGACGAGCAAATAATAACCCCGCGATGACTTGCAGCCTGGCCGACCACCCTCGATCTTCCTCTCTCACATCCTCTCGCTTTCGAGGGAGAGGAAAGAGAATACACGATGCGTCGACCGAACGAATGCCCGACTTAAAATCGTCTGACTCTACCTTGTGCTCGCTCCTTTATGAGTTTTAATGACAGCAGGCGCTTCATTAATTCCTCGGCTCGACATGCAACCCTGTCACATTTACCTCGGTGTCTTCAAGTTTGTTTTTATTTAATTATTCTTTTGATTTAATATCACAATCGTCTGTGTTGATTAGTATCGCGTGACGTTTAAATAAGTCTAAAGAGAAAGATATATCTATTTAACACAGCGATTCAAAGTTGTATCTCTAGTAATTTCAAGATAAATATGTTCGGTTATTAATTTCAATGAAAAAATCACAACAATTTTTTCGTTAGCCGCACTGTCAGACTCTTTTCTATGTTTTGTGAATAAAATATTCGTTCTTGTCAAATGTAACTATCATCACAGACATTCGACGAAACCACAGTTAAATATTGCACATAAAATCGTATTACTCTTAATGACAAGCAAATACGATAAATTTCAGGCTTTAATTTTATTAAATCCGAGATTGCTTTGCCTTCGATGACAGATCCCTATTGATTATTGTTGCAACAATTATCTCATAAACGATAAAAAACGCGATCATACGAACTAAGTCAGATGAGATATTGGAAACTCTTGCATATCTGGGTTAAAGGATACTCTCGTTCGCTCACCTGCAAGGCAGAATTGAATCGAGAGTCACGCTCGCGGGGAATCGTTTAAAGGGAATTATAATCCGGATTATTGGGCGGAAGAAGCAGGATGAGGGTGGGGAAGGGGGTGAGAAGACGATATTTCGTCGATTCCTATTCGATGGTCGTGGATAAACTTGGCCGAGTGTTCCGCGGCTGTGTGCGCGCGCGACTCATCGATGAACACACTCTTTCGACTACAAGTTCGGCGTAGTGAATTGAAATTAACATAAAATCGAAATGCCGGGAAACTTTGCGCATAAAGAGTCAACTGCCCAAGTTCGTTGAATGGCTGCGAACGGGCAACTCCGTTTCGGTATGAAAGGGGCTCCCTTATCCTCGGTGCCCGCCTCTCCCCCGCGCTCCGTCGACACCTTCCCTCTCCGAACAGCCTCTCTTACCTTTTCCAAGTCTCCGTCCCGCGAACTACTATGTCGATCGAGAAGAGAAGGGAGGGGAGGTGAGGGAAATAGTATAGAAAAAGCCTCTCGCGTGGAATAATTAGACGAGCGGTCCGTTTTCGCTGTAACGATAACTACGATAACGTCCGGCAGTAAACTAATAATTTCTCTCTCTCTCGCGCGCGCGCGCGCGGGCGACACTCGCGCCGTGCTGTGTTTCGCGCGACATTCGCTCTCTCGTATCTCGAAAATATAAGGCGCGATAACGTGCCGGCCCGATAATGGACGACTCGAATACAGGATAGCGCTTTTATCGCCGAGGTTTTTCTTTACGTGCAGGGACGGACCAGCAGCGTGGAAATGGAAAGTTTATCTGCGGGATCTGCGAGCCCGCGATAAAACACACGAACGATCTGGATTCTCTGACGTTTTGAGATATAATATTAATAATGTTGAGGGGGAGAGAAAGAGAAACAGAGAGAGAGAAAGAGAGAGAGAGAGAGAGAGAGAATGGATCGGCCGCACACAGAGTCGCGTGGTAAAAGATAGTACGCGAGTCAGTGCTCTCGATCGCGCACGCGAAATTCACAAATCTTAACGAGCTCTCCGGTGGAGGGATTTTTCCTCTGTGAAATATGCCGTTAATAACCTTAGACGGAGCCAATTTCTCATGACTTTTACCGGCCCGGATTTACCGGACCACGTCCACGGCATATTTCGGAAATATAAGAACCCGGTGCGCGAGCACGGTTAAGGAGCACGCTCCGCTCGTACGCCAAAGATCACGTAGCACGATAATGGCTTCCTTTCCGTTCCTTATCGTGCTGGCGACATTCAAAATCCTAGGCCATTACTGCCGAGCGAATGGTACCCTTTTCAGGTGAAGTACGTAGCTACGTATATTCCACGGGAAATTTCCCCGTCGCATTAACGTGACAGATTATACAGCCGCTCTCTCTGATCAGTTGCGTCTGACTACCATCTTCCCTTACTGTCGTGCTTTATCTCGCTTTTCTTTCTACCATCATCGTACTTTCAAGCTTCGTTCTGCTGAAAATTCAATTGAGAGAATTGGGAATCGATATATATATATATATATATATATATATTTCGATTCTCTTTCGTCCCACTTTCTTCTTTCATTATTTTTCTTTTGCCTTCTCTTATCAGCGCATACAAATCTTTCTCTTTCTCATATAAATCGGATGTTCAGTTATTGACATATGTTTCTAGACGAGAATAAAGATTACAAGTTTTTTATGCGCAGTTATTATAAACAGATTGTTGAGACCGATAACGACGTGACAATTCAACAGAAATTGTATTTGTAACTCAATTAAAATTATATTCTAGATTATAAAAGATTATAAAAATTCGTACAATAATAAATGAATTTCGAATGTGATTCGTTAAATAGATATCACAGAGTTAGTTTAGAATACGTGGTTGCCGTACTTGACATTCGTATAGCGCTTTACACATATCTACAGTTACTTACCGTAAATGAAAGAACAAAGTCAAATGCAATCTCGCGTGAATTTTTTTTATTCCGCTTATTCCGACGACGAGGTCACGTCTGAGTACAAGCTTGCAAGGAACAAAGACCTGCTTCGTGCAATGAAGTACAGGTAATCAGGCGCCTTCGTGACCATCCTTATAAGGACGATGCCAGTTCATTAATCCGCCGTGTCGCGGATCGCTCGTCACGACGGCCCAAACAAAGAATGAAGGTTTATCGCGAACGACGTCTAATAAACTGACGACGGTTTCTTGTCGCAGGGTAAGGCTCAACGACGTCAACTTCGCCCTTTAAGGAATCTTCCTTTAAAAGGCTTCCCTCTAAGTACGAAAACAAGAAGATTGCGCGCTGAATCTTAGGAAGATTACGACGTCAAGCAAGTGAAGTGGAGATAAGTAATTGCTGTAAGCAATAATGAACTCATCGTAATTCTTTTTTTTTCCACGCAAGAGTGTGTAATTTGTAGGATCAGTTTTTAAGCGTTTGTCAGGTTGAAACTGCAAATTACATATGATTAATCAAACTCGACTATACAGGCAAATAATATTGTATCATCTGACTCCGACGTAAATAATAAATAATTAATTGGCGTACAATTCGACATCATGTTTCAGCCATATTCACGGCTACGGTAAACAGTACACAATACACGCAGGCCTCGATGCCAATCTCTATAAGACTCAATCAAATTAATTTGATTCATTAATGCAAACCGCATTGTAACGTTACAATTATTTTGCCATCACCGCTGCTAATGGCTTTCGATGTGTATGCAACGAGGGTATACGACACATTTTATGGAGTATGCGCATACGTTATGCCGCAATGTAGGAGGCCAACCCTTTTCAAAGTGCCGCAGGTACACAGTGCGGTATGTAACCAATAGTATGAACTCGATGGCGCAGGCTCCATTAGGTGGTTAGGACGCCGGAGGCCTTCTCTCTCTCGCTCCCTCTCCCTCTCCTATCTTCCGCCCTTCTCCTGCCTCCTCCTCCCTTTTCTCCCTTGTTCCCTTGTTCCCGCTCCTCCTTTGACTGATTCCACCTTTATTCCGTTATACATGCCCTCTCTTTCTCTGTTCTACACATTTGTGGTATTAATTAAGGGAAGACAGAACGGGGTTGGGCCGGTGCGAGAACGGGGGTTAGTGTAAACAGGTCCAAGTATTATGTTATCCAACAGACTGACAGCCCGGCCCCATTATCTCTAGCAGCAAGAACAACTCGAGGCCTCTCTCTCGCCCCCCTCCCCTCCCCTCCTCCACCCCTTCGGCAACTAATCTTCTAAAACACACGGACCGCCGCTGCGTTCTCCCGAGCTACGAGCTCATCCTACTTGTGATTCGCAGCACGCAAGATATTGGGCTACGAATCCATCTTTGTATTCGCTTGTTAATGGAAATTAGCTTCTCGATTATAATTGCGAGATCGCGTTTCGAAATTATGTATTTCGCTCGACGATATTGGATGCACGGCATTCGTGATGAAGATGTAAAGCAGCAAACAATCTAAAGTGCCAATCTAAATTATCACAAGTGCGCGATTTCTCGATAAAGTTATTTTTTTCTTCTTCCTTTTTCCTTATTTTTTTTTTTTTTTTTGTATCAAATTTTCTCGTCGCAAGAGATTTCATTCGACGCATCAATCTATGCGAACGTAATCAAGCCTCGGCAAATTGCAATCATTGACGCGTATTACGGTACGGTGAAATATTGCTACTAGAATTTTCTATCATAATGAAATATGAGGTACACGCCGCGTTGAACAAAGTAGTTTTGAAGCTGTTGAAAAGATTCAAAAGCAGCGATTTCGGCAGGGAGGGGGGAGGAGGAGGAGGACCTAATTTGCGCGCGTGGCCTACATTTCAGTGTTATTTTATCAGGATAGAGTCGTAAGCCTGCAATTTTGTCAGAACGCGGCGGCGTATTCTGAAAACGGACTAACCGACCCATGAATAATGCAACCCCGTACGTCTTGCTGATAATTATGTTTTACACCGTTATGCCGTGTTTCGTTAACTCGATGGTGCGGCCGCGCCCTTTCCATCCGCTTTGGCATTATACCTGCATATTCATTACTTAACGTTAAGTATGACTTCAACCCGGAGGGCTTAAATTCAAGCAGCAGGTCGTAGAAGCAAAACTGATTATATTACACGCCCGCGCGAACTTCAAACCGCATTAACCGCACATTACTAATTTAACATCTAATCACTGTCTGCATGTACGTCTTGACCGGATTCTACGTGGGTCGTAAACTCTTTGCGTGTCGAGGTCCTAAGTACTGAAATTTACGTGCGCTAACGCTAAATGCCGATTTTCGCTCTGTCGCCCTAGACTTTATTAATTGGCGGGCTGGAAACTTTCCAACTTTCACAGCAACTTTGCACTTTGGGTCTAATCTCGTTCGCGCGCAATTACCATTGTATTGGTTCTCGCGCGATATGCGAGCCGACCGGCTATCAAGGAAATCGGCATGTACGTTAAAGCACCGACCGCTCGCACGTAGGTACACGATACGTAGGTACACGAAGTATGAGGGCTAGTACGCGGGAGTAATTACAGCCCGTGCGCGCTGTAACTTCCTATCTGCGAGATCGAAATTACCATTGGACGGCGTATCTTGCGCCGCTTCTTTACGGGGCCAGTTACCGGGTGTACGCTGTTTGCATGTAAACGACGTCTTTACACGTACCGAAGGTTAGCCGTGCACTCATGTCCGTTTCGTTCACGACAAATTACAGGCGGCACCGTTACACAGGAAAGATACGTTACTTATCTTGGGAGTTATGCGATCACCGCGGCGCACACGGGGACCCGTATTAGCGCCCTTTGCCAGGAAAATCACTTCACTAGGCTTTATTTCGACACTGGGATTTTATCGTTAGTTAAAACGCACGTGTTACACATTCAGGGAATGTAACGTGCACTTTTCCCTCGTGCGCAGATCGTACGCAGATCTTAATTTATATAGTTTTACAAGCACGATGTACGATCGTTTATTAAAGAAAAGAAAAATCGTGTAGCGAGCCAAAGGGAAAAGCGATTTCTTTTCACATAGGGGATACAGGAATGGAAGTTTCACTGCCTTTTTGTATAACGATGCGCATAGACATCTAAGGAAGATAGATTCGGCTGCGCCGTGTCGTGAGCATAACGATATGTGCTTCTATGTAGGACTGGTTAGAGATTGGCGCCATATCATTGATCCCGGCTCATCTAGGCATAATGCCACCCCTCGTAAGCCAGTCACGTCCCCCATTCTCTACACTCTCGCCTCACAGTCCTATTGCTGATCGTACTAAAGTCATGATCAGGCCGGCCAGTCTTTGACAGATCCTACTTAACGCGAAGTACTCACTTATCGGGCTCTATCAATTGAAACTTGAATCTCAACATGTAAAAGAATATACTTTAGAAAATAAAAAAAAAGAGAAAGAAAGAAGTTAAGAAAGAAGTTAAGAAAAAATGTTTCTGATTTTTTAATAGTGTGTTTTGACGATATATATAATTGTGTAAAATACGTAAATTTTAATAGGCAGATAATTATGTTATTCGATAGTTATATAACATAAAAATTAAGAAAGAAATTATATATGCCTCAATTAAATTATTGTAACAAATACATGCGATACGACGTTGATATAGTCAAGTCAATGATAACATTCTGCTGTACTTGCGATTTAATGCTCAACTTCTAACTTTTAAACTTAATGACACCACCTTAGCGCAGTCACCTTCTCTTTCTCTCTCCATCACTCGTTTGCTTGGTACATTTTACTATCGCAAATGTCACGAGGCTTCTTTATGAAATTAAAAAAAGCTAGATGGTTCGTTTCTTTTACGAGGCGTCAAACGTTTCACCTCGTTATATATAAAAGCTGGCAGCCCGTTCCGGCATCGGCATTAAGTAATGCAATACGCTTCGTCGGCGAAAAAGACGAAGGAGATAGCCAGGAAAAAGGAGAGAAAACGTGGTTTGCGAGGCAGGAAAAGCCGGTGAAACTTTCCGTAATTAATACGTTAAACTTTTTTCCCGGCCGCGCGCCGGATCTCACGCGCTCGTTCGTCCATTGAATGTCAATGATCGAAATCGCTCTTTGATATAATTCTTCTCACTGGCGCGCGCGAAAGAGAGAGAAAACGTGAGCGTGAACCCGTTATGGAACGAAAAGCTCCATTGCGATGTGCCTAGTCACCCGAATCAATATATCTCAATTCGAGCGTTCCATCTGGCAGCATTCGTCATAATTGCGAAGCGCAGTTCTTTCGTTGATTAGGGATGGTTCATTATGTCGGTAATTAGTAGCTTGTATAATGCGTTTAAGTGTTTCCTCGGTGGAATTAGTATGCTAACTAATTCCCATCCCTTACCTCTCGCACCCTTTACTTCTCGCAACTCGAGTTCAGCGCTTTCGCCACCCCTCCTTCCGTCTCTCTCTCTCCCTCTCCCTTACACTTCCAATGAAACTGAATCACAGGTGGCAAATGTCGAGAATTGCGATGCGCGCGAACTAGATATTCATACCTAACCCACGAGAGCGTTCAAATATCACACATGCGGTACATGTAATCCCGCCTTGTGCAACATCATCATCCAGCGTAAATATAATTGAACATTCCGAGGAATCGAATTTATCATTCGATTGAAATCGCACGGTATTCGAATAATAACTCTTTGCCACATTCATCTGCGAAGCTTAGTATAGCTGAAAGAAAGTTAATTTCTCTTCTCATGAGGCCCAGAAGAAATATATCCAAGATTATCCAAACGAATTGCACATTTAATGTCCCAGTTATATTCCGATGTATCGATAGCCATATCGATGTTTGCGCAGGAGGAACAGGATGGGATGCGTGAGTAGTCGGGGGGGAGGGGGTGGAAGGGGGGGGCGATAGGTGCAAACAAGAAACGAAAATACCCATTCTCAATTCTCCTTCCCTCGGCTCGGCCAGAGCAGGCTGGATCAGACCGAGGGTTGTGGAGGGTGCAGGGAGAAAGGCATCACACACTGCACATCGGGATGGAACATACACAGTAGCTAGTCGATGTGATTGGCCCGGTGCCAGCAGCCTCTAACGACGCTTTCGAAAGGAGGAGAATCCTACTTCGTCCTCTCCAACGACGAGCCTCCAAAGATACCCCGGGACCAGTGTGGCGGTGACGCAATGTTGCCGCAATCACATTTTGGCACGCCTCTGCCTAACCGATACCTCCCTCCCTCTCCCGCCATCCACCCCTCCGGAGAGGGCCTCCGATATCTAGTACCGTGTTGAATTCGACCGGTATCGACCGTGCGGAACTTGAACGGTCGTCTAACGACAGTCCGAACGCGAGAGGCCTTCGCCGCTATGTAAACTCGGATCTGACTACAGCCGTATGTATTTACCCGTCACGTCGCGCCGGCTTCTCAGTTTTCTGGCATTCCTATCAAGTCGGCCGCACCGTATTGTACCTCGCATTGAATTTCAACGTAGACGTAGCAAAATGTATTTAATTCTATCCGTCGAGAGAAAATCGTCCGGAGAGAATCGTGCGTTGTACGGAAATACGGCAAAACTATACACCATTTCCTGTTTAGTTTAGCCCACTGTTAAGCTCGTTACACAATAGTGGATATACACGAATAGTGGATATACGCGAATAATAAATCTGTCACGTATAAATAGCAAAACTATTTTATTATATCCGCTTTAAATCTTTATACGTCGCGTATTATTATAAGCAAGTGTCCAGTAGTCCGCATATATTATGTGTCATTGACAGGAGTATCGATCCGGCTGTTGTTGTCACTTCTAAGCTAATAGGATATATACACCGATAATACGGATATTCACGTCAGTTCCAGAAAATGATTACGTAGAAGAGAGAGAAGATACGTATGTACATAAATGCTATAAATATCACAGAATATCTCTGTCCGATACTCGAGGTATTAATTAAAAATGCATATAGAGAAAATTTCTCGATATCCTGGAAGGAAAGCTTCGCTAGATCTCGCTGATACTATTTTTGTGTACTCGCCGCGATAACTTCCGCGATGGAAACTTCTGGATTCTCTTTAAATACGAAGACGAGCTGTGTGGCGTCGTCGAATAAAGTGCCGTGAAATAAAGGAGTATCTCTCTCCCGGGCGATTCGGTAGGCGCGGCGCGAGTTTCACTGGCTGCGGATGGAAAGTGGTTGTATCTAATTTAAATTCCCGACATAAAAAGCTTGCAGAACGCGAGCGGTGGTCGGGATAGCGTGGATCGCGGCCAAGCCACGTGCGGCTACGAGATTCATTCCGCTTTACATGGCCGGTCTGTACCCATCCACTTCTCCGCATCTCCCCAAAATTCCCTCTCGCTGCATTCTCTCTCTTTCTCCCTCTCCCCCTTTTCTCTCTCTCTCTCTCTCTCTCTCTCTCTCTCGCTCTCTCTTTCTCTCTCACCATCTCCGTCTCTACTCTTGTATTCTCGCTCTCTTGCTCCCTGCTACCAAGATCTCATCTCCACGCAACCCATTCCGCGCCTCGAGCCAAGGTATGACCGGCAGCCTAATGCTGCAGGGGGTTTCTCTTGGGAAACAGAATTATCCAGCAACAAAATATTCGGCGTCTTCGGAAAGAGATATTTAGAAGAAGGAAGAAAGGAATGTCAAATTGACGTCATGCGTCAGAGTGATAAAAATATAAATAGACTGGTTCTCTTACAGCTACTGTTTTTTACAATTCACGCCGATACTTCTGAACGAGATGGATTATAAAGAATATTAAATTATTATATATATTATTCTAATCTTCATATATATATATATATATAATTGTGAAATACATGTATGGCAAGATTATATATGTCATTGTATAAATTTCTATTTGATTCTTTTGAAATATATAGAAACGTATTACATGAGAAAGCTGAAATACACGAGATACGTTTAGATTTATCATGCGGGAAGTTAAAGACTTACATTCTGCTCTTGATCATTGAAGGTACAGGAAAGATTCACCTAGATCGGTAGAAAGATAGAATTGAAAATCTACTTTCATTTAGAAATAGCAAGGATCTATTCCCGTAACTATTCAAGAACGGAGAAAGAACGGTCTAAAGGTTCTGGAGGAGAATCTTTTGGTCTGTGTGTCTTTTCGCTTCTAAAGCAGCCCCGATGTCATCCTAACTCGAAGTTCCCCACCCATTACGATAGCAAAAGAAATCTTTTCCCTTTCTTTTCTTACAATTTCCACCTACTTCAAAGGATATCCATTAAAGGAGGCTGACTATAATCTCTCCAGCACTGTTTTCAAAATCAAATCAACAAACTTGTAGAATTTGTTATAAAAAGTACTCAAATGTGCTAAAAGACATTTAAATTTTCTTGAAAGATAAATTGTTAATTATTATATTATCCTAATACGTAATTTTCACACGTAATTTTTTTCGATTTTTTCTTTGAGAACGAATACATATAAACGATTAATAAAAACAATTATAACGATAAAATTTTATATTTATATTTAGAGAGGCCAGTATATTCCTACATAGAAGCTGCATATTTCGTAATCACAAAAATTGTAAAAATATGCCACGTCACATTTTTTAATGCAGATGTATTCACATCCTACCATTAATACGGAGTGCCTCGTGTAAGGTGTCGTCTGAAGTTTCAGTCCCGAAAAATAAAAAGTGTCGAATACATGAATAGTACGTTACATCGTACTCCTGATATTCAAATTACCTCGACGTAAATCTGACGTAGGGCCAGATAATTATCGCGTGACTTTTCGAACGACGCCTCGACGCGTGGTGTCATGCATAATGCGTTGCCCATTTGCCAAAAACGCGAATCGCGTAATACATTGTCATTGCCGTTGCACGTAAATGCTAGAACGGAATCAGAATTCGGCATTATGCACAATTGAGATATATCAGTTCGCATTGCGAATCCGTATTTTACGACGATCAGCGCGATCGAAACGGCGCTAACAATGACCGAAATGATGCGGCGTGCAAATTCTCTCTTCCTCCACCTCGCCGAAATCATTGTGCCATCGATTCCGTGTTACTAGTATTTCCGATAATTCTCGATACGCGTACGTGCAACGCATTTACACCGCGCATAAAGCCGAATTATGCCTGTCAAATATTAACACGATTCTAGCATCAGAGATCGCAGTGCTGTAAGCTCTCTACTCTCATCCAAAGACCGCGATATATTCGAGAGAGCAAATATTAGCGCTTATCGCATGATTTATTCCAATGGGAAATTCTTGTGCTTTTTCCGCTTTATAGATTTTAATAATTATTTTATATCACGCTGAATAATTATTTTATATCAATTATTTTATATCAATAATATTACTTGCTATGTAAATATGTACCGTAACCACTATAATCTAAAGATTTGACCACGAAAATGGTTTTGCCAACAAATTTAAAAATTTGGCTAAATACATAGCTGAAAATAATTTTAATTGGACATCAAAATTATTATGTTGGGCGCTTAAGCGTGATAATAAATACTGCAAAATTTTTTAGCAATCAATTTGAACGTTGCACATAATAACTTAAAGATCCAACGAAATGATTCTGTATCCGGCCAAATTTTTAGAGTTGCCGATAAAATATTATATTATTATTTTCCGTGTTCATATTACAAATATAAGAAATATCTTACGATCTTGAAAATCGTATATATCCTTTTGCATTTAATCTCGCGCGTATCTCGATACCGAGTGAGAGGGGCTTGTATATAGGTGCAAGGAGACAGGAGAGAATGTTTTACTTGTCCGTCGGAATGCCTCGGCAAGGTAATACACGTCAGGAGCGGAAGCGCCTGAATTAGTTACAAATTCGGGCGTAGTAAACGATCCAGCGCTTAGGGCGAGAGCCACGCGAGCTTTGGAAATTCTCGCCGCGACGGGTAGGACGGGGTGAGCGAATGCGCGATGGCGATGGCGATGGCGATGGCGATGGCGCGGCGCGGTAGGTAGGTTTACCGCGATAAATCACACGGTGCACCGACAAAAGGGGCCCGACGAAAGGGTCGCCGCCATAAACGTATAAAGTAATTACGCGCCGTATCCGCGTGGTATAGCGCGGCGCCGGCCGGCCATTCACGAGGATTCGCCTAAATTTCGCGCCTGGCGTGTCGACCATACGAGGCGCACGACGAACAAGCCGAATGCGATTTTCATCCCCCGCGAAACCGAAGCGCTCTCGTCTCATACCACCGCGACGGGAATTACGTTCCATCGCGTGCATTATCGGAACATATATTCTATATGAAGCACCTGCTCGAAAGCCCGACTATCATCCTCGCCGTCGTGAGTTTCATCGAGTTAAGCCCTCCTGCTCTTTTTTTTCTCTCGAGAGAAAAAGGGAGAGAACAGAGGAAGAAAGATTTATGAAAATACTTCATACTTTATGAAAATCCAGACATTTATGATACAAATAATTACTTGTTTATGATACAATTGAAATTTATTTTTCGTTTGAAATTTTCAATCGACACAGCTTAATGTAGAAAATAATTATTTATTTCACGTTATGTCTTGTTATCGTTTTTCGATTGCTCAACAATTTGAATGGTTTATCGCGATTAATTTAACGCGTTTATTTCCGCAACTCCTATTTCACACACGTAAGCAATAATAATTCAAACATGTATTACGTCTGTCAAAATGCTCGCCATTACTGGAAAAAGGTGCGGGCATTCCGCTTCGTTCTTTCCGGTCAAGAGGTGCCTGCTAACTTTCCCATGAAAGGAACTTGAATTTATATACCTATAAATTTCTTGGTATACGGCTTACTACACTGTAAGTTGGGAGTTAAGACACCGGGAGAGGCATCGTAACTGTTCTTGGCGAAATTAATAGTTCGTGATAAACAGAACTTATATGAATTATTGTTCATGTTGATAAACCCGTTATCGAAGGCACTAATCCTCTTCTGCGAAAGGTGAATGCGATTTCGTAAGTCAGCAACATTACACATATCGCTAACATATCGAGATGTCGCTCGATTGTTTAATGTGTACAATGTGACGATTGGGAAAAATTATTACGTGTACGGCGGCATTTTCTTATTAAGAAACGTTCTTCATTAGAAGAGCCGTTGAACGGCTGCAAGTTCTTATGAGAGCTGTTCTTCCGTCGTTCGTTATGGGCGGAGATTGATGATCGCGAAGAAGCGTTTAAGCATAAAAAGCCTCGCGGCTACGCCGAAAAGAAGAGGAGCCTTCCTATCGCGGTATTAAATCGAGCGAAAAAATAAGAATACCTACGAGCCCCGATGAGGGGTTGAGAGTAGCCGGGCCACCGTGCTCGCTCGCGAAACGATATATTATGTATACGGAATAAATGGAATAGAGAAGAGCCTCGAGCCGTGAGTCCTTCGAACCCAATAGAGCAAGCTAACGGCCCCTGCCATCGTACGTATTATCCGGCAACGTGTGGTCAACGTGTGTGCGCGCGCGGGGTCTCTGTCGCTCTCGCCATCCCCGCGGCAGATAAGTTTTCGGACGGAAGATGTAGCGGGCCGGATAAATCCTCGAGACTTCCGGTGAAACTTTCTTGCGGGGCCGAAAACGGGGATGCCCTGAGACGCATCGACGACCGCCCCGGAAGTCTACACACGGCGCTTAACGCGAAGTAACGGCCCGCGAGAGCGGAGTGTTCCTAAATTTTTCCCGAGCGTCCTTTATCGCGTATTTCCTCTAAGATCCGCATGTCGCGTACCTTTGCGTATCCCCGAAGTGTGCGTCCACGACTGCGACATGACCATTATCGTCGAAGACAGAGAGAGAGAGAGAGAGAGAGAGAGAGAGAGAGAGAGAGAGAGAGAGAGAGAGAGAGAGAGAGAGAGAGAGAGATTACGCGAACTTCTCGCGTCAATAAAGGATGAGCAATGTACAATACGTGCGCAATGTTCACGCAGCGCCGCGGGTTATCGCGGTATGAAAATAATAACGTCCCGCGGGCGAAAATGTTTACGAATTTTCTGCGAAAAACGAGTAATAGTCGGGATACAGCGAAATAATACGTAATAATAATACGTAATAATAATGCGTAAAATTGGATTTTTCCATGGAAAATAACGCAGCCGGATGAAATAAAATATTTTACAATTATACTGCGCGCGCTCGCGTATAAACGCGGTGCGTCGAAACGCAGTCGTTTTTTCCACAACTCTCCGGCGAACGCGTAAAACGAATGATCGGATCGTCGAACAACATTCGACGGTACTTTTTATAACGATGATACGCCGCGAGGGCGAAACATTTCTGCCACGCCATTGTCACAAGCGCACCGCTTCACGATTGAAACACCGCGCCCTCAACAAATCTGTGTTCCCTGTTTTTCCCCGCAATATTCTCGTATACTCTCGTATTTTTTTTTTTTTTTTGATCCTATTTTTCCCCGAAACAGCGTGGAATTGGAGATCGCTGTGCAACTTGGTGCATCGACTGTACTGACGAAGTAACGGCTTGTGCTCTCAGTATCTCAGCATTTACATCTCCGCCCTTCTGTCTCTCTCCTTTTCTCTGTCGCTGGCCGAGCACTGAGAAACCATTCACCTCGCCGTCCCACCCCTAAAATTCCGCGGGGTGAGCTGAAATCGCGCACTAGGCGGCCGAATGTATTTCTCGGAGGGCTTAATGCTGGTGAAAGTGGAGACGCGGCACAATGGAGACACGAGGGCACCGAGAAGGTACAGAACGCGAAGAAGAGCTTGGGCGCGAGCATGTCTGCGTGCGGGGATACAGACGGGGAGACACACTGGCGAGGAGGGCCAGATGAAGAGAGAGATTGGGAGAAGCGAGAGAAGAGGAGCACTCATTGTGTACGAATACACTAACACTCGACAGAGACACGTCGATTCTACGTAGACGATACCGTCCGCAAAACGTTTGGAGAGGAAAGGAAGAAGGCGCGATGGTAAGGGTGAAAACTCGTTATCAGAAACGCCCTAAACTCGTGGTCCACTATCTTCGACTCGCGCGCGCGCGCCTCTTCCGAATATCGCACGGTGAAACTTCCGTTCCCTTCGCTTCTTGATTTATTAGATTTCACGACGGACCAGGGTGATAGAACGAAAGCAAAAAGGGACGATCGCAAGAAGAAGAAAGGAAAAGGTAAGAAGAGGCGGCAGGAAGCCAAGAGAAGCGCATAGAGACTCGGAGGCTGCAGAATCTCCTTCTCTCCCTCTGTCTTTCTCTCTCTCTCTCTTCTTCAGCACTTGCAGCTCTTTTTTCGTTCGATGCCTGCAAAGTTTTCCTGGCAGGTATCCTGCCCAGGGATCCTGCCGGGGTTCCTGCCCGGACTCGCTCGCAACAGTCCGGTATCATACTTATACTGCTTCGTCGCTCTGTCTTCCGCAAGTCTTCTCTTACGTACACTTAGTTGTATCCCCGTCCCTTCTCTTCCAACTTGTTCCCGACGCCGTTCTCTCTTCTTCTCGCGGCTACATACCGCTGTTTGTGCGGCAGCACTGCTGCGACCGGCGGCGATGGCGACGGTGGTAGTAGCAGCAGCAGCAGCAGCAAGGGTAGCAGCAGCTGGTGGCGGCGCGTTCCGGAACTTCGAAACTCTAACGAAATCTCGGGCAAGGTGAATATTTTATGCGTAAATCAAATCCCAACGAGTATTCGCGAGAGAGCGAGGATCCGTGGCACGGCGCGGCTAAATTCAATAGTAGCACAACGCCTCGCAAGCTCTTCACGGCTGTATCGCTCTTCCATATCTCCCACCTCTTTTCTTTACGGATGTCTGTTCTTTCCTCCTTCCTCTTTCTCCGCCGAAGGGAGCCCTCGCCTCCCTTCTTTCTCGCGCTCATTCAATACCCCATACCTGAAGTCTAGTCCTTACCGGAGATATTCCATCGCGCGGGTATCTATCGACTATTGAATTTCTGTCGCGCGCGTTGCAACAACGAGCGCGTTATCGAGCCTATTTGCATCGCTGAATTCAATACCGCGCAACTACTCAATGTCCCTGCTTGTTTCGAGGCACTCTCGAAAAGGCGCGCGGTGGCATAATTTTCAGGCATCAAGCATGACGACGTGCAATTACAGGCCGCGACGCGAGATACTCGAGATTTAGGAGATCGTAGATCGCAGCGTGCGAAACGTAATAATGGGGTGTGTGCCTTATTCCGGTATGAAATATTCCTTTTCCGCGGGAGAAGGACCGAACTTTGTTAGTCGCGAGGGCGGGATTCGCCTTCGCGTATACGTCTACACAATACGGCAATAAAACTCCACCCCCCTTTTTTCTCGCTCTGCTTCTCATACTGGGTTAAGGGGAAAACGTGGTTCCCTCTGCGACCGAGCAACCCCATGACCAGGCACTCGGTCAACGTAACGCCCTGCAGAACGATCAAATATTCAGCAGCACTCCCTGAAGCTATGCTGCGGATGCCGCCTTTATTTATTTGTTTGCGACGAGTCGCTTCCAGCACCGGACGGGATACCTTCTACACGTGTAGAAACGCGCGACAAAACGGCGAAGAGGGACGAGGAGGAAGGGAGATATTTTTTTTTTTGTATCCGGGAACGCCGCCAACAACCTTTCACCTAGATACGATTCTGACCCAAAAAGTTAAGCATTAAATTAATAAATTACAAGAGCTTTTCCCTGTATGTCTCTCTCGCTTGATCTCTTGGCTTTTGGCCGAATAGCACGGCTCTTGCCGGTATTTGCCTCATGCCGATCTTACGCATGCTTCAACATTCGAGCATGTTTGAGCATCTGATGTCTCAGACAATTTACGTCGTAGGAACCGATTCCAGAATCATTTCAGAATCTTTCGTCTCATTGGCGCTGTTCTATATATTTTGTCATTCTTGAAAACTCATCCAATCCATCAAATACATATTGCGATCTCACGGATTAAAGCCACAAATTGAATGCGTAAATTTTACATCACTCTTCTCAAGCATAGATAAAATTTCATAAAGAGAATTTGAACATTTAAACGATCCGTTTCAGCCACGTCGAAATATTCGAAATAGTCGATTGATTAGCGTTTCGATTTTTGATTCTTTAACGAGAGAGCGAACGAAATAGCCGCGATTTTTTAACGAGCCAGATGGAAAGGAAACAATAATTACGCTTAAACAGAACGGCGGCAGAGAATAACATTTCGTTTGCCGCGTGCGTACCCCCGCGTTGAATATTCGTTGCATACTCCGTTTGACCCGGCCGTGGTGGCGCCGCGGTATTCACGGTGTACACGGAGGGCTGAAAACGTCGAATGAAAATTAGATATTCCGAGACCGGCGCGGCAGGCGTACACGCAGAACCGTGCTGCGAGTGCGCTAAAATATCACAATGGCACGGCAGGTGCATTTACCGACTCCCGCCGGTACTTTGACGACAGTCGCCAGATAGCTCTTTCATCCGGTAATTAGCCGGAGAGCTCGAGGAGTTATCACCTGGCGTGATCGTGGCTGTACACGGAGTGGCCCATCTACCTGCCAAGTGTGCGAAATGAAGCGGCGAAATGAAGCGGGGGGAGAGGAGGGGCTTACTCCTCGTGCCAGTCGGCGACCTCAGTCCTTAATTAATTAACACCGCACCGAATAATAATTATCGAAATGAAAGATGATATCGGCGGGCTTATTTATTGGTACACACGATGATATCGAGGTAACGTATAATCCGATGCGCCGCCTGGTTGTAGCTCCGAGCCATGGTATGGCAAGGCACGAGTTGCCGTCGCCGTTGTGTATACGTCCGCCTCTCGGCTGCCGCCTCTCGTCGACCGATAGCGATATCCGAACGCTACTTCGCTAATTGATTCGTAAATTAATTTGTCCGCGTGATCTCATATTTACAGTGCTTAATTACGGAGCTTTCAACGTACCGCAGGAGTAGGCCTCGTGGATGTAGGGCGATGTGACGGCGTGTGCATCGATCTCAAGACGATTATCCGTATTACTCGAAGGTAACGTAACTCGTGGACTTTTTTATCTATTTGGGTGTTTTTTTTCTTTAATTGTTACAATTCTTGCAATTCGCGTTTCCGTTCCCTTTGCCGTGCTTGTACCTACCTCTGTGTCGTGTCACGACACAGACACACAGAAACCTTTTATTGTTTTATTCAAGCTCCTCTTGCCAGCGGTGGCTCGAAGGGCGTCCAAGACAAATTGCATTCTGCGAAGATTCAATCTAGTCGCGGGAATGTTCAAAGTCGAGATAGATCTCGTGGACGAGCGTCCGTAGAATGCGCTGGCGAGAAATAAAAGTGGCGAGCGCGTTTCGCGGCCGGGGAGAGATAAAAAGGAAGGAAACGAAAGCGCGCCGCGTTGAAAAACGATTTCGGGATGAAGGGCAGGTCGATTCCGGACTCGTTAGGCCGGCACAAAACCACAAGCGCCGGGTTTGTTCTACCAAATACGTCGACGAAATGGGATGTTCCTCCCCCTTCCCCCTCTCGCATGTGAATTTCCTCGATATTAAAGCCCGAGCGATGCGACTGTGCGACGATTGGTGGCGTGCGGCAATCTGCTTGGTGCCCCTGGACTTCCGATAATTATGTGCCAATTAAATTTAACGACTGTCCATTATTCCGATCTACGCGTACCTCCCTGCGCCTTTCCTCCCCTCTTCGTTTTCCCCTTAATGCCGATTCCATCACCCCTCCTTCGGCCGATGGTAGCCGGCGCGGCCGAATCGGCAACAACTATCATCCGGATCGCAATCCAATTACTTTTTAATATTATCGGGGTGCGCCTGGAATCGAGCTGCCTTTGCGGAACGTCGCGCGACCACATTGTAAAACTACGAGGAACTCCCACTGGCAAATAAATGCTTCCGAACTGGCTGCGTCCCTTTCTCACATACGTCGTTGTTAGGAGCCATTTGCTCACCACGGCTTGCCATCGCTATCAAATGGAATAAAGTGCCGGTGACCAGTTCCGAGGGAAATGGGAAGTTTGGAACGTAATTTGCGACAATCGATCACATAACTCGAAGAAAATGGGGAGAAAGTATAATAAATATTTTTGCCATATCGCGCGCACTTTCCCGTATTTTTTGTTCGAATTTTTACTCGAGTCAGAAACGTCAGATTGTACCTCATCCTTGTTATTTAATTGTAATTATTACAACGTACGCGTTATACGTTATCTGTTGTATTATTATCAAGATCGCTCATGATATCAGAAAAAACAAAATCTGGCGTGAATATCTGGCGTTCACGTTAAAGCATCCAATTTCATGCTGTCTACTCGTGTAATTGTTTTAAAAAGTATCTCTCCTTCTTGCCCCTTCTCGGTTTGTCCTCGTTAAGAATTCAAGCGTTTCAACCGCAGATTAACCCGCCATCGGACAGTGTTTGCTACCGTTTTCCAGGCTCATTACAAGAATGAAACCGAACGTATATTGCGAACCCTCGATTTAATTATCGTTATCGATGTAAAACATATTTAGAGAACAATATTTACACGCATGTAATTATCAACTCATTTTCGTGCAATGGTGTTTATGAATCAGCGTGCCGATTTGTTTATCCCATGGTGCGCTTCTATCACACGAAAATTGCTATTTAACGGATGGATAGGCCAGAAAAGACTAACTTGTTATTGAAATATGCATTGAGGTGTAAAGAGTAAAATAAAACTTTACAGCGATGCTTAGGGCCTTCAATATTCAGAGACACGTTCGATCGAGGTAAAGAAAATGTGAAACGTGCATGCTAGAAGAAAAATACGATAGTACGTACTATTCTCTAATCAAATGCCGGTCATTCCTAAGCTGCGCGTTACCGAGAGGAAAATGGTTTTTGCAGAAAAATTTCTCCCACATGTACGGCATAAAAATCTCGTTCGGCCTGATATGTATATATACGTATATCCTCCAAATCAATTTATATTCCGCGATAAAGCGAAACGTGTTCGATTTCTGATTCGTCCGCCAATTTGGAAAGACATTTTATTCAAAATTCTCTTATGTGTTTTCAGAATTGCGTCGTAAACGATATCTCGTACATTGAAAATTTATTAACGCATTATAACGCAACATGCAAATTTACGACGGTTCCCCGTCGTATAGATAATAACAGCATGCTTATGGAAAAAAAAAAAGAATATTTAATAGAAATCTTACCATTTGTCTATCTATTGATAAATTCGAAGGCCCGTCCGTCCGTTGAGAAGATGACGACAGGCAAGCTTGATATTGTAACTTCTAACATCAAGTTTAGGAATTCGTGTTGTGGAAATGGGTAGGGTGCTCGTCGCAGGAACAGCGAATACAAGGAATAGTCGGTAGGAGGTGAGCACCAACACAGAATGACCACTAAACACCTAACAACCAACAATAGCAGTCAACATTGAACATCGATAAATCAACGAAACTTAACCAACCACAAGTCACATTGTAACGGAATTCAGCGAACAGTGAAGACATAATCATCAACCAATATACATATATGGATGTGTATATGCGCGCGCGCGCGCGTATGTGTGTATATGTGTGTATGTGTGCGTTTGCGTGACGAATGAATATATATATATATATATATATATATATAAATATATTGTATATATGTATATGTAGAATATAAAACGAATATACACAATGTTAAAATGACGCGTGAATACATACGTGCACACGAGGAATGCCTCTGCCGCAGCATGACGTTAAATTTCGTCGAGATAATTTTGTATCGCCAGATTTGCGGAGTACCGCGTGTACTCGAATACACAACCCCATCGTATTCGAGTTTCGCGATTGCCAATTAGACAGAGCACTCTCGGGTCCACATTCGCCCAGCGGCGAAGGCGGATCTTGGGCAGAGTCTCACAGAGTTCTCGTTAATACATCAATGAGAAATACTAATTTGCGTGACACGATAACGTAAAAGTGAGAGACACGTGTGTGTTAAAACTTAATCAGATACATCTTCAGAGACACCGAGTAGGGATATGGTGACGTACCACATCGAGTACATTGAGAACGTGGTTCGCGCGGACGACACTAGTAGTAGTAGTAGTAGTAGTAGTACTAGTAGTAGTAGTAGTAGTAGTAGTAGTAGTAGTAGTAGTAGTAGTAGTAGTAGTAGTAGTAGTAGTAGTAGTAGTAGTTGTTGTTGTTACATTGTGTGTTGTGGTCGTGGCAAGAAGAAGAAGAGGTGGAGGAGGTGTGCGGCGCCCCCGGCCAGCCGGTCGCCCGTCACACCCTGAAACAGAATAATATTGTCACTCCCCTGCGAAGAAATACCGTCTCTATCGACTATCTCCTCTGTAAGTCCGCTGTCTAAATTTAATTCATTCGTTAACGATATATCGCCATGTCTCGCGATAATCGCACAGATACATTTGTAGGCAATTACACGAGATTAATACGTCACGTTATCTCATAATATTCCGAATGTAAAATCATTTATGATATAATTTTCATTTTTCATTTCATTTTTTTATTTGCTTACATTATTATAAAAAAAATTATCGTCTCATTTTTTTAATAGATATTCACCATTTGAATTTAAAAAGAGAAATGGTATCGACTTTAAAAAAAAAATCTGTTTCAAATGAAAAGAGAAAACATAAGCTTCTACTGAATCGATATGTCAATTTTGAAACTCAATAGTAAATATGCAGATCTAACTTCGACATTTAAAATGATCGAAATACGTCGAACAAAGTTAGCATCTAGTTCGGAATTGAATTCTACTGTTGACGCGCGCCTTCACGTATGAGAACCTGACCTGGCAGTGTCGATTTCGTTTGTTACGACTCGGTTTTATCGGTGGCTCCGATACTTCGTTCACATAGAGTAGCGGCGCGAAGTCTCGCTATGTGGAGGATCGAAGTCGAAAAAAGGGACGAAGCTTTATATCGAGGAAAAGGGGATTTCGGATTTGCCGGACCGTGTCCACCCCTCCATTGCATCGTTTACGTCTAACACGAGCGAACAGACGAGTAAGCGCGCGCACCCGCGTTCATAGATGAAGGAAAGGCAGAAAGTTGGCGGAATGAGAAGAAGAGAGAAAGAATGATGACGGTCAGTAGAGGGGAGGCTTAGAAACGGGAGCAGCGACCGGGATTTTAACGTCGAGCACACTCGTTTCGAGTCGATAGGTCCACTTCGGCTGGCTTGGGAAGCAGTCGACATGGTCCAACAACTTCCTCTTCTACCTCGCCCCTAGCCCTCCATCGCGCGCCCTTTCGTCCATCTAGCCGTCATTTTCGTAGCAGGAAACAGGGCGTGAGCGGATGGAAGTTTTCATACGTAGGGCGCTCACGCAACTGATAAAAACAACCGATCCACGACCAGACTCTTGTTGGGAAACAAGAACTACGGAGTTCCTTTACTCACTTGCCGAGGAGTGGCCGCTTGTCATGAAGTGATATTAACGATTTTTGCGCGGCAGTCTACATGCGAGCATGTCAAGCTGTTGTGCTCTCGTAACAGTAAATTGCGGAATTATAATAACGTCGTTCGGTCGAGCGAAAGTTGCAAGACGTGAATAAACTGTACATAACATAAGAGACTCATTCGTAAAATCCGCGGTATATTCAATGAGCGTGGTAGAGTGGAAGAATACGTATAGAATTTATTTAATTTTAAAAGAGCTTCGTTCGTTCGACGGTGTAGATTTCAGCATGCTGATAACAAGATATCACGATTACCACGATTACTCCGAGTATTTAAGCAAAGACCGTAAAAATCCTTGTTCACCGCGATACGAGGGGATTAAATATTGTCGCAACGTGCCTCAGCATGAGTTGAGCGATAACGATCGTCCGCGCGATAAAACATACTTATTTTCAATGAAAGAAAAATAAAATAAAAATAATTATTGCATTATACTCGCGGTGAATATATTGCAACAATTATCGTGTTCAGCCTTTCAGTATTATTATTACGAAACGGATGCAATCCAAACAAAATTTCTTTTTTTTTTTATGTCGCAAGCACGTAGATGATATTATTAAAGTTATTGTTTCCGTTTGCTTCTTAAAATTCGTACGGAAATAAATAGGGTGCACGCTGGAATAGAGGGTTGTGTTACTTTCGAGGGACGCGAAAAATGGGCTCGCGCACACGCACACAGTGTTGCGACTGTATGGATACGAAAATACGAATAGGCGGAAATATTACGTGGCACGGAATAGGGTAATATCCCAAAAAGAGGAAGACGAAGACGACGAGAGGAAAGCGGGTTAGTGAATGAGAGATAACGGTAGCAAGTTTACTTTGTATGCCATGCAGTGAGAAAGTTCCATCCAGCTGTTAGTCACGTCTTTCTCTCGTTCCTTAGTTTTCCTCTCGATGAAAACTCACTCGCGAGTTTAAGCTTCCGTTTACCGTATGCACGCACAAGCGAATGAAAAGCAAATAACCAAATGCGGTCTTTACCTCCGTGTAAGGACAACGTAATCGCGGTGTAATCGTAAAACAAGAAATAAATACAAATCTTGTCATTTAAAAAATTATCTGAGTACGAAAATAATTTTTGCAAGTAATTTTTAAACGTCTTCGTTGTAAAGGGAACGTTGCGATAAGAACGCGATTTACGCGTGAAAAATGGCTGCCGGCAAATACACCAACAGAAGGGACAAAGCTTGACTGAGAGCACGAATATCCGAGAGTTTCCTGAACTGATTTCTATTTTGTCACTCGGCCAATCGCTGGGCACGGTATCGTTAGAAATAAATAACACGGAATACATCATCCCTGGATTGCCGTCATACTAGCCGCTTGTTCTCGTCACAAAATAGAACCCTCGGGAATTACGCCGCGGAGATCGGCGGCCTGGGATGGGTAGACGCGGTAATACTGGTTATCATCGCGCTGATTGCACCTACACCCCCTCTCCCCTGTGCCACATTCATCGAGCTATCTTCCATTGGTACCTGCACCTGACCCAGTACATTTCCATCCGAGCTATTCATTACGACTGTGATCTACAACGATCGTTCCTTTCACGATACATCGATGTACGAAAATTGGCGAATGGCACGGTAGGAGTTATGCATTCATACTTGCAGGCACGTCATGAATCCTTCTACCCCGTCGCGGAAGAGCTCTAAATCCGTATCGTGCCGAGATTACGGCGCTCCGGCAGTGAATGTACAAGTGATACACGCTCGATGACCCGGCAATTTTCAACGGAGAGGAAGTTTTACAACGGAGATCCGGCGTTGTAATTTAACCGAATGGGCCGTTTTACAAATTAACTCTTCTGAACTTCTGGCTGGTCATTACACTTTCCGTTGTAAGCGGCGCAAATTATTTTAATTGCACGCGCGCGAGGTTTATTTTCTCCTTTCTGGAGGTAGATAAAAGCTACGGCCTCCGGGAGTCGTGAAGGTAACTCGACCGCGAGACTCGGCGAGATCGTCGAGACCGAAAGTTATTCGAGGGTCGGCCGTAAAACAATGATGACTAGTTTCTCGCCGCGTAATATTCATTCGGGGCGTGAGATCAGTCGCGTATCGCCTCCCACGAAACGCCTCGGAAAGCCAAACGAAATGTCGGTCGGCCACGGCCGGTCGTATACGGCCTCCGTTATTTGCACAACCGTAAACAACCGTCGCCGCTGCCGCACATCTACAGAGGCACGCGCGTGTATTCGCGGCAAAGCGCAGCCACACCTTCCTACGAAACACGCTCTCCTCCGAGCCTCTTTCTACGGCACCGTGCACACGTACGTGTTTACGTTGCGAACGCGCTACGCCAGGCGGAACTAACGGTAACGAACGGTTGCGAATGTAAGAGACCGGTTCCCGTAGCAAACGACATTTCGACCGAGCGTTGCACGGCAGTGCGTGCGGTAAGAGGAAGGCAAACTGCTCGCGAGATTCCGAAGGAGAGAGTCGGAGTGGAGCTCGTAGTGCTAAGAGCAAATAGGTAGATAGACGAGTTGATTCATGGAGCACCGCGTAATAAAGCTAGCGCAAAAGTATCGGAGGAAAACGGAATTAATTGAAACTCACGCACTCTCCCACGCTGACGTAACGAACCGCGATGCGAATGATAATTAAGATAGAAATCGGATTCCAAGAATTGTATCGAACGCGTAATTCTATGATGTGTAAAGTCGATACGACACGTGGAGTGTACGAGGAACTGAATGACGCGGAATACGAATGTGGATTAGGAGGAGAGCGCGGGGGAAACGCAAGGGATCCGCGTGAGAGCGAAAAGTTTCCCGATATTTCGCGAGGAACGCTCACGCGCTAGAGCGGTAGATAATCTCGACGATCATCTCGGCGCGACAGCTCGAAAGTTCCGGCCGTTTCGGGAGAACGTAGTGCGTACTCTGCTGGTTTATAGCGGCCCTGCGGTCGTCGGGTTCCGAGTGGTCAGCGGACGGTACCCGCTGGTGCAGCGGCGTTATCCATTTGCATCGTAACTAGTCGCGGCAGCGGTAGCAGCGGGAACGGTAACGACGGTCGCTGTCGACGGCGTTGCGTTATTGTTGTTGCTGCTACTGCTGTTGCTGCTGCGACCGCTCAGACGCTGCCGCTGCCGCTGCCGCCGCTGCCGCCGTCGCTGCGTCGCGTTGACCGAGTTCAAAACCGGCGACTGCATCTGCATCGTACCGAAGGGGGTGACGGAGAGGGGGCGAGCTAGTAAATTACACGTTGACTAGGGCTGACAACCGCAATGCGTGGCGCACACGGCCGTGTGCGCGCACGGATCTCCTGCACGAGACGCCGGTGTGTTTATGCGGCCGGTGAGTCCGAATACTGTCAGGACGGCCTAGCGCTCTCTCACTCCTGTGAATTATAGACGAGCCGACCTTAATAAAGACGCGGTGGATGCCCGAAATTCTCGCCCGGCGTTCCATCGGCCGGAGTCGGGGAACCGCCGAATTGCGAAGCCGGCGCTGCCGCTGCGTGACGTACCGCATCGGCAACGCACTCGTTCATGTCACGCTCCGTGCATAACTCGTTCCGGACCGCAGTACTCAACGAATTCTACTTTCCTTTTTCCTGTGGGGTAATAGAATTATTTAAAACTGCCAAGATCTCTCTCTCTCTCTTTCTCTCTCTCTCTCTCTCTCTCTCTCTCTCTCTCTCTCTCTCTCTTGTCGAAGATAAATTGTCGAACATGTAATTTTCGGCTTAATTTTATACTTAACAATCGCGATAAATCATGCCATCAACGGTAATTTAATGCGTAAAGATCGTGGTTTCGTGGAGCCAAAATATCGCGGATTATGCTAATTTATTATCATTTTTCTTTGAGAACCGACGAGATATTGCGTAAGCGCGTGTCTCACGGTTATCAGGAGTAATAAAAAGAAGAGTAACAGCCAGGGTACACGCGTCTTCTTTTTTTCTGTCTCTCTCTCAAAAAGGATAGGCACGTTCCGTGATTGTGTATCGTCGGTGGAGCACCGCTGGTCTGGGCCGCTCAGGCCCGTATGCGCGCGAGTATCAGTGCCAAACACCGGTAGTTATGTATATCAGGAGCAGTAAAACTGATGCAAATTTATTTCGAAATTCCGAGCCGTTCTCGTAAAGTTGTTTTAAAACTATCCTCGTAAAACGATTTGAGACATTCCCCCCATCCCCTTCCTCTCACTCCCCACTCCCTCCGCGCCGGACACGGTGAGATTTTACCGCGACGCGGGTACGACCCGTTCCTTAATTCCACATCCTGCCCTTAAGGTAACGACCGCGATCGTGAGAGCGTGCTCTCGACCGCGCCACGGAAAATGTGCTTTATCGTACGAACGCTTCGCTCCCGTCGTTCGAGACATTATTTTAGCATAACCATAACCGATTAGTATTCATACGTGGTATAAAGATAAACACTGAGCGATATGTTCGAGACGTGGAAGACACGTTACCTTCGCGCGAACGGAGCTTAAGAACAAGCAATATCTCACGCTCGTCTTATCGACTATTAACAATTTTCAAGACATACCCATTACGTACGTGCTGACGTAATCGCTACGAGAAAAAATCGATTCGACCTGGCAATAATAATCGCGCGGGGTTGGCCGAGCTATTTCGGAAAGAAGAGTATGCTCTTGCTTCACGAGGTGAGATAGGCCGAACAAGCATGCCAGAGGGGAAACGAAAATTTAAGAGCAGCCGTATATTATCGCGACGAAGGGGTTGTCTGAGGTTAACTGCCAGAGCTTCGTAAGAGGGAGGATCGGGTGGTGTCGCGAGGGTGTGGGAAGGGTGCGCCATGAATATGCCGCCATTAGTCACACGCCGAATCGCGCCGTAGAAAGAGAAGTAGGTGACACGAATTTCCCGGAATTGCGCGCGCCCTATTGGTATCCCGAGGGGTAGTAACGCGAACAATTCCCCATGAATGCGCATTTATTCCGAATCCGGTACCGGCGTGGAATCGGCGGCGCATCTAAAAGCCCGGTAAAACTTGGTCGACAAGAAATTCGTCGCGTCGTTCCCTCTCTCTTCCCCCTATGTCACGAACCCTCCTCCGTTAGTGACGGCGTCAAGCCACCCTGTCGAAACATTCGGGACTCGCGGCGGCGCTCGTGTCACCAGCAGACCTCATCGTTACATCTCAAAAGGCAGCAATGAAACGGTTAACTAAATTGCTACACGCTCCGGCTGTCATTCGCAGGACTCGCTGCCACTCCATCCTTCTATTCGGCCGTGCGCAGATACGCAAACGATCCGTCGCTTTTAGTTACAAATCTCTGGACGCGATTTGGAAGAAAATGCGCAAGTGGAATTTCGTAGAAATGCGCCATTACGCGCGAATTTATTTAGAAAAGTCTTGACTAACAATTTCACTGAACATCTCGTTGTCACAATTTGAATGGCAAAATAGAAATGAAATATACAGGAACGCTTTAAAAGCGTTTCGAGTGAGGTAATGAAAGGCACAAAGGCACTTGCCTTGGCAAGTTATATTTGATGCCAGTAGATAGTATCCGGTGCTTCCGTCCTCACGCCGGACGGCTCGCAATTTGTACCTCGGATGATGTCGTCGACATTTCCTTTAATTATTCGGAAGTTTGTCTCTGTCGGCTTGAGGCTCATATTTATTGTTTTCTGAAGTCTGTTGGTATTGAACCACAATTCTTCCTTGCCGGCCCTATTCGTGATCACCTTAATGCCGCTCACGTACTGCAGAGTCTCCTCGTCTTGTGCTATTATCACGACATTCTCCGGAGTAAATGGTTTCCCGATGTCCCAACAGGCAATGGCAGTTAATTGGACCAATTGGAAAAATATTACGCCTCTTCGAGAGGTTGCTTGCACGCCCGCTTGGCTCGCGCGTTTGTAATTTGATTGAAATATCACCGGCTCTCTGTACTCGCTTTGCGCCAACCAATACGTGTCCGCGTAATTCTGATGATAACTTGCGAGCGAGTTGAAATATAGATATCTGAAAGTGGTAAACATTGTGACGAAATAGCAAACTGATTCTCTTTAATTAGTTGCGCTAAAAATTTCGAACGTATTTAAATTATAGAAATTTAAATTCTTATTAACTTATAAAAAAAATAGGACAGCTATAAATAGAAAAAAAACAACCAAAATGATTTCTACATCTTACGCTTAGTAAAAATGAGATTTTTCGAATTTTAAAAAATTTAAATCTAAAATTAATTGCTTTTAAATTTTCGAGAAGTGACATAAGATAAATTTAGTTTCCGATTAAATTTCAATGCGATATTTCTCGGATTACAAAATCATTGATTCGGAATGATCGTAATTAGCGGTAATTACCTGTGATTAAAGTATCCTAATGGTGACAGTGACATACCGAGTGTACCGTCGGTCAGATCAAACCATTCGCCGGCGATCGTAATATTCATAGCATCCTCATCCGGGCCAAAAGCGTTGCCACGGGTGTTGTTTACTCGCCAGGAATGGTCACGATATAAGTCATAAATCATCAGTCCATTTTGATCCACGTCCGCCACGTAGAGATAAGTATCGAGACACGTTTTTCCGACGTCGACGATTGGCGTAACTAATGCTGCCTTCCCGTATAGCACTTGATCATCCGGTACCACGTATTTATGGATCAGCCGATCCGTGGCAAGATCAAAGATCAATATTTTCGTAGGACAAACCGATTTCATCATCACTCTGCCAGTGTCGACCACCCATAAACGATTGCACTCGTCGATCTAAAGATTACGTATCAATTTATCAATCCTACACGCTACAAAGTTTAAGCATCAAATTGACAATGAAAAACTTATGAACGAGCTGCCCGTTTGTCGCGTATTCAACGTTCTTTTTTTTCTGCTAGAATTTTAATTCTGTCTAGTATCAACTGTGAGATTACCGCCACTCTGTAGACTGATACGATGCCCTCGCAACTGAGCAACGTGTGCCAGGACCAATTGGGATATGGTACGAGCAAACGACCGCCAGGTCCCTGCACCTTAGTCACCAAAGACAAACTAATTGGTACACCGTCCAACCACTGCGGGCTCGTCACGAACACGCGACCCTGTCTGTCGATATCCACGTCTTGCGTGAAGGCATTGCCCAACGTATAGTTTTTCCCTGTCAGATGTATATTTGGCCAGACCCAATCGAGAAATTTCCACTGGTAGGCCACTTCGAGGTGCGATGGCTGGGACGGGCGTACGAGGCCGGAGAATAGAACGAGCACCCAAATCAATTCCATGATGCGTACGGTTGCAAGCCCATCGACCTAAGCCGCGACACTGATCGACTGACCGTTAATTTGTTTCGACGCGTTTTTAGCCGTCGGAGTGCCTTTCGAGCCTCAGGGTCTCGATCGTGTCCGCGATCGAGGGACCACTGCATCACGAAGCGGAACATGGTTGTTCCCCGTTAGCGGTATAGATTGTTTCTTTCGACAGCGACTGACAGACCCCCACCTCTGTCTACGTCACTATCCCCCCATACCGCGAACGATTTCGCTATTTATCGTGGTGGAGAATGGGGTTCACCTTGAACTGGATACACTCCAGGTATACTATGTAATATGACTCGTTAAATAATAATCAGGAAGTGAAAAGAACCTCGAGGTTTGTTTCTTCCATAACCATGTGTGTAACATCTCTCAACGTGACCTTCTCTTACACATGAGAAGTTGTGAAGAATTTTATATAATCGATGAGAATGATCTATTTTATACGATCTGTTTTACAAAAAAATAGACTTTTAAATTCCTGATTTTCGCATCATCGCATATCGCGTGTGACTAATTACTTGTAATTAGTTCAATGGAAAAATGATGCAAGATTATACTCTTGTGAAGTAATACGCGATTAAAAAATACGCGATTATATTGCAATAACATGTGATCGCCATTTGAAATTCATTTAAAAAGATGTGGAAATTTATGTTGTGGCAATGAAATCCATTAGGCATCAGCATTTCCAATGCGCGATGCTAACAGCCTGAGGTTAGACCGCACAATATTTTACGAGTGCATGGAATTTAGTGTTATATGTATCTGTACATGTATCTATTTAAACCTGTTTTGTATACTGATTGTTACGCAAATCGGTGATATCAAGTTCTGCACATCAATATGAAATACGAAATGTGGTTGAACGCACACATTAGCCACCGCGTGATCGGAAACTAGAGCAAGTGTTCGCAAACAGTGCACGTCTACCTGATATAGAACCAGGAACCTTTGTTGCATTTCCTCGAACGTGTTGCGAAAGCTATTACAATCGTATCTGTGTAACAAGATTTTCTGTAAATTTCATATCGTAAGAGTTTCTATACGCTCTTCGAAAGACAATACGTCGTAACTTTTCATAACATCATAAATATTCATTTCGCATTTATAATTAACGCATTTATAATTAACATGTCGGCACGCTTTATTAAATTAAATCGTGAATGTTATTTTTTATCGTGAGCTAATCGTTCACATAACTCAATAAATCGTTACCTACTTGAATATGTATGCTTAATACGCAAAGTATATTAGTCACCAGTTATTATCGATCGATCATGTTATCCTACGCTCGAGAAGTGATTCTCCTTGCATGTTCATGGAGATCATAGGAAATCACAACTGCGATTCCGCATACCAGCCGTACGCAGCGCTCAACGCCGCTAAGTTTACGACGGTTAATGCCAATTAAAACGCAATAAACTAGTTGTGGGGACGTAATAAACGGTGGCCAGTGTCACGGCATGAGGTGATACAACGCGACGACATTATATCACGAGACGATCACGCGCGTGTTTAGAATGCAATAATGAGGAGTTTCGCGAGTTGGGCAAAACTATTTTCCAACAGTTGTTACGACGCGATCACGCAATGCGCGGTTATAAGCGGTGCGCTTTTCATCGCGCTCACAAGTTTCTTTTTTTTTTTCTTTTCTCTCCCCTCCCCTCCCCCCGGCTTTCGGGTTTGAATTGCATTACGCGTTGCGCCGTATTCGGGAAGAGAAACTACACTCGCGCGCCCAGCAGAAGTGAAAACCATAAATCACCTGGCTAGTCACGATTAAGCCAAACGGGAAGACAAATGGGTGGCTAATTTCAATTTTAATGCGAAGCCCAGAAGGTATCTGTTCCGTCGTGAGTTATAGCGCCACTCTTCGGGCGCGAACCGCTTTAGGGCTTATTAATAAGGAATAGTTTATCGTTTTGATTAATCACGGCCGCGCGCGCTCCCGACGATGATACCGTCGAATTGCGGTGCCGTGGCCGCGGTACATTTGCCGGATTTCCGATTGGACGCACCAGTTGAAGCGCGAATACCAGTAAAACTTGCGCACATGAAATCGCGGACATGAAATTGCTTCGAGCATGAAAGCGAAAGAGAGGGAGGAAGGGACGAGAAAGCGCAAGAGAGCAGATAACGCGGTCGCTCTGACTCTTTCTTTCTCTCTCACTCCGACTGCAGAAAGGTAAATCTATTCGAATTAGATCGCATAATGGCAATCTCTTGGAGTGAGACAAGCGAGCTCATAAACTAGTATTTTCTTTTTTTTCAGCGTTGGTAATCATAACGTTCTACTTCGTTCCGCGCGAGGAATGGGAACGCGAGCGTCATTAAGGCGAAATGCATTAAACGAAATCTAAGGAAAAATGTGTCGTATGTACGTGAGAACTCGTTAATGAATTTCAAGCGGAATGAATATTTAGAACGGTGGGAGGAAGGGACGGGCGCGGGAAGACAATTTGTAAATGAAGATAAAAATTAGGGAGCGAGAGGCGTGCGAGGATCTTTATTCGTCAAGCCTGAATCGACGAGGAAGGTGCAACAACATATGACAATTATGATATCGCGTTCACAATTATGATTTCGTTATGCCTGACGGCTTGGACTTCCAAATTGCCGTTCTGCCAGAAGCTCGCGTCGCGCGATTTTATATCGACGAGGGAGCAGAGAAAGTCCCACAAGATGTGTCTCTCTTTCTACGGTTGAAACAGTTCTTCTTCTTCTTAAACTGAGTTTGGTAAACCCTCGTACAAGTCGAAGTTCTGACCGTGCGGATGGCGTCGAAGGGACGTAAGGGCGGAGGCGTCGTAAAAGTTGGACGAAGTCAATTTTGCAGTTGAAGTTGGTAATGCGATTTGTGCCGGAATAAATAGTTTGAGAGGAGAGCACACAGTGTGCGCAAAGGGTCCCTCTATCTTGGCCCCCTCCCCCTCTTCCCCCCTTTCTCTTTCTCCATTCTCCTGCTTCTACGCATGTCGTGGTTGTCTCTCCAGTGGCTAGCTCAATCCACTCGAGTTTGGTGTCACGAGCACGTCCTATTGGACCCATCAGACGTGACGTTCTTACTAAAGGGAGTTCTACTTAAATCAAAACAGCGAACGACGACTTAACGAAATGAAAAGCACCGGATGGCCGGAGTTCGCGGAAACGGCCGATTGAATGGCTCCCGCGATGGCGTTCGCCGGGAAGGATGTAACAAGGTCCGGAAATAAAAAAAGTACACACGTATAAACAGCCCCGGCTCATTACTCTCCGACTTGGAAACGAGATTAACGTCGATTACAGTTTCCGGGGCAACGCGCAAATATTCCGCTTCTACGAGAAAAGTGCTTTCGTGCCGGGGATTAAATTACGACGTTTTGTTTGACCGTCTTGAATGGCGATTTCGCGCCGTTTTTCGCGGGGCCCGCAACCGCGTTTCCTTCGGGGAACCTTGAGCCGCGTGAAATTAATGACACTCTTCTCGACTCGTTACATTACACGCAAGCGGCAAATTGCCGCGAATCCGGGGAACGTAATCCGCGAAAACGCAATAATAAGCCGGCTGCCCCGGTGAAAAACGGGCGCCTTTCTCCGTGCCCCTCTCTCTCAACCCTCCCTTCCTCTCGCATATCCCCCGTTCCCGTATACGCTGACCGTATCCTCGCGTCGCACCCCCCGAGCGGCGCGCCGCTGTTCTGACCGTAATCCGAGAGATGAAAACTTACGCTAATTAAATCGTTAATAGCGGCGGACGCATGCACGTAACGGCCGCGGCGGTTACTTAATCCCGAGAAAATGAAACGTTCGCGGTGTCCATGCGCGTATCTACCGTCCGCTTTTCCCGCACACGTGCGCGCTGGCTGAGATACGTACTGTCGCCGGTGCACACGCATCGCTTTCGCAAACGGCGCATTTCTCTCCCTTTTTCCCTACTTTCAGAAACACGTATATTCTTTCTCTCTCTCTCTCTCTCTCTCTCTCTCTCTCTCTTTCTTTCTCTCGTTTCCCGCATCTGCCTCGTCGCAGAACCTCATTATATTCCGTGCGCATCCGTTTTGTCGTGCGATCCACCGACGCTAATTCCTCCTCCGGCGCGTACCGTCGTCCGAAACCTCCAGCCATCCCTAATGCGATCGTCGATAGCGATAAAAATGCGGAGTCGTCGAGTTCCCGCTCTCTCACGGACTACCGACTATTTGTAATTTGGCGGATCTCGCGTGCGCCCCGATCTGCCATATCTCCGCCTCCCTCCGACCCTCCGTCCCGCACGCTCATCCGAAGCACGCTTTCGCGAGGCGTGTCGGAAAAATAGCGAGGGCCGCGAATTTGAATAACGCAATTCACCGAATCGAGTTGCGAAAGGCGGCGCATTAAAATGCCGCAGCTGGGCTGGCCGTCGACAACCCTCTCGGCTTTCACCGGCGTTGTTGCTCGTCGTCGAATGGCTTAGGTCGACGGTCTCGTTGCCTCCTAGTATGCGAATTCCGAATTTCGTTTGCCAAATAGTAATAACATCCACCTAGTTTCCGTAGAGTAAAAAGTTTTTAATTCGTTTTCTGCTTGCACTGTCCGCTACTTTTGTCCGATCATTGCCTAGAGTTTTCGCCTAAGACTACGTTATCTCGCGCGTATCGTCAATGGAAAACATGGGCGAGGGAGGACAAGCCGAGGGTTGTGGCAGCCACAATATCGCATTTTCTGCACATTCATCGAGTTCTACTGTCCACGACGGTGGCACACATAAGAGTATTTGCAGTCTCTATTGAAAATCGTTACTCGTCCGAGACCCGCACCGAGACTCGTAACGCGCCGAGTTAAATGTAGAACTTCGAATAGCCGGTCAGAATAAAATATAGGCGTGGATACGGAGAAGCGATAAGGGAAGTTTTCCTCGACACGTAGGGCCGCGCGATATGAATTCCAGCGAGGGTAGAAGCCCGAGTAATAATGAATCGCGGCACGAAGTCGGGCGTTTATGTGCCGAAGATTACAATTAACTGTCTCCGATAGTGCCGAAAACGCCTGCAAATTACATTTCACGATTCGACGATCGCGTATGATCATCGCATCGAGCCGCGACAACGTCGCCGTTGTCGAGCCCCGTCATCGTGACTTGGAGCATTCCGCCGAATAATTTATTTCGCAGACTACTTATCGGACCGTGAACTCGCAGATAGAGGGCCGTTTTTGCAGGACCGATTATCCTCTGATCGGTATTATACGGTCGCTGAATCCCTAAACCCGATTTTCCCTCCCGCTTCCAAACCACCGCGTTCCCGTTCGATCGTGGCTTAAGTAAACTCATGAGAATAAATAGAGCCAAAGTTGTTAGGACAATCGGGGAAAGGGATTAGAGCCGTTTAGTCTGGCCCATTCTCCACTCGTTCTCTCCCCCTCCCGAAACGGACGCTCCTAATACGACACTTTAATTATCGAGAGTGCTAGGCTGCATGGGCCGCAATTTACTTTTTCGAAGAGAAACGGAAATCCTACGGCGGAGACTCCTACCCGCAATTTTTCTTCCGACCGCCAGACGCTTAGCTCATGTTAGTCAAGTAGGATTACCGTACCGTCACCTGAATCTTGTAGTGTTTTGTTGCGTGCGAAGAACTGTATCTTATCGTCAGAGGCTGCTGGTACCTATGCTAGATCCTTCCCCCTTTCCCAACAGTCTCCTCTCCCCCCCCCCCTCTGTCTGTCCGCTTCTCTCGGACTACCTCGCCGTAGACCGACGTCTCGCTAACAAGAACCTGAAAAGATCTCCCGAGTAAGATCGAGGGTGATTTATCACTGTAACCCATGGTCTCGCGTATTTTTCCGAGTTTTCCTCCACCGGCGCGCGTCTGTTCTTTCTTCGCGTCGTATTCTCGTACGTCGTCGGGTACGGCGCGCATTGTACAGAAGCACCGACCGTCGCGATATTCGCCCGAATTGAATCCATGCTTCGGAAGATATATTGGATCGCGCGTGGGAGGCGCGTACACGCACACATACACACACACACACACACACACACACTCACTTGCGATCGACAGCGCGGTATATAAACAGTGCCGGTACCGGTAGTAAATTTCTGCAGATGCGAGGTATCGCGGGAGATCGCTTCCGCTCCTTGTTTCAACCTACGCCGGACATCGGGCCGTGACGAGTCTATCGAGTTTACGATTACGTCAGATATACATCACGCGTCAGATGCAGACGCGCTTTGATCCGCATGGGCAATCAAGCTGCTCCAATTTCGCATACTCGATCAATCACGGAATGTTTCGCTCTCAGCGCGGCGCGGCGCGGCGCGGCGCGGCGCGACGCGGTGTCACCTCCGCTCGGTCGTACTTTCCGCGACACTCGATATATCGCGGCGCATTTCCTTTTCTTGCGTCACGCGATTTAATTAATTTCGCGATCGTTCCGCTTCTCCGACACGCGTCCGGTAAGCGGGGTATTCGGGGTATTCGGGGCTGTTCGGTGGGAAAGCAACAGTTTTTCCTTACTGTTCCGTAAACCGCGCGCTGTGAATTTGCGACGTTCGCGCGAAGCATAAAGCCGAGCTTGCTGTAAAATACCCTCCTGCCATAGGTAAAAGGGATTCGTTTCAATCGTCCTTAATCGAGCAAGTTGGCGTACAACTGTTTGTTCTCGTCCCACCATCGCGGTCGGTATTCCATATGTGACCCACTGGAACACAATGGCCGTTGCTCTTTCCCTCGGCCTGTCTGGCTGTCAGCAGTCGCTGCCGGCTGTGTAAATACGATACCGCCGCTCGCTTTTCGTGCTTTTCAAGCACGGTTCAAAAAAGGGGAAAGTAGGAGACGTATAGGTGAGAAGGAAAGGGCGGCCGCGATCGTCGGCGCGGCGCTTTGCCGCTGGCTCGAAATTGCTCGGCTCGGTTTTCAATTTGCAGTTTGTATGATATCTCGACCACCAACGATGAAGAGCCCGCGAAAAATAATACTTCACATCGGCACGTTCTGGCGCCTGCAGCCACGATAGATCGGTGAAAAAAAAAAAAAAGACAAAGAAAAACGATCTTCGTACGGTGAAGAACGGAAAATAGAACGGAAAATTGGTAACAAATAAATCCGGAAACTCGAAGATATTTCATATTTATAATCTGCATGCTTGCTGAAAAATTCAGTTACGTCTTGTTGCGTGCGCCTTGTTTGCGTTAACGTAACAAATTGCAGCAGCGTGAAATGGTATAGAAATTCTTCAATGTTGAGGAGTTGAGATAATTAGGTGTAGAAAAGCAAACGCTTTTTATATCCGGCAAATTTTTTCAGTCGCGAGTAACTTGATATAATTTGTAAGTTTCGTGGATTAGGGAAGTGCCTGGACATCTCGTTAGTGCGATCATCGATTTAAAGTTCGTTATAGGAGGCGACGATCGATAATGAGTTCCGGGGGTAACTTATAGTCAGAGGCTAGAATCGGTAGGACGGAGAAAAACGGGGTGGCTTGATTGCTAGGCGGATCGCAGTCGGTGATTTGAGGCAATCTACCGGGTTCTTGTTACTCCGGACGACGAGTAATAACCGTAATGGGAATCGGTCTTCGGAGGTAACTATTCTTCTTTCGAATCTCTCCTTCGATCTTATTGTCAAATCCATCCAGGAGAGCCTGGGTACTTAAATCAGTCATTTCGCGCGCGTGACTTGTAAGAAAATGTGCGTCAAGTAACTTGGATTAGCGATTCGCCGATTAAACTTGGTTAACGCCGTTCCGATTTCGTGCGAATAAACTCAGCGACTGAAACGCGCCCGCGTCACATTCGTAAATAATAACTTTCTCTTGAGAATTAATTAAATATCCCGTCCCTCCCTCTCTCCGTATACTCGTCGACGTAATGATTAATATTATAAAGAAGCAAAAGCGTAATTAACGGGAAGGATCTTCAAATCTTTCGCACAGTTCGCATTAAATACATAAATATTAATACAAACATCACGGCAAATTTTGCTCCTGGCATGAAATCTTCAACGAAGTAGTTAGTCGTTATATAGAGCCTGACTCAGCTGGAAACTGTTTCCAATATAATTCGTGTCTCCGAAACGACAGCGCAGCGAGCCCCTTTACTTCGCCCAGGGCCGGTATTTTCATAATGCCAAGCGACATCGTTTGCACGGATCCCGTCGAGAATACGACAAGCATTTGTATTGTTAAGGGCGTCCCGAGACGTTCCAGACCTCTTTACCGTAAAGCGGAAATGGACGAAAAGGTCTAACTTGACTGCGACGATCCTTGCCTCATCTCCAAAATTTTTTTCCATTAAGTTTTTACGGCGTTATATCCAACCTCTCTGAGAGTCGGATAATAATGTCATGACGATGTCACTTCCATTAAAAATAATAATTGTTCCTTAGGAGTGTCTTAATATTAAATAATATCTCTTCGTAAAATGTTCATTTGAGTCGCGTTGTGAATAAGCGTTCGGTTTATGACGAAACATGCGACACGGGAAAAAGTTCCTCTTGATAAATTATCACTCGTCGTCGGCAGAGCTTAAATTCGCAGTTGACGTTTCGTATCCATTAGCCGTTAGCGCGAACAAAGAAAGTATAGGAGGCGTCTGGATGCAAACGGTAAGAAAAAGAGGAGAGAGAGAGAGAGAGAGAGAGAGAGAGAGAGAGAGAGAAACGGCGGAAGAGAGAGAAATGGCTGGCAGCTGATAAACAACGGTCTTCTATTCATGGATTCGCACATCGTGCGACCACGCCAACGCGTGGGAGAGAAGAGCTCGCGGCGCGGGTTGACTCTAAACAGAGCAATCAATCTTGGCTTAATGAACTCTTAATTATTTCGAGGACACGCCAGAGCGGGAAGGGAAACTGCCCGTATAATGGAGGCGCAAAGTGCGCGCGGCCGACTATATGCGAGTGCGGCGAAAGGACGGCGGCTGGGGGATAGAAGAGAGCGACTCCGTAGGTCCGGGGGTGCTATTAGATAAATATAGGGAGAAACAGCGCCACGGGGGAAGCAACGAAAATGAAAATAAAGGAGCACTCCGTAACTGTGGGCTCTCCCCGTGCGCGGCGGAGCGACGCCGAGAAAACTGAGATACGTTTCCGACGTATGCTGAGAGATCTCTTAACTAGGAAAAAAGCAGAAACGGAAAGCGAAGCAAACGACGTGAGGCGAGAGATCGGTGTGGAGGATCTTGTTCGCTTGGATTCCTTTAATCACGCTTCCAATTCACACGATTCCTCCAATCTTGAGGAGTACATTAACAACGATGAACGCATATGTTTTTTTTACTCGCAGCCTGAAGTGTATTTTTAGCAGCTCGTTTCGCGATCGCGTTCAACATATATTTTTACCTCTCTGATTTTCATTTTGTGTACTCATTAACCAGATGAACCAGCTGGGGTCGTATAATGCCTTCTGCCTTCATCTAGGAGGTATTACTTCATTAACTTTGTTTACAGCCTAGGAGAGAGAATGACGTAATTTCAGGCGGACGCCAGTTTCGTCTCCCTCAAGTATGAGGAAGAAAAATTAAAAAACATTGCGGGTCGGGTCACGAACGGCTTATAATATACACCGTGGAAATTACGCGGGCAGCCCGACGACGTAACTTCGAAAATTACGCGAGTAGGGTACGAAAAGTTTGCACGATCTAACTACTACGAAGTCAGTCCACGGTGCGGCCCTTATTCACCGCCCTCGTGGGACTTGGCCACGGCACCGGTTATTACACGGAGGGTTGGTCTCGGCTTGCCAAACGTGCCGGCAAAAAAGTCCCATTTAATACGACGAAATTCACTGTGACGTCATCCTGTACACATCGTGAGCCGCTTAATAATGTATTTCGACTGTCGCGCATCGCTCTTTATTAAAGCTCGACCGGCACGTGCACCCAGGATCTTTCACCTCGTACATTCGTATTTATAATCATTACTCGAATCTCGCCTTACGACCTGTTAAATGAGACACTCGAAATAAAGATGTATATTTTGAATTGCAAATATAATTCAATAATTATCTTTTAATTAGACAATTCTAATCCTTACAGAGATGGTCATTATATAATTTACAACTACAAGTGCAACAATGCAAATAAATCGTGTTCTTAAACAAAAATTAAAGAAAAATGAAAGAAGTAAATTAAGTTTTGTAATAAAGACCTGTTACACTATGCAAACTTATAAAGTTTTCATTTAAATCAAAATGCAACTAGAATTTTCAAATACAAATAAAATTCAATAATTATTTTTTAATTAGAAAATTCTAATCCTTACAGAAACAGTTACTATGTAATTTACAACTACAAGTGCAACAATGTAAATAAATCGTGTTCTTAATAAAAAATTAAAGATAAAAGAGATAAGTCGACAGTTTTGTAATAAAAAACTATTATGTAAATTCATAAAATTTTTATTTAAACCAAAAGGCACGTAGAATTTTGAATATATATTTAATATATATTTTGAATATGCAAATATAATTCAATAATTACTTTTTAATTAAAAAATTTTAATTCTTACAGAAATAATCATTATGTAATTTACAATTATAGGTACAACGATACAAATAAATCGTATTTCTAGACAAAAATTAAAGATGAAAGAAGTTAATGAGAGAAAGTTTTATAATAAAGATGTTACACTATGTAAATTCGTAAAATTTTCATTTAAAGCAAAATGCAAGTAGAATTGCAATACGATTTACGAGAAATGCAATTTCAATCTCAACCGGTTACCGCGATCATGAAATTCACATCACTTACTCAGATCATTATGTTTTTAGCGCCGTTTTTAAGTTACAAGTATAAACGGGGCGCTTATTCAGTGAGCGGGAAATATCCGAACGACTGATATGCGGCGCTGTAAAAACCCAGCATAAAGAATTTCGATGTTCACGGGAAGCCACGGAATACCGCAATGATAAGCGAGTGCCCGCGGAATATTCGCATGCCAATAATTCCGCTTCAATACGCCGGCCGCCGATATTGACGTTTTCACGAAAGGCTAAACCGCGTGATCGATATATTACGATTAGGTGTCACGATACGCGCGCCTTCCCGAGCGTGAAAGCCGAAACGGGTAGGTTTGATCGCGAGGCTGACGGGCTAGTTTAAAGGCAACGGATATTTATCATCGTTCGGTGAGAAAAACGGGAAAGGCGGTTTGCGTAATATGTGTACTAAACGTGTGTAGCGCGGGCAAGTAGCCGGATACTTCTTTCGATACTGCCGGAGAAGAAAACGAAAGTGTCACGGCGCGAAACACGCATTTCACCTGAAGGTGAAATATGCATAGAGGGAGATAAAGCAGAGAGCGTAAAGCGGATATCGCGCTTTCAGGTCGAGTAGTCAACTAAATAGACCGGATCGCGGATGCATTTCTTCCGAAGTCATTTTGCAGATACCGGTACCTACCTACCTTACTACGCGCGCTCTTTTTTATCACGTACAAAACTGAAGTGAGATGAGTCAGAAAAAGGGAGGAGATAGGGGATGGGGATACCGGAACTTTCCGTACCGTAGTCGATTCCGACCCTTTCCAAGAGGGTTTATGTCGCTCGCTGTGGCAAACGACTTTGCCTTCCCTAACGAGGACATACGGTGAGGCTCGATAAGGAGGACGACGTCTTCGACTTGGCGAAAACAGGGTTTCGCCGGATCAGAGAAGAGATCCGAATGGAGCGATGCCGCGCGGAGAAAAAATATTGACGATCGTTTTCGTTCCTTGATGCTGACCTAAATTTCACCTCGAGCTTTCCGCATCGTTGACGCAGCAGCGGTAAACGTTCGTCGACTTCGACCGATCCTCTCTTCGGATCCTTCTTTAACCACCGTCATGACTCTCTTATTCGCGTGCTGATTTAGCTACCGATAAAACCGAATATTCCGCCAGGCTATGATTTCTGAATTTAGCGACGACGCGATTATGCTAACACTCTTTATTGCCAGGTGCCATAAAACTTGGACGTCCTCGAGATCATAATGCCGGGGCACATCGACCGGGAACAGTGAGAATCTCGTGCGGAAAGTAGGAGTGGAATTTTAAGTAAGTTTCCCTTTAATGGAGAAAGAGAAATCTATTTATTTAATGGAAAGCTATTTAGTTTTACTGTCTTTGTTAAGTATTAGTTTAGTGCGTGCGGCTCTAACGAGTAAATATCGCGTGCGGCATTTTGTAAGAATTTCTCCCCGACAATGTCATAATTAATCAACCAAGAATATTTGACGGCGAATCAAAAGGAGGAAATTGGGAAAAGAACTGATTCTTACCAATCACTTCTATTCGAGTTATTGCACAAAAAAAAAGAAAAAAAAAACAAAGACACTCGTATGTAGAGAGCATCCTAGCATAATTCGACGCTTACTTTAGTCTTGTCCTTGATTCAAGGCTTTAACAATAAATCTTTGCTACTCAGAAGTCCAGGTTTTTTTATTTTGTTGTTATGAGGAATACCTGTAAAGTAGTTAAATCACAAAGGCGACTGGCTATCAGATACTGTGCTTTGTTTAGCTGTACGTATATCGTATATTTTTAAAAAATTCTATCGAAATTTCAAAATAATTTTAAGCAAATTACATGTCGGTTTAAAAAAAAAACATATTTCGAGAAATAATAAAATTTTCCATTAAATAAAATTCAACATTCTTCTTGCAATCGCTAAATAAACGATTTTTCCAATAAACAGGATTAACGTCTCGACAGATTAATATTACGAGCGAATTAGTCTTTACCAAATGTTTAAATGAAACAATTCAATATTCATCGCCGCACTTTTATATACGTTGAATAAAACGTTGCTTCAGCGAGCGAACGTTCATCAGAAATCCGATCTCGTTGTCTGACGGACACCAAGGCCCGCTGGCCGATAACGAAATTATCTTAATCCGACTCGATCGATTGACAGTTAGTCGATTGTGCGGCGATGGTAGACGGCTGCGAGCCGTGCGGACTGACGGGAACACGATGCCCATTGTATGACACATACGGAATCAATGTATATTTTGATGCTCGGCAGTCGACAATAATGTAACCATTGAAATGCCGGCGGCCGGGCTCATATCGAGGATATAACGAACGGAACGATGCGCACTGATGCGATAAGCATCCTCGATGTGCGTCTCCCTCTACGTTCTAATTGTGCACACGCGATTTGCGATGTTATAAGAAGATTATCAATCAAATGCTCGCGCATCGCGGAAAATATCACTTTCTAATAATTACGAGAATTTTCGTTAGGTTAAAAAAAAAAAGAAAAAAAAAAAAAAAGAAAAAACAGACGCATTTTCGCTCGAAGCGGCTAAATAATCTCTAAGTTAAATCCTACTTTCTCTCAGATAATTACGTATATAATTACATATAACGGTAGGTAAGTAACGTATACGTGAAAAGAGCTATATGCATTTATAACTAAACCTCGAATGCCTGTTTCGTAAGAGAATGCGTAATAACTTTCAAGGCTTTACGAAAAGTAACGGAGAAACTCCGTTCGCGGGTGCCTTGTAAATTTATGCAACGACCTTGCTCCCGCTTTGGCCAGTTGGTTAATTTTGTACAGTATTTTTGTACTAAGCAGATTCTCGTACGAGAATACTATGTAATAATAATGTAATATTGTACTAACACATATTTTGAGGTGAAAATGCGCGTGCAATTATCCGTTCGAGAGAAATACTTTATGGAAACGTTAAACAAATCAATTAATAAAATAATAAACCAGATAATTATTTTCCATTTAATAAAGGAATATTTTGTATCGGTAATACATATAAATAGAGCAATAAACGTATAATTAAAAGTAATAATTCAATTACCGCTCTTTTTTGATTAGTTTTGTTTAAAGATCAACAAAATAACGAAGGCCATCTGTTATTATAACAAATTCTGGAAAAAGGAAACTTCCTGTGTGTTATCGCGTTGCCGTGACTTCGTTAAACTAAAATCGTAAACCTCGCGTTACGTTGTCGCGCGGACATGTAATAAATGAATTTATGGAATCCCACACGTAATACGTGACCACCAAGACAGACAGCAGGAGAAACCAAAAATTTGCGCATTGTGGCGGGCGTAAAGCGTTCTCGTGTCAAGCCGAGATACGAAGAAAGTCGAAGGCACGTACGACCTCGTGGAAAGACACGGCCGTAATGGCCGCTCCGGATGCGTCCAGTTTTGGATCCTGCAGAAAATGGACGTGCACCGCCATAGGGATTTATTAACGTAATCTGCTTAGCCCTCCGAGCGACATCGGACCGAGCCTGGTCCATTTCTTTGTGACGCTCTCGCGTCAAAGAGAGGATGAAAGCCCGACCTTACTTTGCGCGTGTATCCCCGTGTATACGCGCGCGCGCGCGCGCGCGTATTCTTCTTTCACGCTTTTGGGAAATCTACCACTCTACTACCAGCACTCTACTACCAGCACTCTCTCGTCGTTGCAGTGCGGCTGCGAGAAGTAGATATGGCCAGTCGTCGCGGCCCGTTGAAAAGGGACGAGGCAAACGAAATTAAAAAGAAGCTTGGCTCGCGAACCGGCTGTTTGTCTGACGCAAAATATTCCTTGCAGTAAGACGTGAAAATGCATAACGGTCACATAATTAACAAGTGGATAAGCTATGAAATTTTTTGCGAGTTCAAGAGTAATGCTTTTCGCGTAATGCGGATAATAAACATGGTTGTGTGGACGATAAACTGCATCGCCCATTTAGCCTTTCGACGCGGAAAATTCCCTCGCATAAATTATATTTTCAGACGCGATAATGAAGTGAATTAATCTTCATGGAGACAGGGAACATGATGAACGGCATAGCCATACTCGAATTTCGGAACTCGATCGGTAGCTGCTACGTGCCGTAATGAACGAAAAAGATCGTGCCAGCGCGATAACAAATAGCCCAAGTATCAGAGAAGATCGAGGACTTTCCTTCTTTCAGCCGGGAGCAACTGTCGAAGTCCTCAAGAGATTAATGCCCTAACCGGCCCGTCACCCTTCCCTTTCTTTCCCGTACGAACTAATTTCGTAGTCACCGATGGAATTTCAAAAAATGTGAGATATCTATCTCGTCGGGGGTGCTCGGAAGTCTTCCGTTTAATCATGCTGCGTTCGGTCGATGGGCCGCTCGGTGGCGAGACAGCGTTGTGGAGAGACTTTAAACGAGTAAAGCGGGGTGGGGGGGAGAGGAAAGGGACGGGAGAGAGAACTTGAAGCGGAGAAAAAGGAAGAGACGGAAGGTGGAAGGACCGGGACCGAAATCGATATTTAAGGCTGCTCTCGTTCCTGTGAAAATTTAATAACCCGTTCCCAAGTATGTGTCTCCCCTCCCCCCTCCTCCCGCCCCTTCGCAGAAGAGCAGCTATCGTTACCCGTGCACACGTGTAAACGTTCGTCCGCGCGGCGACATTATCGCGCGATATTAAATCCCCGGCTTGGTGGAATAATTGAAAGTTTCAAGAGGGGGGGGATGGTGATACGTCACAGAGGCCGATAAGGATAGGTCGCATCGAACTTCATTTCGCAGTGGCGCGCATGTTCACCAATCGCGCGTCAATGTGAATTGGAATTTCGGAATCGTGGAATGTATGTATGTACGTACGGATGAACAATGTCCGGCGCAATACAGGCGACGTATGTACATGTCAATGAAACGTTTATGTACGCCATTAAAGAGAGCCGCATTCCAACCTTGGACATTTATCACAAATGACGCATATCTGGCAACATAATTTCGAAGAACTTAATCCACGTTTATTAACCTACATCGATTTATTACGAAATTCTTTGCAATCTTGTGCAAAGATTGCCAAGGATTCAATTGGATAAATCTGTAAAATCATTATAAAGAGGAGAAGAAGATTAATAGACGAATCGTCAAATGAATCATCATAAAATAATAACAAATGCGATTAATTGATAATTGATTTTTGCTTCATCAAATAATATATGAAATTGTTATTATATTAAATTCCATTACCGTATGAAATATGTATTATTTAATATTAACAAAGAATTTCGGTGAATCGATTAAAAATTTGATTTCATAATCGTAAATAATTTCACTCTATTACATTTTTGTTCAAGATACAACATCTTGGAATTTTCTTGGAAGTTCAAGTTTACAGGTTTACAAAAATTGCAAAAATATAAAAGTGCAATGTAAATTTTTCATCAATATGAATCTTATCTAATCACGGCACGAAATTTACCTTTAAATTTTTTAAACTGAATACGTATCTTGCTTACGAATATCGTTAGGGAAACTATAATGAAAAAAAAAAAAAAAAGTAGAAACGAAACTCAACGGCGTCTGGTCTCAACGCGATTTTCTTTTGTCTACGAGGCGTTTCACGGACAATGCCGCTTAATCTCTACCAGCGCGGCAACGAAGAGCTCTATCTGGTCCCTTGGCCTATGCATCGACCGGTACTCGTTGCTGTGTCGATGAACGAACGTTCGATGAAGGAGATTACGCTTTAGTTGGATGCGCGATAGACTATCTGATGCTGATGCTTCGCTATCTGATGCTGAGTGATTGTCTAGATCACGATCGATCGGTGTTTGCAGCTATCGTCTTTCCGAGATACAATGGAGCAATTATCGCTTCCGAATAATTCTTCGCACCGAACAGGCTCTGCAAAGGCAACGAGCGACGTACGCTTTCAAAACCGATTTCGTTTGTTCCCCTTCCCCGAATGGCGAATGGCTTTCAGCAAAATTTGCTCGCAAAAAAAAATATACGTTTCTCTATACGTTCAATTGTGATTATATACCTGCGCGGTATCTTACGTAGGATATACGTTTACTTAATCAACGTCGTCATTAAAGTGAATCGAGTTCTTGCGGTCGGAGATCACATTCGAGGAAAGACGTCCGTCTCGCCGAAAAGTAACCATTAACGAAGATCTATCGTGTCCGATAGAAGATCCCGAGAAGTGGCAAAGAACACCGAGAGAAACCGAGGACACTCGGCTGTCGTGGGAAGCACTGCCCTCGGCATTCGACCACCATTTTTATTCTCTCATACTCGCGGACGCAACCCCACGAGGGGGAGGGTGAAAGCATAAAATGTATAAGTAAAAGAAAGAAATAAGGTCGGCGAACAAAGAACGCGAGAGAAAAGAGCCAGAGGAAAAATGGAGAACCTAATGAACTTGGAGAAAAAGTTAAACATTGGCGGCGGACAAAGCTTTAATGAACGCTTTGTATAGGAAAGTCGATTTTATCGTTTAGTCGCTTCTAAATATTGCCCCTTTTGCGCACGAACGCTCACGTGACGCGCGGCTTATCATGTATCAAAACCACTTGAACACATCAGCCTGAAATTCTTAATTATTATAATTATTCTATCAATCTCAGGTTATAGTTTTTTGATATCTCGTAATTCGCGATAATGGAAATACCGAAAATACTCTGGTCGCGATCTTTTTTCATTTTCTTATCGTTTATCGTTTAAGTAGAGTCACAAAGTTTGCGAGCTCAATCAAGGATGCGAGACGAGTTTCTTCGAGGAGCGATTTTGCGTCGCGTTTTTGCACTTCTCCGCGCGTTAACTCGCGACTTTCCGCGGCGATCCGGCGGCGAACGGACATTAGTGCACGTGAAGGAAATCCCGGATAATTTGGACGGCCGGGGGAGTGAAACGGTCCGTGGTTCCGCGGTAGCTTTATTGCGAATTTATGCAACGTTTAGCCGCATGACCAATTAGAGACGCGGCGACCGCCGCGGCGCCCCGTAAGCTGCGCAACGGCCGTCGGAAAAATTATGCTTATGCATAACCACGGCGGCGGCTTTATGGTAATATTGTGGTCCGTGCTGAAATCTTCTATGCGCATACATAGGAACGGGTTACACCCGCGTGGAACCAGCGTTACACCCTATTCGCGAAATCCCGGTCGGCCAGATCGGGTTTCCCCATTGCGATTCGAATACATTACCGGAGCGTCTCTTCATTTCGCGGGCGACGCCATCACGTGCGCTCGAATGGAAACCGTGTCGATGTCCGCCCGCTCGTGAAACGCGGCGTGGCATTTATACGGATGCACATGCCGCGGGTCGTGACTTTATTCGGCTGTAAACGATACATTTTCACCTGGATATTAAATTCGAAGATGGACTGCGGCACGTGCTGGTAACTGGAGAACGCACGTGCACGCGTTCGACATTTATTTTTCACCCGTCGCGTTTCACCCTCTCTTGCGCGCGCATTTCATTTACGAAAAGAATTAAAGAGAGATGAGACGAAATGGTAAACTACGAAGATCAGAATTGGTCGATGATGCGGTTGCATTTATCGTAACGGAACTACATAAAATGAAGAGTCCGGCAAAACCACTAACGCCGATAATTGGAAAAGCACGTTTCGAAGGAAACAAAGAGCTCGCTTCAAGACACCGGCTATCTAAGCGGTCTTGCAAAAACCCTGAAGAATATGGCCCTAATTACAGTAAAACAGCGCAGTCTCCCAGTGCACCCCCGCACTGCGTCAACTGTCCCGTTTCCCAAGCCGGGACATTAATCATTCTGCAAAATAAATGTTTCGAGTTTCCGCACGTATCCCTCCGCGTTACCGCATCTAAAAATATTCGTTGAATGATGGACGACATCCTAGGCAATAATTCGGTCACGAACACATGCCTCTCGCATTTCGTTCATCATTGTGCATGATGTTACGTTATCGCAAGTTAAGAACACACATTTGCAGAGTGAATGGATATTTACTGATTATACGATTACATACTCTCCCTTTAATCAAAAAGAAATTTGGGCATAACATGTTAAAAAAAAAACCTCATAAATGATTATTCATATTTAGAAGAGAATAATTTTTTTTATTTTATGTGTGAATTTAATTCAAAGATAAAAGAATAATAAGAGTAATACCAAGAAATCTTGAATTTAAATATAAATTAACGATGTGAGATTTTAAATTATAAAGTATTCGTGTTAAAATTTTAATAAGATAAAAAAGAATATATATAGTATAATAAGGAAGCATATTTGGATACAGAAAATTTAGAGAAGACATCAGTTTTATAAATTTAGTGATTCGCCGTGTAAAATGATAATGAAATTTAGCTTCCTGGAGAAAATTAACTGAGCTTCATATCGACAATTTCGCCTTCAAAATTATTTAAGTTAACTGAATAAGCATGCTAAATGTTCTTCTTGAAATGCGCGTTTCAATAACGTGCCGAGCGCGATGTCGTCGTCGTTGACGCGATACGATTTATGTCGGCTGGAGAACGCATCATTACAGAGCACAATGCAATGTCCATCAAGCGCACCCCATTCCGCTGTCGGTTTATTCTCAACATCTCCTTGCGCGATCATGACGAGAAGGTAAAACGGGGAATGAAACGAGCATGGAAGAGAGAGGGAGAGAGGGAGAGAGGGAGAGAGGGAGAGAGAGAGAGAGAGAGAGAGAGAGAGAGAGAGAGAGAGAGAGAGAGAGAGAAGGGGAGGGAGGGAGGGAAATAAAGACGGAGAAATCGGAAGGGAGAGAGAAAGAGCACGACATTACTATCGTCCGCGCCATCGCAGAAGCTAGGTCGTAGTCGATCTTGCGGAACATTTTAATGACAGCAGCTTACCGCGCGCATTTATCGCGCCCGCAGCCTCTCGTCTTGGTTACCGGAGCGTATGCATGTGCTTCGAAACAGCCCTTGAATGAGTGAGCATCACGGTGCCTTCCTGTGCCAACGTCCGTCCCTATCGTTCCCTCTTCTGGTCCGCCGCGATGCCATTTTCCTTTCTTTCCTTTTGATCCGGCCACCTTCTCCTTCGCATTTTGCACGTCATCTCCTCCACTCGCATTTTCATTCCCGATCTCTCCGTGCGCCACCCGCGCTAATTTACCGGCACCCAATTATTTGTTTGCTCGATCTTTTCTTTCTCACTTGACCGCGGAACTTTATGGAGCGAAAAGTACACGAGAGAAGAAGTTTCTAACGGCCGGACCTACTTTTAATCTTACTTACCATGCTTCTTGCACGTCGTTGTCGTCGACGTGTTATCTTAATTTCTGACCTCGGACGTTCAAAGGCAATGAGTATCGCGCGCATTTACCGTAACTTTCTTGTCGCGGCGTCGTAAAGATACCGCCCCCTACGTGAACTTGTCACCGCAAGAAACGGCAACTTCGAATTTAACAACTTTTTTCCAAGCTGGCGATTTATATCCCGGTAAGGAACACGTTTCATTACCCCGTGTGCATAACATCCTCGACCCGCGTATCACACGCGGTCCCTCTTACGTTCTGCCTAGTTTTCTCCTTGTGTCCACGGTACCGAAGTGGAAATATTTGCGGAGGTATGGGTCGCTCTCTACTACAGTCGAACAAAGTGGCTCTAATGGCGCAAAAACAAACTCCGTCTCGCAAAAGTTGCGGCGCGGTCGACGAGCGAAGTACCGCCCAACGACCAAGAAGAGGGATAAGTAGTAGGAAGAACGAGTAAGACGAGTAAGAAGAAGAAGACGAAGACGACGAAGACGACGAAGACGACGACGACGACGACGACGACGACGACGACGATGACGACGACGACGACGACGACGACGATGTCGACGGCGACGGCGGCAACGGCGGCGACAAGCATTTGTCACCGTGCCCCCCATGCGAGCAACGCCTTCCGTTTATGCAAACGTACAGTCCCGCTGATGTTTACCTCTTTGCAAACCTAATTTCAGTTCCCCCCGGAGGAAGAGGCCGCGCAACTTCTTCGGGGGTTCTGCTCATCGTAAAGGGGAATCTCCCCGTCTCCACCCGCCCCTTTCTTGCTCGCACTCTTTCGTTAACTTTTGCGCGCGGTGGCAATCCTTTACGACGCCACTGGGAAGCGAAAGGAATTGCAGCCTCGCAGTCCTTCTGATAAAGGAGTTTTCTAAAACGGCATAAAAGGGAATGTAGGAGGAATGAGATTTACGGATTTCCCGTGAATACATCGATGAGACGACGATGTATGCCTCTTTGTATCGACGCCTCAGTGGTCGCGTTTACCCTCTCTAACATTCTATTTTCAAATTCATGCGGCTTTATAAGCACAGTATGTGAAGCTACATATTGCACAAATCCTCGTGCGACCTACTAAAAGAGTTAAATATATGCTCTTAACGGTAGAGTTCGATTTACATGAATAATACTTGTTTCGTATTTTAAAAAATCGCACTTAAAAAGAAAAAAAGAAGAAAATTGTTATTTAAAAATATCAATTTTTTATACTATGAATATATAATCAGAAAAAAACTTGATCTTTTATGTGTGATTTACATTTTTATTTTTTTTTATACTTATACGTTTTGTTTGGATATTTCCGATTTAGATAAAAATACATTTAATTGGAGCAAATAAAAATTGAAACGATCTATTCATTTTTATAAAATAATAATAAAATAATAATTGTTTTCGGATACACATATTGTAATATGCAGCTAATAATAAAGAAACATACGAAGAAAAGCGCTCTTAATTTTCATTCAGATATCGATCGTCTGACACAGTAAATATAATTCTCAAAATTCTCTCTTAGATTAATTAGCGACTCGCGCGTCCAACAGTCAACGAACAACACACGGATCTTTTTGTCACTTTTTTTTCCACCGAACCTGTCCCTCCGAGAAGTACCGCATTATTTATTGCGAGGCAAAGGATCGGCGGTGGGAAAGAAGGGACTCGGGGCAGGACGAGGCTTGGTGTATAAATTATGCATTTCCACGACAGCTTTATCGCTCACTTCTTTCCCGTCCTCTCATTGTCGTGTTGTCACAAGCAGACCTCCGCCGTCCTGCTTCTCTTTATAATCCATAAATCCAACAAAGTCGCGTCTCAGGATGGCGCGCGGCAGCATTCCCGTGGCGTTCTCCACCACAGTTTCCTCCTATTACGTCCTTTGTCCATATCCATTTCGTTCTTTGTCTCGAGGATCCATCTTACGGCCTCCTCTAGTTTTCTCCTGCCTGCCTGCTGTCAGCGCGGATCCAGGAAAATGGACGCCGCCGCCTTTGTTGGCTGTTTTCGTCGAAATCTTTACGCGCCACGATCAAGCTTCACTGTCCGTTGGTACGAAACGTAAATCAAATATCACACTATATATATATATATATATATATACGTGCTTTCATCATCAATGAAAAGTATACAAGACAGCGTTGATAACGAGAACATCGTTAGCGGTAGTTGCGTGTGCGATTAGTACGCCTCGCCTCGCCTCATAATCGCCGGCGACGTTTTCAGCGGACGTAGTTGAAGCATAATTCCTTTTTACTGCGCGCGCTGGAAAGCCAATTTCCTTCGCGCGTGCCACGCGACCGTGTAACGCGACATTATAATTAATGCACGCGGCGTAAAGCGAAGTTCGCGTAGCGCGACGTGGTGGACGGAGGACGGCGGCGGCAAGAAGCGGACGTGGCGGAGTAACGGAAAGCGTACGTGTGATTATGCCGCCGGCTCGCGCGATGCCTGGACAAGCAACCACTACCTTCTCACGACCATCTCACCACCACCAGAAACCACCATCATTATACCACATCACGTCGGTTTTTCCTCACAACCTTGCAAAACGACCGGCGCGGTGGAGCAATGTGGAGCACACGAATACCAGGAACAAAGACGTTGCGACCCCTCCCTCCCCTCCCCCAGGAAACGTATCAGCCCTTGCCGACAGGATCATAACGCGTTATGAGAGGAGAGCCAGGCTGGCCAGGACGAGGTTACAGTTTTAATGGTGTCGTGAAAATAGGAACGACACACGCGCACCGTACGACCCCCGTCGGGACATGCGTATAGAGCACCGGGCTACGCTCTCTCGGCCTCCTCGCAATTTTCTTTTTTATTTCCCGTGCGTAAAATCACCGGACTGCTTCATCCTTCCCCCGGCACCGTCGAACACCATCGAGAGGAAGAAGGAGGAGTAGTTTACGGTACGAACGCGCGCGTTTTATATTACGCCGTGAGAGCCCAAGAGGTAATGCCCAAGTTACTGAATTACTGATAATCGTGATAGTTATAGATCGTTAACACCGTTCAATATTTGATCGCAGCGTTGCAAATACGCGCTTGGAATTAACAAGAAGTTAATTTTGCGGACACATTGTCGACATTGCGATACATAAATTTATAACGATGTATTAAAATGGGCTATATTATTTATTCGGATCACACGATTAATTCAGTTCGGGCTACGATTCATCCGTGAATAATATAATTTCCATAACTGGATATAAAATTTAATATATTCGTATAACATGATTGAAATATTTGCGACTCTTCCTGTTTGACGAGATTTCTGGTAATGTTCATCAAACTCGGCTGCGGGATCAATCGATTGTCGCGACGATAATCAATCAAGCTCACGGCGCTTCGCCTCGCCGACGAATCCTTTCGACGAAGGAAGAGAGGCAGAAGACCGTCACCGCGGCGACGAAGAAGGCTTGATTAATGAGACGGTTGTCGAGGGACAAGGGACGAGGCGGCAACTGGCGGGATAAATAGACGACGATAAAAATGGAGTGGCAATTAATTTCGGACAGCAGCCGTGAAGAGAAAATGTCGTCCGGGCCGGAGGCGCCTATGCGCTCGAGGACGTCCAGGACATTATGAAGAGGAACTCGTCGTCGAGCTCCTACGACGGAAAGAACGATGTGACGTGCGGGAAAAGCAGGGGAAGAAGCAGCAATCGAGATCACACTCTCTCGGGAAATGCGGCAAAACCATGCGAGAAAGAGGGGAGAAGCGGGGTAAGGAGAAAGGGGATGAAAGCGCCACGCATTTATGAGGGTTTCGCATTTCCGTTAAAAAATAACGTGTCTCGTAATCACGAGTGCGACATCCAACCGCGCGGGAGAATGTCTCTTTTATTTCGCCGTCGCAAAACTAACGTGCCTCTGAAAGTCATTATGCAAAGGAAGACGTATCACTTTACGTGCGAATATGGTGCCGGATTCTGAAACACGTCCATCAAGGAATCGCGGTTGCATCGAGAAGGAGACGGAAGAAAAGAGAGAGAGAGAGAGAGAGAGAGAGAGAGAGAGAGAGAGAGAGAGAGAGAGAGTCGTGGTAGTATCACGAAGAAGTGGGAGGGTAAAGAGGCAGAGTAGGCAGGAAGGAACGATAGAGATATTTCGTGCTATCGATAGCTCCACCCTATCCATTCTCTATCCAACTTTCGCATTTCTCTTAAAACTTCCACGGTTGCAGCCGGCTGGGGGATACGGCGATCGCGGGGTGACGGGAGGTGCCGCGCGGGGATGGAAAAGAGGGCGAGCCGAAAGTTTCTTCCCGCCATAGCTCACCGATTGACGGGCAACACATCACATAGGCACGATCGCGCGATGCCGCGATTTCGCGTCTTCGTGATCCGCACAAGCTCGAGGAAAACTTTGGTCCACGTCCTATTAACGAGATATGGCTTGTTGTTCGCATATTTCTTGCAATGGAAGCGACGCAGCAGCATTCGCATTTACTGTACATTCAGTTCTACTCAACGCCCTACTCTCTCGTCTACTCGACCTCGAATCTACTTCCTTCCAACATTACCCCTCGACTTCCCTTTAATTGTTCGGAGTGGTCTTTTATTCGTGTCTACGGATAGCTCATTAAAACTGCAAAAAAGATTTCGACGGACTTGGCAAGCAGCGATTCGCCGATATCCCAAGACTATCGAATTCTGGATTTAAATCGAAATATCGGATTTCATTCAAGAAATTTGATTGCATCTTCGAGTACGCTCTATAATCGGGTTTTCATCATTCAGAAACGAGGGATACTCGAAAGAAATTATCGAAAGGTAAGATTACATTAATGGAGAAATTTAATTAATACCTTTCCGTGTATAGCATATTTCTTCAGATATTTATATAACTTTTATCCATTAAAAATTATTATTATTATCATTATTAAATTAGTAGAAGGATGGACTAGTTTTAAAATGGAAACGTAACTACGTGTCAAATTCGAAATACGCAAAAATAATCCGGTCCAATCTGCCTCGGTTCTCCATTCGAAACCTTTGGGTCTCTACCGTGGAGCCGAGCAGATCCCGCCACCCTACACGTCGCCGCAGTGCACCCCCGCAGGGCTCGTTAATATTCACGGCGCGACACGGCCGCTTTTTCGCGGCGTTGTGTTACGGGGAAAAAGATACGGCCGCCCACGGGAATTATTGTATTCCCGCGGCACGTCGTAGTTCGCCGTAAGTGTGCGGGCCGTGAGGAGGGATGGTGGGTTCGGGAAGAAAGCTGGCTCGGGTTGTGAGGAGCGAGGGAAAGCGAGGTGGGGAGGAGGGCGGGGGGGGGGCGAGAGAGCGAGATGGGTCGTGGTGAGAGGGTAACGGCGGGGCGGGCGGGCTTTCGAAAGCTTCGGAAGGTCGAGAACGGCTCGAGAACGGAGACGAAGGTGGAGAAGGAAGCGCGAGAGGCACGCACCCTGCAGACACCGCGGCAGATACTTCAGCGAACCGTAGGTCGGTGGTATCGGTGGATGGGCTGCTAGGTAGCTAGGTAGAGGTAGGTAGCAAGAGGGGTGGCTGTAGGGGAAGGTGGATGTACCCGGGCTTTCCAGTTCGCGTATTAAGCCGGCCCGAGCGAACTCTGCATGCCGATGAGCTTAATATACTTTACTTTGTCATAGTCGTGTGCACCCACCTTTACGAACGGCGCCGCAGCCGGCGGTCTGGCTGGCTGTCGCGTAAGAGCCACCCGGATAAGGGCTATGTACCCCCTACTAAAATCGTACGTTAGGTACCGCCGTTTTGTTCCTTTCCGCGTAATGTTAGCGTTAGCAGATTTTCATTTCGAAACGACGTGTTTCAATTTTGATTCGAATAAAAAGTGAATGTGTCGTAGCTCTTTATGAGTATAAATTGAGTATAAATGTGTTTATTACAATTTGCTAATGAACATGAATCATGACTGATTTGCATTAAGTTGTAATAATAATTAGGATCGAAATCTTGGTACCATTGCGACCTTGTGTAAGATCTTCGTGCTTACCTGAAACAAATAAAATTAAAAGAAATTATTAGCATATTTTTACAGACAAGTGTGTTTTGTTTATATCTATACGTAAGTTTTATATTAATTTTTAATTACACAATTAAATTTCAATATTAACATTACTGAAAAATTTGAACTGGAAGTTTCGTGACAGGAGCGTACATCGTTTAAAAAAAGAAAAGGGAATCTTAGAAACGCAGTTGTGCTACTTGAACAAGATGAAAATTAAGCCAGGCGCAATTTAATCCAGACTTTCCACTCAAGCGATATGGGGTGTCACGGCGATATCAACTGCGCCGTCTGTTCGCCTTCTACGACGAGCGGATAAATTTAGTTTCGAGTTACGTCATGGTGTAATATCGGCAAACTTTTAATCAGAAATCTCGAAGAGGAGCGAGAGGAAGAGAAGGCAGAGCGAAGAAGCTTTATTTTTCGCGGTGACGTCAAGATAACGTCAAAGATCAAGTAAAGTAGAATGGAAAGCAAGTTGGAGCGAAAATGAAGGACGAAAGGGACTGAGGGCGCTACAAAATGGAATATTGCGACGGGAATCTGGTAATACGAGCACAATAGGGAGAACGAGTCCCGCTGAGTCTCGGGAGAGATCTTCGAATTTTTCATCCGATGTCACGAGTCATCGCGCCAAGAAAGAAAAAAAGAGATTACTAAATAATTTTTTCATGACGACAAGAATGGATCATGAGCATTATAATAGAAAAAAATACTAGCAAATCATTTCTTATACTCTGCTCAGAATTTATAAATGGAAGGATAAATTCTTGTTGTTATTCAAAAAATACAAAATTCCGTGAAAAATACGCACGTGTCACAATAAAAACTTTATAATATTTGACAATCATTTTAAATCATTATAGAAATAATAATAGAATTGCATATATATGTATATATATTGCTTTGCTCGATTTATATTCTTATACATATTATACTATCCTCTTGATTCGTTTCCCTGTTTAAGAACTGACGTCTAAGATTGATGACGCGTTCAAAGAACACTTTTATTTTACAAGGATTTATTACAATGTAACGACGTTTTCTTTGGCCTGACTGGCCATGATGGATACCAACGCTTCCACGTGGTAGAAAGTAGATTTATAACTCGCCTAATAAATCTAAAGTTATGACGTCAGTCGCAACCGTTTGCGGAGATGTACTCTATTTTCAATGTACAGAGTGCACTTGGAAATTATTTCATATTAGCTACGCGCCGTTAAAATATCGCAAATATTGATCTTTATATATCATAATTAAAGTAATCTAGTAATTGAAATATTTTGTTTAATCTAGTCATTTGCCGATAACTAATTTTCGTCTAAAGCATATTTAATTTACCGCACATTAGCAACAGATACTCTGTATTCTATAGTTAATGAATCGTCTTGTTCGCGATGTGGATTATGTTCAAATTCGTGTACCATTTCCAATGCAACGTTGTATTATTGGCAGCAGATGATCTGCAATATATATATATATATATACATGTGACTTCCTGCCACGCCCTTTGATTATAACGCGAAGCATGTTATCCTCGTGCATGCGATTGTTCCCGGTGCGGTCTCGTGTGAGGTGCATTTTGCGATCGCGCTGCGCCGGTGGGTTTATATATAATAATTATACTTATTGTCCTCTCTCGCGCGTTGCGCCGATGGTAATACGTGCATGAAAACGCACGCGAGCACGCAACGCACGACGTGGCGTCTGATCTGCGGCGTGGCGGCTACTCGTATTCCAAATGAGAACGGCGGCGGCACGCAGGTGTAACTGCGTGCCGCATTCGTCAATCCGAACGGTAAACAATACCGGCATGGCACGTACCGTCTACGTTACAATCATCACGGCTGGCAAATTACGGACGTGTAATGCGTAAGTGTCGTGCCTCGAACCGCAAATCATTTATCGATAACACCGACTCGCGGCGACAAGATATTGCTCTTGACGGTTATATTAAAAGGAATATATAACGCCTTCGTGATTAATTGCATAATAGAATTTCCGTTTCTTGTAATACAAGAAACATTTTGATAAAAGTATAAGGAGATATCTCGAAAATATTCGGGATTCTTTTTTTTTATTAAAAAATAATAAGCTTAAAACGAGCTTAAAAAAACCTCTATAAAATTCTATATTTATATTAAAATTTATATTAAAATATATATTAAAATGCACTAAATCGTAAAAATATCCGCGTAATTGAAGTAGAATTCATATTCGGAATAGATAGAATTTATTTCATTCAATTGAAACAACGACTGAATATTGCTATTAAAGCGTAAAATCTAAATTAAATTTTGCGACTTATCTGAACACGCTAGATTTGGTTGTGATACTTTTAAAAATTTATTTTTAACTTTTAAATTCCTCCCCGACGAAAATACTATTCGGCATTTTGCCATTGTCACTGTCTCAAAAGTATATTGAATACGCAGAAAATTAAATTAGACACGTTATAAAAATTTTATTTAAATCTGATCTTTAGATCTCTATCTTTATCTATAATTATCTCTATATTTATTAACGCAATTACATCTTAAATAACATGATATTCTACAGTAATTGTGTATTCTTACGAGAAAAGAAAGACTGTACTTTTGACATAAATTTTCGCAGCAGTGCGTGCCTTCGTTGTCGCAGAGATATTGGAAATGTCATTTTAGCTTTGTCATATTTCATACGGCATAAAACCAGCGCGCATACCTGGCGCGGTACTTAAGAGCACTCGGGTAAGTGCATTCAAAAATGTATGACGCCCTTTGGTTTTCGCGGTGGAGCCGGTCGCGTACGTGCAGGACGAGGGAAGGAAGCCCCGGGCTAGAGTCCTCGGGGATGATCATTTACGTACGAGAAACCATAAACCCTGAATTTAAGCCATATCCTCCTACCGAACAATCCGTATGAACCGGTACGCGATACCGGTACGTGTTGCCGCGGTTTACACGGGCATTACCATTGCAAAGTCAACGTCGTAAATTAGAAATACCGTAAACGCTGCTTTCGTATTCAAGCGGCGATATGAATCGGTGATATCTTTAATCGTCGCTGGCATAACTGCGAACCGGCCGCCAGCTTGAATTTGCGTTCAATCGTGAATTTTTATCACTGAAAACGTGATATCAGAGAGAAATAGAGAGAGAGAGAGAGAGGAGGAGGGAGAGATTTATTGATTTCATCTCACTCACCGAACATCAATCGCCAGACAGATTTATATATAAATTTCTCTTTATTGTATTGCAAGATGTTGATAAGATTCAATCTCTGCACATTTTTGATTGCACATTTTAGATCGAGCAAGTACGTTGTGGTAAACTTCAATAATCGATTGATATCCCTTGGGGTTAAATTGTATATCGTGACGCCAAACCCTCAAAACGGTTATCCATTTGTCAATTAGCTCTCAATAAGTAAATCACATAGCCCAGCGACGGTATCGCGATATACCGAAAGTACCACGTCTACGCGATGATCGCGAACGCGGATAATTTTAAACCGCTAAATTTCGAATTAGAAGGTAGAATATCGCGCGCCCTAGTCGCGAACTTGATAATCCTGTGGCGAGCGGTAAGCGAAATACTTTCCCGATACGGGGTCTGCGCATATTTATGAATATTTATTCGCGCATTTGCCGGCAACGAGGTATAGCCGACGCCTATAATGTGTAATTAAACCCGGGGGGTGGTCCGATGCATCTGGAGGGGCGAACTCGTTGCGTGTTAGTGCGGTCCAGGCACGTTCGGACGAATGGCAACGGCCGCGAGTGCGGGGAGTGTGTTATAACCCGTTAACAAAAAGTTATGTAACAGGTCCTCGCGAAAATTGAGTAAAACCGGCCGCTAATTTGAATTTATGGCTCTTTTAATGCCTTTGTCACTTTCGGCGCGCGCGATGCGGTTTGAAGCTCTTTGTGAAGTATATTTACGCTCTTGGGAGGGACGTGGGGTGAGCATTATACGAGCAATGCCCATATATCGACGCATTCATCCAAAAAAGGAGAGGAAATATGTATACTACATATAATTTTGTGCGGCATAATGGGTCCAACTAATGGAAAGAACATTACTCACGTTTCGAATCGCGGACAAAAGCGGCCACGTTTACACAACGCCGCCGTTCAATTGTTTGTACTAAAAGCGAAAATTTACAAATAGCATTACGGGACGATATCGAATAACGACGGATTTCTCCGTTCGTGCGCGTTAAAAATAATTGACGAAAAATGCGCGCAAATATGGAAAACTACTGCCTCTCGGAGATCTTATCCGCCTCATCGGGACGATCATCGTTGCGTCACGACGCACACGACGGCTTTTGTACAAGCCTTGGACGCAGACAATATAGTTAGTCGTAATCTACGTATATCGCGTAATCTGGAACGATAATAGTCTAATAGCCAAGTCAGTGGAGAGGTCTTCTTATCGCGCTCCAGCGCAATAATAATTGAGAAAAAGTTGCTTATCTTAGAAACGGAACGACTATGCAGCATGCATGCGCATAGGAACCTCGTGCATGTGATTATCAAGAACACATGCTCGATATAATGTATATACAGATGCAAACGCGAAGGTTTATAGCGTGTCTAATGTGTTTTAAATTCATTTCGCGATCACTTACGTGCGATCGATCGCTCTTATTAAAACGACACAGCTCGCGTTTTCCTTACGCGCTAATGAGTTTGCGGTTATTAAACCAGTTTCTGTCATGACATGCTGGTACATAGATTAATTTGTCGGTTTATTAAATACTCAATCGCACGCGATTGACAGATTGTCCACCGACAAGTATAACATGATAAATAAAAATCATTCGTATGCTATATCACTGATAATATAAGCGGACTATGAATTCTTTCCGTGGACTATGAATTCTTGAATTCCGTGAAACTTTCGAATAATTCTGGAAAATACCGGACGCATTAGAATATTCCACGCTGTACAGCGAGAAATCGTGTATGGTCAGCTGATAGCGAATCTGAGAGAGAAATAAGAATACGTAATGTCCCATGACGATAAGACACATCGGGGGATTTTTAGACAAGGAACGCCGCACGAAGTGCAGGTGTGGCTTATCATCGAGGCGGGGGTTGTAACAGAGTGGATTAGTACAGCTGAGCACGCAATGCGTCGGGAATGCACGCGTCCCCGTGAACGAACGAACTGAGAAACACGCAGACTATTCTACACGCACTCTGATCGATCAGCGCGTCATAATGCGCTAAACCGGCGTCCAGATAGGACACGTGACCACACACGTTGGGTCCACGTTGGAGATGGACGAGAGATGCGAGATAAAAGTGTACGGGATACGAAATGGGAGTTAATACGTTTTCACTGTAAAATCATCGTCCCATCCGAAAAATCCGGACTTCCATCTATAATCTATAATTTCAAATCACTGCGCGGAAACTTATAAAAATACTAATATTTCCCTTCACTTGCCAAATCTTGCAGTTTCGTTATATCAATTTTAGATTAAAATATCGACAGGCGAGAGGAAAGCCGTTCCTGCCTTTTCCATCACCCGAAATATTCTCGGTGTTTTATTTACAAATAAATTGAATCGCTCAATGACCGGTTTGCTTTCTATAAAGAGGAAGCTGAAAGCCGTATTTTGCCGGGGGGAGAGAGAGAGAGAGAGAGAGAGAGAGAGAGAGAGAGAGAGAGAGAGAGAGAGAGAGAGAGAGAGAGAGAGAGAGAGAGAGAGAGACGTTATACTTGGATACGGTATCGGGGCACAAAGCACTTTTCGTGATACCATACTGTGCAAACGCGGCGCGCACCGCTAGTAGTAACTACTACGATGTTCCTGGCGCAACTTTGTTATCCGCGACAGTGAGGAATCCCCGATCGTGAAAAAAGGTAGAAGTATATGGGACGCGGGCGCAGCGGAAAAACTCTCTCGATGCCGAACACAAAGGGTTCTGCCGGGCATTCTGGCAGCTTTGAACTCGCGACAGAGAGAATAACTCAACGTACCAACGCCGAGCAACGTATTTTTCTTCGCTAACTGCTATTTCGTGTTTTATTCAATCCTTTTTTACTCTATTTCATCCCCTCCCCCCTCCCTCCCTCCCCCCCGCTCCTGCACGCGCGGCCTGTCGGCTCGGGTGCATTACCGTAGGCGGTATCCGGTTTCGCCGGAGTCGCGTACCCCGCGGAAATCTGCCGAATAAATAATCCCGAGGAAACTGTGCGCGTCGGTTAGGGGAAGAAACCGTTACGTATATAATAAAATATCGTATGTAGCGTCATTGGGGGAACTACGCGGACCCCGAGCAAATATTTTCGCCCATTTGCGGGCGAGCCGGGGGCAGTATCAAAGCGCATTCGCGGATCCGTCGTAACATAAATATTCTACGAGCAAAAGTGGCTCGCTGCGTCGCCGTGGATTGTATTTATATTTGTAAATTTTAAATAATTCGAAATATTCCGTAGAGTTTGTATTTTCAGTAAAATTCTTGCGATTGCTGCTTTTATTTAAACAAATAATTCATAAAAGGTATGGGCGAGCTTTCCGACTACTATTGGGCGCCGCCTGCCGAATAGTAGATGAAATGCATCGAAAATATTACATGCATGTGGTGAATTAAATTTTTTGAAGGAAAAAAAATATATTATCCGAGGGAAAATATATTCCGTATAATTTCAGAAGAAGCTTCGCTTTAATCCGTAATTGGAAAAACTTTCAGGAGAGAGGAGGTCTCCGGGTCATACTCCGCGCGGGATGACGTGGAAGTTCGCTTAAAGAGAAAGCACCCTTTGCCGGCTCCATAACTTTCGATCTTCCGTTTCGTTTTAATTATTTCATCTCCGCCCCCGGGCGCTAAGAATACTAAGCAGTTTCATTATTCGCTGGCTGATTCCCGTTAAACCGCCGTCGGTTTTTCTCCCGGTTTCATTATCCGCCGTGGACGGAATGTAAATGAGCGGGCGCCGCTAACGCGTGAGATTTTTGAGCAAGACGCAGAGTCCAATCCCTTCCGAAATAACACAGGGCGAGCTTTTAAAATGCATAATGTTATTGTACCCGGGCGGGATGTGACGGACGGATTCGCTAATTGAAATTTGTTGAACATCGCACCTGTATGCGGCGCAATAATTGCATGTAGTCATGCACGATATTACGATGATTTACACAGAAATAATTATACGCGCGATACGAAAATGTTGAGGGTGCAAAATCATTTGGAGCGTCTATTCGAGGACAGGATGTAATGCGCTTTTTAATTCGACGGTTCTTGTTGTCGTACGCAGTGATAATAATCATGGCCGTTCCATTGGGAGAGAGAATACAATTCGTACAACGGTTCGTATTACCTTCGACATAATACATGTCGCGTTACACAGACAGATAGAATTTATTTAACCCGCCTGTATCATCGAATAATTAATGAGGGTTAACGATAGTTGCGCTTTGCGCGACGGCGCTCGCCGCGACGCGATGTTATTTTGAAACAAATGAGCATTCGATACAACTCGCGAACGTTGCATCTAACGAGCTGTATGTATAAAATATACCAATTGGCCAATTCTCTCAACCTGTAAATATTTCAAATTAAATTTTTCTAGCTTCGTCCGGATCTCGACTTTATTTTGCACGCAAAACGTTCGACGGCGCAAACTTCGTTTTCCCTCATCCACAAGTTTCAAGTGGCGATATACGGCGATTGTTCCTCGTACACATCGACGCGTCGATTTCACAAAAAAAAAAAAAGAAAAAAAAAGAAAAAAAAAAGAAAAAGCACACCGAGCACTTCCTCGTCGGTGTGTTTTTCGATCGATTTGCAGCGATGATGTTTAACGCTGCATCTCCGGCGATTTCTCAGACATTTGGAACGCCATCGGAAACGAAAACCCGACCGCCTCGTACCTTCAGGCGGTAGCAATTTTATTAGGTTCTCTCCAATTGACTCTATATTAAATTTAGAGGATTCCCGCGGGAGCATCCTCCACCTTAGTCGCTGCGACCGCCGTCACCGCCGCCGTCTCTCCCTCGTCTCTTCGCTCTCGTCGGCTTCTTCCGTTTCCTCGATGGTCGCATCTTTTTGACTCTCCTCGGGGACTCTCGTGAGAGTGATGCACGTGTTAAACCGCTTCCAGCGCGAGCACTGCGACGTGCAATGTTTTTGGACATATATTATAACTTGACTTTGGCGCGTACTGATGATATGCCGAGCCGTGTATGCCGGGCCACCCTTGGATCCGTATCGAATCGTTCGCCCGAGAAAGGGGGTTTGCCAATTTTGCCGGATGGTGTATCGGTATCTAAGCAGTGGGTGCAACCGAATGTGAAACTATAATTGGAATAGCTGGAACCAGGGCTATCCCGGGCCTCTGTCTTTCACTCGAGCGGAAAATTACTTCACCTCGTATTATTTCTCGCGCCGGAGAGAAGATTCTCGGTGTATTATGGAGACCGTTTGTCGAGGTCACGGCGAGGAAATATCGATCATCATTCGTGCGAGAAAGAAGCGTGTCCGAGATATAGATGCGCGGCCGATCGTTCTCTCTATCAAGCTGAAGAGGTTTATAGTGTCAATAAAGTGGATATCAGCAATAAACACCAAGTATCACAAATGTTTCAAAATCGTATTTTTGACGTGCTTCGTTTCTAGATCTGCGCGTTACTGTTTGGATATTCTAACGACGTAAAGCTGATTTATGACAATTTTATACTCGACATTTATCGATACAATTAAAGGCTAGATAATAGACTAGTGCGACTAATGAAAAAGTAACTTTAGAGACCTCGGTTGAGTTTAATTTAATGTTTATTTAATTTAAAACTAATTTTAAAGTTAAATTGGATTAAACTCAATGTATTTTTTTAAACTGTGAAAAGTAAGATTAAGAAATTATGCGATTCACTTTGGACAAATTCGACGAAAATATATGTAAGATTAATAAGATAAGCATCACTTTCAAATTTGCGCTTTTGATACGAGGTAAAATTAAAAATAGACATAACCTCGTGTGTTAAGGCATTTGTGGCATCTTGTGTACCTTATGTGCGGATCAATGACCGAAGTCTTCGGGTAACTGAAAGGCTCTCGAGAGCTTCTCTCTCTTTTTCCCTCCCTCCATTTCTTTCCGTTTTCTTCCTCGCTCTCCTCTTTCGTCTCTCGAGGTCGTATCAGCAAAGCCCTCACGTCGTAATCTCCGATATCCAATTGATTTTCCAGCTGGTATGCTTCAACATCGCGGGAGACGTGGCATCCTACTATTCAATTAAAAGTTTCCCTTTCCTCCCAACCTGCGCTACACCGCATCATTCACGTTTTCTCACACTAGCGTTCCTTCTCGCTCTCGTCAAAAGGCAACAATCATAGTGAGAAAGAATTACTTTCTCTTTCTCTCCTTCCTCTCTTTCTCTGTTCCTCCCTAGGTAGGTGTCGAGTGCCACAAAAGGGCCGCCCCACAGGAAAGTTCCCTCGAGCTGTATTTTTTTTTTCTTATAATAAAAAGCACTAAGCCTTCAGGCGACCAAGTAACCTCTTTCATCCAACCTCCTCATCAGTGCACCGACCGAATTTCGAGGGTCGGCAATGCCGGGGCTCTTCGCGTAGATTTTAATTTCAAATAATAAGAGTGGGGCTTAAAGCTGACTACTCGAGGAAAGAAACTTTAGTATGATTTTCCTTGTTATCCCGCTTCTCCCGGCCCTGCGAATGATTTGTTCCTTTGCGCCGCCTTTTTGCAATTAAAAGTTTAAAGAAGGGATTTTCTCGCTGTCGCTAACAGTGGATCGATTCTCCCAAGAAATTCGCCTAAGACTTCTACAGTGAGGACGTCTTGAAGACTAAAATCAGATATGAAATTTGACTTTCTTGGAAGGAGACCTTCTTGATATGCAAAATCTCCTTCGTGTACATTAGCCATTTTGCCTGATGATATTTTTTAAGCATGATTCCAAGAGATTTAAGTTAACAGTTGGAAATTTTTTTCGAATGAAAGTTAGCGGAAGCGTAAAAGGTGAAAAACTGTAAGCGCGACATTTTTCTTCCTTACGTAACGCCGATGCCAACGACGGCTGTGTGAAAAGCGCGTCTGAGGGAAATCCTCAATGATGTGCACAAAGCCCTATCTCGTGTAAGGGATCTTGGACCAAAGTACGACGGAAACTCAAGACGCGACAGCGACAAACCACTCGCTATTTACGGCCTACTTCTACAGTTTATCGCCGGAGAAAACGATAGAAGGAAACAAAGACTATTAAGGGATTAGAAAGCGATATGTGCGATCGTGCTTGCGGCTTGTTGTCTGTTTTTAAGAACCGGGCTAACTACAGATAATCAATAGATGTCGGTCGTTTCGGAGAAACGTAATATAGCGACACGAGAGCATAGAGCGATCTTCCGGCAAACGTCAGCATAATATAGATTAAGGCGGGCATCACCGTGGAACGAGTTCGAATAACCCGGAGGTATATTGTTAACGATGCTTCGTGAATGTCGAAGAGTAGTCGCAGGCCGAGGACATTCCGATGATGACGCCGACGGTAGAAAAGTCCGCTTTTCGTGCGAGGAGAGAACAAGGGAGTGAAATGATTGCATTCCACGTTGCTTCTTTTCGGTCGCGGTGGCTGATTCGACGGGCTGGGCAGCGAGGGGAGGCACCCGAGCTATTAGAATGTATTATGCATGCGAAATGGCGCGGTTTCCTCGAAATCACTGGTGCCGCGCCGCTCCCGGATGAAGGAGTTTTGCGGTGACGACGTGGAAGTCTGCCAACCTTCGTGGGGTGGGTGGTCTTTTAGCGGCCGGCGCCCCGCTCCAATGGGAGCTGAAATATTGAAGAAATTATATCGCCCGAAAGGCCCATAACCGTTTAAATAATCACGAACGTGCCCCGTCCTCCTTATACAGAGATACACGGGATCCTGGATATGGTGGATACAGTTTTCTTCGCGCGGCGCCATCGCCCGGGATCCATCTTCGTATTGCCACGGGGTGAAGTATAGTACACGGAAGGGAGGCACGTATGAGCCCGTATGAGCTACCTATCGATAAGAGGCACCGACGATCATAAAAGTGACGGATTTTTGGGGCACGGCGATGGCTCTCGTCGAGGGCTCCCGACGCGCAACTGGTGACGACTTAATAAACGCGTATCGATATAGATTTCGAGGACCGTACGTGTTTCGCCGACCTCGTTCGCAAAAGTAAATCGTTTCGCCAGTTTTCAAGCGTGATTATAAGCCGGGTGTTGTAACGTGCGAGCAACCTGCGTCTATCTCGTATGTCTCTACTGTCTCGTGGCTCCTAGTCGCGTCGCTGAAAAAGTACGTGGCACGCTTCATACGACGTATATAACTCGAGAGTGATCATAAACAGGATTCCCCCGGGGAAATGACTTCTGTACATACTCTTACACGGGGATGTTTTACGGGGTGGATTCTACAGGCACGTACGACGCGCAACACACGTTCTCGCTGGAAATAAACTGGCGGTATCAAACGCTGCAAGGTGAAATTACCGTACGCGTCGATAATCGTAACTCTCGGTGAGAAACGTCGAAGGAACTTCCCTTTCTCTTCCTCCTCTCCCTCCCCTCTCTTAAGGAGACTTCGTTGTGACTATTTTTCGTCGTTGCTTCATGGTCCGACGATTTAAAATTCCGTACGAATCGCGGCTCCATTCGTGTTCTTTAAGGCAAAGCTAGCTTCAATCCGAAACGAGTCCTCCTCCTGCAACCTACCGTGTCGTCGGTTCCTGACAAATACGAACAATTCCGTATGTCGGCGGCGCGACTACACGACAGTACGACAATCTGTTCCGCGGCTAACGTATTCCAGGCCGTACAGAAACGGGGCTTTCGGCGAAATACGTGCAACGTGCGCACGGACATATAGACATACTCCCATTCCTGTTGCTAAGAGACGAAGGGCCTGTCAAATTTATTCACACCGAATGAAAAAATATCTCCTTCCTTCAGATCCCTGGCCTCGTGCATTTTCCCATACTAACGTATCTTCCGTATCGTGTCATTTGCAGACTGGCATATCGTCCGGCAAATTAATCAGTCAATATTTGAAATAGAGAAAGTCAGAATTGCGAAGAGGGGGCCTTCAAAATCAGATTTTAAGCGTACAAAAATTTTTACATCGAGAGACATAAAATATTCTCCGCGAGAAATGTAGTCATAAAGCCGCGGGTAATACATAAAAGCGCTCTTTTCTGACTGCTGCTTTAATTTGCGAAAGATTTATCCTTTCGTATATATCCCCCGCTCTGAATTTAGTTTGTAAAGGAAATAATCCATTTTATGGGAATAAACGAAGACGTAATATATATCCAGCGTGCGAATGGAACGGCTAAAAGAATTAGCAGCGAAACAGAGCGGTGCGATAAATGCGCGCGAAGAGAGGCTATTTGCGGCTAATACACGTACGTATTACCCTCTGATTATTCCGCGGCGCGAGATAACGACGCTATCGCGGAAACGTGCGCGGAACAAAGAGAAATAATCCGTCTCTGCGGCAATTTCGTAACTCTCGCCGGCCGGCGCCGCGATCGTATCCGTTTGTATCGTGGGCAAAAAGGATTCCGCTTCTCGTGCACGTATGGGGGTATATCGACGGCGATTCGTTTCGCTTTAAGCCCCGCTCTCGCCTGATCCCCTCGGGGGCTGAAAATGATCCCCGATAACTGGAACCAGCACGATACGTCCTGGGTAAGCTGAGGTGAGGTCGTTTGTGCGAGACTTTAAGGTTCTGCTGCGAGGCGCAGGCGGAAGATGTATGATGAATCACTTTGTTACGCGTCCAATCGCGCTCGTAGTCGCTATCAGACTACATGAGATCCTTTGTTTCGTGAATTTATTCTTATACGAGAGACAGAAAACTGATAGTATATTTTAGTATCGGTAAAAAATTAAATGTATCAAATACTGATTTATTCATACTTATAAAATAAGTATATCATATTAGCATTTCAACAGCAACATACTTGTTGCCTTTAATTTATATTGAAATAAATTGAAAAAGAAGTTGGGAAATAAGAAATCTCAGTTATTCCGACATTATAACTCCGACTATGTATCAGTAACTGTACTTATTATAATTTTGTTCACATTTATAAGATATATAAAGAAGTCTTTATTTCTGCACTCATCTGTAAAACGTGGCAGTAAAAAGTTTTAAACCAGGTCACCCGTAGACGGTCGGCCTAGTAGATGTTCTACCACTACGCTCTCGCTGGATTTTCGCTACAATTTAGATCAGACCCTTCCAGCTATGATGAGTTTGTGGAGCTCTATCAATTCCCAAGGGCATGACCTAATTCCGTCCAAATTTAGATGCAAAATGCGATGCAAAAAGAAATAATCCGAAGGGATTTAATCAACACATGTTTTCTCGGTTTATATCCGTCAGATTTTCGATTTTGTGTGATTGATGTATCAGACATAAAATATAACGCTAGATTTCAATATTTTATCACTGTATTATTGTTCGTTGGAAATCTAAGCTAATGAAATAATTATCTAGACGGGCGATAAATTTATAAAAACATCTGCGTTGGGTAATACAATCTCGAGCATATTTATTTAAGTCATAGCTTACTCGGCCGCGCTCTCCGGCTTGGAACTTTTCCGAAGTCGTCGTTCTATAATTGAAGCACAAGGACTTGGAAAGAAGGCCGCGGACATCAAAGCCTCTCGAGATTATCGTCGTCGGAAGGACGGTAATATCTGGCGCCCGACTTTACAACCGAGGACAGCGTGCCAGGACCACCTTTTAATTATTATCGCCGTAACTCCGGAGCCCTCGTAAAATATTTGTTTCAATCTCCGAGCGCGGCGACTGGTCGCCGTGTAGTCGCCATCAACGAATCGCGGGGCCCGGCAACGAAGGTTGACCGAGGTCAACGCGTTAGCATTACGAAACGATGTCGGACGCGACGACTTTATGTGTTTGTTAAGCATGACGTTCCCGTTCGTCTCGCACGTCGAACAATCGGGTCGCCGATAAAACCGAAAACGAGGCGTCGAAATTCCGCGATTCTGTTCGTGCGAGCAAATCGACGATGCGTGGATAATACGTTTCACCGGCGTTTCACGGCATCCGATTTCTCGCGATTCATCCGTCGACCGTAAATGTCTCATATCGATATAGATCTCGAAGAGAAATACTTCCGCTCGAGTCAGGGCGCGTGACACCTAGTCGGACATTCAGCGTAGCGAAGTCCGAAGGATATCCGCGTTCTCATCCGTTATGCCACTCATCAGAGATTAAAAGTTTTAATATCGCACCGCTGCTATCTTTCCGCGATAATCTACATTATACCGAACAGATTTAATCTGGCGGGAGTAACTCGCGTTTTCGGTCTCGTGCGCTTTTTCACTCGGATACCCCTTCACCGCTTTCGTTACTACATCTACTTGCGCTTCCTCTTAAAAAAAATAAAAAATTGACGCGTGTCGATTTTCAACAACAAACGAACAGCAGACTGTGGATCGTCGAATTGTTCTGCCCTTCTCCGCCAAACCGCGCGCCCGCTCCACGAATGAACACTTTATGCAGATCTACCTAGCATCACGCGAGCCTCGTGAATTTGGCATAGAGGCACAGAGTCGAGCGAACGGGTGGACGGGCACGGGTGGAAGGATGGGTAACCGGTAATTGTAGGTTGGCAGAGATTCAATGTAGGTAAATACGCCGATCCCAGTCGCCGCAAGGGCCAAGCGATACCGGTGTGCACGTAGGCACCAGGCCATGTGCTACCGGTTCTCCCCTCACGTTCAACTATCAACCCCCCCCCCCAGCTCCCTCTCTCTCGCTCACTTCCTATCCACCCATGCTATCTTCTACGCCAGCACATCCCGGCACTATCACCGACATCGGCGGCAACTGCCACGCTCCTGCCCGCCGCCACTCTCCGCTTTTCTTCTTTGGTAAGGGGCCAAGAAACTCCAATCTGTCCGGCAGGTTACTCTTAAGCCCGTTCCAGATGGACCCAACGCGGGCAAGCTCTCGAGCCCAATCCACGGCGAGGATGCCTCTTCCCCTCCCCCTCGCCATCTTGCTGCCACTTGATATTTCCTTCGGAACCAACACAGGCTCGTCGACACCTAGCCGACTCGGGCGGGGGAGATTCGTAGAGCGTGCCAAATTTCATCTCGCGGCAAGATACAATGGAACCTTTACCATGTTGCAAATGGAACGCGACGTAATAGAAGCGGGCGAAATTTTTTCGCTGCGGATTACGCGAGTGGTGCATTAACATTCAAAGATATGTACGTAATATTCCTGTTAATTCGTGTCGAGCGAGAATTTATCGTGAGGAGAAGCATGATCGAGATAATATAGACGCAGATTGTGATATAAAAAGTAGCTCTTTTAATAATCGTATATATCATTTTAATGAGTGCATTCGGAACTGCACATATTTTCATTACATGATTTTCCATTCGAGAAAATCTCGCCCGATCTATGAGCCACTTCTCTTCCCTTCCCATTTTTTTCTCGGCGGAGTGAACCATGTGGCATTAAATAAATCAATTGGAAGGGTCGAAACGCAATCTTGGCTGGACACGTGGGCAGTTTCGGGATAGCAGAGTTAGCGTTATCGTATGCAATTTATAAGCCCTTCTCTCGCATCTCGCACCACCGCTGCCACCGTCGTCACAATCGCTACCCCGAGAGATGGAAGTAGCAGGCAGCGGAGCCGCGCCCGCCACCCCATTTCGCGGTCCAGTGACGCTCAGGAATTTGCCAATTGGATTTTCTCCGCCTGCCCGCCGCCTCTGGTGCCGGGGATGTACCGTTAGATGGTGCAGAAGGTAACCAACACGGTTATCATAGCGCCAGCGGAAAGTCCGTGAAATCTCATCGGCTTCGGCGAATTCGGTTTTACCGCCTTGGCGATCATCCTCCTCCTCTCCTCCCCTCTCTCGCCACTGAAAGAGGCCGCGTATATCATCGCGAATCTCAGAAACCCCGCCCGAGGCTTTTGTGACGTGTGATCAATATGGAATATAGAGTATTTACCTTTCACGTCACAGTGCACGGTGACGCGTGAATATTCATTACGTCTGATTAAGATGGAAGAGCGACATGCCGGATGGCGACTGGCGGATAGTACGCGAACGAGAAAATACTTTTGGCGAGAGCAAGTAATATCACCGCGGGCAACTGATGCGAAATTTATTGGGTACATTAACGCATATATCAATCTGTAGGGAAGAATTGCCCGAGATCGTAGGCGGGCGAATGACAATTTTACCTTTAGTGCCATATCAAATAAGAGGAACACGGAGGTTAAACTTCGCGATGGGGGAGGAAGCGAGGCCTCCTTACATATTTCTCTCAGTCTCGGATGATACGATATCTGTGACTCATAAAATAAGGCAATCCGATGTTTCACGAGGATTGACCGTAAAAGTCACATGGCCTTTCGTGGTCAAACTTTTTATGAGACATCGCGACAAGATGAAATTTTTTTTATTATTTCGACATAATCACAAAGCAGAGTTGAAACAAATGAGACAGATATCCAATTTCGTAACATCGGCGAATTGATTTGCCTCAGACTCTTCTTCCCCCATCATTCACGTGTATATATTTATATTAGGTTAATGAAATATGTAAATGTTAAATAGAGTAAGAATCGATCGTAAACGGGAGACAATGAAATGTAAATAAATTGACGATCGTTTGTTTGACATTATCGATATTTGATTGCTGAAAGTTATCGTTGTTCTCTTATCACTTATATCCATTATTGTCGGGATTATTTTGTGATAATTGATGTGTGTTTAACATAATTATGAATATATCATAATGTAATATTAACTGATGAAGTACTGCGATGGAAGTAGTATGAAAATCGAGCATTTAAATATATGCAAGGTGTGTTTTATTAAAATGCACGGCGATGGTTATATTTATTTGCGTTTCAAAGAAAATAGAAGTTCGTCGATTTATACGTTTTGTCGTATAAACGCAATCGAAATTATAACGCGCACGTCAGCCAACTATAAGATTATGATTACGCCGCAACGTTACTATTTATAGCGGCGCAGAAAAATGTAATATATATTCGTTTCGCGGAGCTGGGTTTTGCACGTATATTTTTACAGTTAGAAAATATTATTTACGAAAATATTATAGTGCGCGTTCCGCGCGTACGTATAAATGTTTCCATTATTTTGGGGCAGCCGAGCGCGGCTTCAAGAGTATGAATTTTTGGTACTCGGCGGAATTCATTCGCGGTACGTCAATTGTACGTCGGGGCTCTTTCCCCGTCCTCCCCCTCTCCCATCCCCCAGAGCGGGGAAACGTGAGTGCGCAGCGCTCGAAAATCCGAAACCCGCCCGCAGCAAGCGCAGTCTGTCTCAATAAAGGCAAACGGGTTTCGAAGGTATTCGGCTTTTTATCAGAAACATCGCATATGCATCGTACGCGATCAGCGCTCGCGCGCGCGGCATCTCCATCATCTCCAGCAGGGAAAAATTGATGGCGCCGGATTACGAGCGGGCGGCATCAGCTGAAGATAATCCGTCGCGATAAGCCTTAATAATAAATAAATAACCCGGACCGGGGGGAAGGCCGGATGGGGCGAGGGATCTGGGAAATATTCGTCGGTTCGTTACATCGCTGCGTCACGTCCGTGGTCTGAGGGACTGCTTCGATTTCGAGTCACATTCAATGATATGTGTACACACGCGCCACCCACGGTGTACAAAGCCGGATACAAGGTAAACCAAACGAGAGGAGGCACCGTATCCATGGGCGCCTTTCCTCGGCAATGACAGCTAGATTGCAGACACGCGAAAGACGCGCAAATTGCACAAAGCTGATTTCTCGTATATTAAGTATAATAGACGATGAGAGACGGTAATTTCTCAATCAAAACAAAATGTAATGCTTGTTGATAAAGGATAAATATTTTCAATGAAAATTTATCCCGGAGATATATCATTTTATACGGTAAAAATCACGTATTCCAAGGCCGCCTACGGAATACGGGTTGCATTTGTGCATGCCGTAGATTCCGGGCTTGTGTAACTAGGTTTATCTAGTTGCATAGAGAGATGCCTGTTAGTGCGCGCATACGGAGATTCGATGCATCGCACGTTCCAGAATTATCGAGAGTACTCAGCAGCTTGGGCGAATTACAGCCTGCTGCAGATACTGGCAGGGATGCCTCGCTCCTATGCCGGTGACCCAGGGCTGAGTCTACCTGATATAGAGGGATGATCGGCAAAATCGAACGCGCGCAATACCCGTCGTAGCGACCGTGGTTGCATCGCAAATGTCCGCAGACGTTTGCAAGAACACGAGATATCTCGTTGCAGCAACGCCGATGTCGCAATTTATCGCAATTCCTGTCGGGCTTCCGCGTTTGTTGTGCACGAGGCTTCCCGAAGTCTTCGTCGTCGCGGCTTCTCCTAAGAGAGGAAGGGGTAGGAGGGAAGGGAGCATGAAACGTTTTTCGTACAGGGAAGAAACGCCTAACGCGTCGTGTGAGCGATTCGATCCTCGAGCACGGCGCGCTGATGGCCGTTGTTTGCGGCCGCGCCATATATTATTAGCGATAAGCCCAGAGAGCAGCTCGGGGAATAGGAAATGCCGTGGACAAAGAGTGGAAGTAAGAGTCTTAAATAATACGATGCTTTTGTGGAGACCGTGAACCGGCAGCTGTGAGGCTGAGTATATTACAGGTATGGCGCAGGCGGAACCTACATTATCCAGTTCAGAGCCAAAGGCTACTTTTCTCGGCGCGAGGTGCGCCTCTATGCCGGGGTGTTGCTAGCTTTTCGAGGGTGGAAGAGGAACGACGAGAGCAAAAGGCCGGATGGGCGAGGAGACGACGAAGAGGAGGCGAGAGGAGAGGGCGTGTCGGGATGGTGGCTTCTTCCGCCTTTCAAAATATGAGACCATACTTTACGGATATTTACTACCTCCGGAACGATTCTCTTTTTTTTTGGCTGAGGTAAACCATGCGTCAGGAGGGACGGTTGTATACGTTTATGGGAATAGCATGCTGACCCATAAACATTACTTAGTATCCGTGCGACATAAAATTGTTACTCGCGTGTCTGAAGTAGAGGAGCAGCCTTAAAAAGCGCCAGCGTGAAAGTAGGCCAAATTACTGGCATTTCCGTGTACACGTATCGTAACGCCTCTCCTCGTAGTAAAAGAAGAATAAAATTTCCTCTCCTAAATATTACTGCGAATAGGTTCCGAGTTGAAGTAAAATGTAATGAATTGAAATTTACGTGTATCGAGAGATTGGTTTCCTCCAAAAATATCCTCGCAAATTCGAATAACGTCTTTTTGACGATCGATTCCACCAGGGGATATCTCGTACGCGGGTTTTACGCTGAGACAGCAGCACCAATTAGAAAAATGACGGACACGGTTGAAATATATATCCGTGAGAAACTCATACCAACGCGGAGCAGTGAAAACGAACACTTGACTCGGCTTTATCCGCGACGAAACGGTATCGGATAATGGACGAAACGAAAAGCGAATTCGACGGCCGATATCGAGTTACGTGAAGATGTATCTCCGTCTTCGTCAGCGTCGAAATTGACCGCGATAACGCGAAATTTATGGAGAGAGAGAGAGAGAGAGAGAGAGAGAGAGAGAGAGAGAGAGAGAGAGAAGAGAGAAATCCGTCTATCGAAAGCTATCTTCTAAATTTCCTTGATTTCTCGTTTATGCTCGCGGCAGCCGTTTCCATTTACTTATTTCACTCGGCGTTCTCAATTACGCGCTTAAAGCAACAATTAATCCCGAGGACCCGCGCGTCGCATTTTTCCTCCCGTGTCTACATATAGCGTATTAAAATCCTCCCGTAGATAAGATTCCCATTCATGCAGAGCAAACAACATGCAGAGCAACATCCGCCGTACTATTTATTTAAGACTCTTATTCAAGGGGGATGAGTTGCAGCGCAGCGAAACTGGTCTGGTATTTATAGTATTTGGATTATGGAATAATCCTTCGCGTAGAGACGGTGGAAAGGGAAGGAAAGCCAGGAATGTACGGTGTTTACCGATATCTTTCACCTCTTTTACTCTCCTTTTACTGTCCTTCCCCGTTTCCCGCGTTGTCTCTTTCTCTCTCCAAACGCCATCGTCAGTACCGCACGAAGAGCTTCAATCTTTTCTCCCAGTTGGATTACTCGTACATCGAAAGTTCTCCGTTACAAATTCCATCTTTTAAGCGCGAAATTCATTCGGTTTATTCGCGACCTCAATCATTTCCCCGTGAGGTCGACCGAAAGATTTTAAATAACGCCTTAACCACTCAACCACGAGTTTCGATTATTTAATTGTTCATTTTTACGTTAGCGCATCGATAAAATATATATAGCTGCAGATTATAAAAAATACACCAATATTTTATTAAAATCTTAATTTTTATACATATTTTGTTACTGCTTTTTCTAGAAAATAAGTATTTGTATTTTTAGATTAACTCTTTAATGATTAATTTTTTATCAAAGAATATTTATATCTCTGAACAAATATCGTGGATTTGCAAAAGCATTAAAGAATAGAAAAAGAGATTTTATTTTGAAAAAATAAACGTTTCATTGTTGAATAATTACGCCGTATTAAGAAAAGAAAGAAGCTTAATAGAATATAAAGATTTTATTGTTACGAAAGAACAAAAAGCTTAATCCACTTTTCTTGGTAGATAATGCACGAAGTTCCATTTTTAATAGGAGCTTGTTTTTAGCGGTTTCTTGTTCGCATTTTGCGTCTTTTTCTAGTACGAACCCGGTACGTATCGCCGAGAGAAAGGGAGAAAAAAATCACAGGATATCTCGTGTAGGAGCTGCGAACAGTCCGCCGTCTACAAACATTGTCAGGAAGATTCTTTCCGTCTGGCCACGGGGGAGACATCGTTCGCATAGGTATCTCTCACCGTTACTGTATATTCATACGTATCTTCGACCTAGTCAAACAACGCGATTCGAGCCGGGTACAAAGGAGCCGGGCGTCAGCGTAGCGTGAAAATTTAACCCGCGACTCGGCGAGAGATTTGATTTTTTGGCGTCGGTCAAAAGGCAGACGTGCCCTGATATATCCGCGACGTTATTTGATGCACGGCTACCGGTACAATTGGACTGAGGTAAATAAGAAAGCAGCAACGACAAAAGACTTTCCTTCTGTGTGGATGTTAGTCGTACCCTTGGGCGTTGTCTGCCGCCGTATCTCCTAAGTTGGTCGGGGAAACGGAGTAAGGTCGGACGAATCCTAGTAGATAGCACAGCTGTATTAAATAAATAGAGAATCGCCGAGGCTTTCGACGATGTAGGAGGAAAGAACCGTACTCCTTGAAAGTGGAAAAGGTTGAAGTCAAGCCCTCCCCTCTCTCCCCTCCCTCGCCTCCTCCTCGAGAGAGAACGTCGAGAGAGCGTCGTGCGATGAAGAACGAAGGTCTGCTGTACGCGAAGAAATATCAGGAAAGTCGAACTAATATTTGAGACTACCCATCGATGCTTTTATCCGTCGTGTATCGCGCCGAGAAAAGGAAAACGTTAAAAATAACATTCGTCAGCACCCGATATTCGCGGATCGTCTTTCTTCCCGCGTTAACTTCCCCCGCGCGTGGATACGACTGGCGTAATCTTGAAAAAAAATGACCGTTCATATACTAAACTACTGACAGCACGTACAGTTCGCCGGGAAGTTTAAGACCACTTTCAGCGCGTTAAACTTTTACACTCTAATTAGAAATTAATAAAGACTAATAGCTTTATCGTTGGTCTATTAAATCCCGTGGAGGAGGCGCTGGAAGTTAGGCAGTCGCGAAGGTGGTCGGTCGGTACACTCGGCAATAAAAGTTTTTTTCTTCGTGGAATAACGAAGACTTTAACTGCAAAAGAAGGAAAAAAAAGGGGGGAGAAAAGAAAATTCGTCGAAAGCGAAAGTCGAACTACGTTATTTATCTGATGGCCGACACACTTGGAAGATTGTTGCGCAGTGTCGATGCAGCGCGCAGACGCTTTCCAGACGTTTTCTTTTCATTTCTTATTTCTCGCAACGAAGGAGGAGAGAACGTTGGGACGAGGTGAGAAAGAGAGAGGAAATAGGACGAGGGAAGGGAAGAGAAGAGGAAAAAAAAAGAAATCAATGAGCGGAAACGTGATACGATGGGCGAAGGGCCAGGATGGGGGACAGGGTCGGCCGTGCTGTAGTTTCTCTATTTCCTTCATTAACTCTGATTCAACAGCAGCGTAACTTTTAATTGGAAGTGGTGGGGGGTGAGTCGAGGCTCATTTCCCGGCGGACTTCCCCATACTGGAATTCAGGCGAGTCCCAAACGTCTTGGGAGAGAGGTCACTTCATCCCTGGCGATATTCTCAGATTTTACTTTCATAGTCACGCGACTTAATATCTCCTAACTAGCGACTGAAACACTTCAAATTAGAAACTGCAGTGTACATATTTCTGCGAAGAAGTCTAAAATCTAGAAACGTAAATTTACTTCTTCTTTTTACTTCTTCACTAATACGATAGCGTGTGAAGGGAAATGGATTATAATTATTGAACGTAAAATATTTTCCGACGTAACTATCGACAGTAGACAATCATCAACGAATTAAATAAATACATTCATAACAAAGCGATCTACAGTGGCATATTAATTTCCGATTTGTTATGTACAAATTGCATTAATCGCGACGGCAGAAAATGGTTTAATTTAATTTAATTTAAATAAAATCGCTAGAGCGCCATCTTCCAAAACGGGAAATAACGGAAGATGCTTTCAACAACAGATGCTTTCAAAAGCATCCTTCTATCCTTTACTCATATCCAGATAAAGGCACACGTGACGCTAAGATACTGCTGGAAATAAAAGCGATAAAAAGCAAGGCGAACAGTTACACGTCGGGCGACGAGGCCCTTCGAAACGCGAAAATGACGAGCTTACGATAAAGGACCGCCGTCGCGAACGGTAATGGGGTAACCCCGTGGAATTTAGTATGATCCTCCGCGCGCGATACTATCGGTTTCTCGTTACGCGAATCGGTATATTGTTATTTCAGCAGTTCTCGGACAAGGTTCACGGATATACGATAGCGTAAAGGGGACCAGGGTTCCTGAAGAATTCAACGTAACTGGCCGATAATCGGTCTCGTAACGGCTACCTGTTTCCCGTGGCATGTCGAGCACCATCGTCGAAACGACCTTATTTCCATGCATCGACGTTACACACGCCATTGCGTTGTAGACGTCATCGAACTACATTCGCGTTCGACTTACTCGCGGCACAATAATCCTCTTACGGAAACGCTTCAAACAGCTATCTACATATTAAAGATACGCTTTTCGCGCCGGGGATTCATTCCGTATCCGCGACTATATAATTATACGGTCTATATAATTGTACGGTCGTATTTAAAAAAAAAAAAAAAAAAAAAAACGCTATTCGTATGGTGATCACTCCGCAGACGGTGATAACATTTTTCTGAGCGCGGATAAACAAATGCTACTTACGACAGTACGGAGACACTACACGATTTTACAAAATCTCGTAAATCCGAGTTTTACATACGCCAGGCAAGTCGGAATAAATCAAAAGGAAAAGAGAGAGAAAGAGAGAGAGAAAAAGAGAGGTGATGCGCCTCGTGAGAATTGTAAAACCGTGAAATACGCGAAATGAAGCTGTTCTTATTTTTTTGCACTCACTTATCCGAAGGGACGCTGTCCCCATCATAATTGCGTGTCCTCGGCAAAAATCGCCTTTCCGATTTTTCTCTTAGTGCTCCCGCATTCCGCCCGCGTACGACGCTTGCAAATCGCCTGCGTCGCCGGCGTCACCGGCAGAAAAACGGAGAACTTTCACGACGAGTCTCGCGAAGCCTCGCACGGCAAAACACCGCGACGATGCCTGCCATTTTGGGCTGGCACGGGAGCACAGCAGCGGGACTAGCGGTGACGAGGGGGTGGCGGTGGTAGGAAAACCCCGGGCAAAAAAACAGCGCCTGCAGAGATCCGCGACGCGGCTGTTTAATTCGGGACTTCGCCCGAGGGGGAAAAAAAAGTGCCGAGGCCGCCGGATCCTCCTCGCGCCGCTCATACATTATGAATAATGGAATTTAAATATACGCGAAACAGATCCCCCCGCGCGCGCGCGCACGCTGAGCGAATTTGGTTTAGGGAGGTTTGGGGGTGGAGTGCGCCGGCCGCTGCCACGGTGTCGTGTTCGCATTGTTAATTGGCCGGCCGTTTCATTTTGCATTGCGGCGTGAGAGACAGCGTAACGGGAAACGGAACGACACGGCGGCGTCGAGAGTGTGCATAGAGAGAAGTTGAATTATCGAGGGAGAAAAAGAGCGCGTGAGCGGGAGGAGGAGAAGAACAGTCGAACACTGAGACAGCGGCGCAACATCCGTGGGCCCGTAAATTAATTAGAGGAAGCATAATGGCCGGCGGTGGAGGTTCGTCTTCGTAGCCCGTGTTGCGGCTCCCGTGTGCCCTCGCAGTTCGCGCGGTCATGCCTCGGAAACTACACCTTGCGTCGTCCTTACACGAGGCAATCTGAATACCTATTTGCGATCCTCCCGAGGTATTAACGACCGTACGAGCAGACTCAAAGTACGAAATACACAGCCGCGTTTTCGCCGTGGATGTTACCACCGCCTCCGACAAAGTAGGTAAAGTACGTAAGAGTTTTCCCCTCGTGACGACGAGCGACGAATCCCAACGTCGATCTATGTATTTCCGCGATACATACACATATTTATCGAAGGCTTATATTTGTCTTGGAAACTTACGTTAATTAAGACGCGAAAGTTATTGTTAGCTTGTTTTGATTTATTTTCTCAGCAAATATTTCTTTTTATTTTCATATGCAAAGTGAATTTCCTGATAGCACAATGAGAATTGTGCGAAACTGGAGAATTCGAGGAGAATGGGACTTTTTTTAAACTTCCCCTTCCAGTGAATCGTTTTTCTGATTGTAACGTAAAAAACGATAAGTTTTTTCGGCGTTATTGGACTCATCCTTTTGCTCCGTCCGTCATTTTGTCCAGAATCGTATCCAAACCCCAATAAAACGAAGGAAGAATCACGCTGTACGGTTCTCTCCCGAACGTCCGTCTCTCCCAAAAAGTACAAGTAAAAGCAGGGGAAGGATTCGACTTTATGACACTACGAGGCACAATAAAGCTTGATGACTCCTAAACGTGGAAGGACACATATAGTCCGGCGTAAACTTATTTTTCAATTCCGCGGTTCTCCACCGCCGTCGCGGAGGTTTTTGCTCTGACGTGGAAAAAGAAGTTCCCTCGATTCGAGTTGTTCCTTCTTTTTCATCGACAATGCCACATTTTCGGCACAGATCGATGTCTCTTTCTCTCTTTTGAGAACGAAAAACGTGGAAGAGCCGGATCGTGCGAGGCACAACGCGAGGCCGCCTCGTACGAGGTACGAGGAGTCCGTCATGCGCCGTAAAACGCCGAAATATGCAATACTACTTTCGCGGCGACGGAGCTCGTACGAAGTAATATCGTGAAACGTAGAACCTTCTTTTCATACGGGATATACGGGGGAGAAGTTGCCCATCCACCCTGCGGCGCGCAAAAGCATCATACATTTAAAGCTCCGCAATGGAACTCCGCAATGGCACTCTTTCATAGTCGATAGTGTCATCGCGATAAATAGATAAGTCTCGGATAAGACACAGACATCGATAATTCCGTTACGAGGAAACCTGATAAGATCTGGCTAATGTAATCGCGCTCCATATGGTTGATTAATCTCCAGTTGGCTGATGGAGAAGGATCATCCTCTCGCCCAATGGAGAATGGGATGGATTAGCGGAGCGGGAGGGCTAAACAGAGAATAAACACGAGCCATAAACCTGTCCGATCGAACGAGGGAGAGGATAGAGAGTCGCGGAGAACGGGCAAACGAAAGAAGGAGGCGGATATGAGAAAAAGAGACGAGCGAAATAGCAGCTCGGGATTCGTATCTCGAGGAAAACCAAGGCTATACCAAAGGTCTTGGATTATTCGAGGCACGACGACGATCTTCGAGTCAGCCGACTGTCTGTACCGTGAAAGTGGCACGTATCGATCGCACGGCTGGATTATCTTCCGCTTCGATCGCCGACGATTACTTCCGCTATCGTATATCCCGGGCTTGCGCCGCTGAAGATATTTAAAAATCTGCGCGCGGTAACTACTTGTAATTTTTTTCGGTATCGCTACGAAGAGAGAAAAAAAAGAGAAGAAGAATGACACCGAAATGCTGATTTCGTAATCGGAATCGGCAATCGGAATGGAAATGAATACGATCGAATTTCTTTTTTAAATAAATAAGGATAATCAAAGTAGACAGATCTGATTATGTGGATTAATCAGAGGAGATTCTGAGAAGAGAATTAAATTGAAGATTGTGCTTTTGGCCAAATCTCCAAGTACTTGATAAATAAAGATTAGTGATGCCTTCCAACACAATGTCGACGTGAATATGATCTATTATGGCTAACGATCATTACAGGTCCTGGCCGTGGTGCATCCGCGGCGCGATAAATTAGAGCGTGAATCGACTTCCACGGCCGTTGTAGAAAGTACTTTGGCAAACGTTATTTCTTCCTGTCTCGAAGGAAGCGCTACTCGAAAACTTGGAAAAGTTCGGCCAGCTGCGCGCACGGCGGTCTCTGGTCCGTTCTGGCTGGGTGGCGTGCGCAGCATGGTCGCGAAACGAGAGATAGAGAGAGAGAGAAGGAGAGAGAGAGAGAGAGAGAGCGATGAGAGGGAAAGAAGAGGGATCCGCGTGCGTGGTTGTATCGTGGCGTTAATGGCGGCAAGCATAAAGCATCCCCGCGCCTGCACGCTCGATCACGGTCGTTTACAGTACCACTATTTATGTTGATAACTTCGAAATGGAGTCAGATCTACAGCACCGAGTGCCGACGGTTCGGCGATGGTCCGGCAGCGGTCTGGTAGCACTTGCAAAGTATGAAAGAAGAGGGGAAGGGTGGATCCGCGGATCTTTTTGGTCATGGCAAGGCAGGCGGGTCGGTTAGGATGGGTAGAGAGGAGACGAGCCGAGTCGAGAACAAGATTCAAGCGGAAAGTTTTGCGAGTTAATGGTGCGGAGGTAATGCCGCGGCCGCAACAGCAACAGCCATCCCCCGCTCGTGTGTTCGCTCGCTCGCTCGTTCGCTTCTTCCGTTCTCTCCTCTTCGCGTCGGTTCTCTCTTTCGGACTAACTGGAAGAGAGAGAGAGAGAGAGAGAGAGAGAGAGAGAGAGAGAGAGAGAGACTTCTTTCTCTCCGCGAATTCTCTCCTCTCCTTAAGCACACTCTCTCTTCCTGTCTGCTCCCTCTTTCTCCATTGCTGTCTTTCTCGTTTGCATCATTCCTCGTCCATATTCCTCTGAAGAATGCGCCACGTTCTCACTTTCTCGTCGCCATTCTTTTTCCTCTTCAGCGTTGTCTCCTCTCACACCCTCGAGACGGCTCGATCTTTTCCTCGTACAGCTCCTATCACGAACAGTCGCTAACAAGTGCATCGAATGCAAGTTGCCGACGAACTTCTTCCACCGATTCGTGCCTGCTCTCCGTGTGCATGCACGGGCATGTATATCTCTATTAGGCGACATCTGCCCTCAGCTTTTTCATAACGAGGTAGCGCGGATTCGTGTTCCGTGATGCTTCTTTCACGAAGTACTTCCGGTCTCTCCAACGTGATACTATGGAAGAATGCGTATTGTATTTTCTTGTCTGTCGTTTACCCTTTTCTATCTTTCGTATCTAGCGAGGATACTCCCATGACGAACGTAGAAACTAACGATAACGAGAAACAGCGTCTGACTTTGGAACGGCTTCTTCATATCTAAATTTTCTCAGTTATCTGTTCCCTAAAGACTTATTTCGGTGTCATAAATGTTTGTTTCTATATAGTGAAAACATTTTTACACCAAGAAGGAGAGTATCGTAATTCTTTTTGACATACACAGCTTGGTTTTTAATTGATTAAAATTATTAATGATGTAAAATTACAAAAAATATATTTTAAAAGCATGCATACAATTAGAAAAGGTTGTTTTCAATTTTTTTTTTAGATATTTTCAAAGTTTAAAATTTTCTCTTTAAAATATTTCTTTAAAAATTTAGCTACTTTTTCTAAACGAATTATCATAATTTGAAATGACCATATATATTTTTCCAATTAAAAATATTCCGGCGGATTTAAGTTTTAAAAAATTACAAATAAAGTTGGAAACAATCTGTTTGAATTTCATACGTGAGTTCAAAGTTGTAGTTAAAAAAAATTTCAAAAGACTTCAAAAGACAAAAAGTCTATGTTGCATAGTTGACTGAGAGAGAAGAGAGAGAACAAAGTACAAAGTATTAGCGAGAAAAAGCTGAACAGAATTTCAAAAGCAGTCTATAGGCATGAAAACTTTTTTGTAAACCAGATTCTAAATGATATTTTTCATAAATACTAATATTTATATTATTATATTGTTGTTAATTTTATTATTAATTTAAAATACTCATTTAATTTTATTTTTTTAATGTATATGAAGAATATTGAAAAAAGCTACTTTTAATTTCTTATTAATATTATTTAGTCGATATTACATTTTTTACGAGTTCCATTTTTAAAACTTTCGTAAAAAAAATTCTAGAATCGTTTTTATTAATTATTCACTAGATACAGACGCCGTTCTTCGTGGAGTAACAACTCGAGTTGCATTCGCGGTTGACGGCTTTCTGCGACGCGTCGCGGTAATATGGCTCCTATTTAATTACCCGGTCCTTTGGGAGCTTAAACCAGCCAGAGCTGAAACGGCTGCGCCGTTATTCTATCTAGACTCCTTTGCCTTCTCAAGCAGGCGCACGATCAAACCTCCTCGCATAAAAGACAATCGCAGCTGGCAGTCGACGACGCGCGGGACAGCCGAATCATGACCCGCTCCTCTCTTAGTTACCGCCGTCAGTCTGTTCTACTTCCAGACGCCGCGCGTAATCTATTCGACATTAGTTGCTTGATTGCACCGTAAAATGCGACGGCGACGAGGATGCGAACTACGACAATGACGACGACAATGACAACGACGACGACGACCACGACGACGAGGGGGTCGGTGCTCGATAGCGCCTCCGATTCCAACCGCAGCATGATGCAAGCCCATTACTATCGCCCGAAGCTAAACGGCACCCGGAGCTCGTGCCATTAACGGAATCTAGGGTCCGATCCACCTCATTGAATTCCGTTCAATTGCGATTATGATAATGCGTGAACGATCGCCTTGGACGTGAGCTACGGACAATGAGGGTGTCTCCGCTCCGGAGAAGCGCAACGATGAAATTGTCGAGACAGCTTAATATGACAATCCGACATTCAAAAATTGGCCGAGTGTACATTAACTACATTGTCTTTATCATGCGATATCTTTTATTATAAACATGCGCTACGATATATATATATTTTAAACGCTACTTTTGTTCGATAATGAAGAAATTACAGCTGCAACGTAGATACCGGATTATTCGCGGGGGAAACCGTTGATTATTTGGACTCCGTGGGCTCGAGGTCTGGTTTACTTCTTCCCTTATGTCCGGAGATAATGGACACTATTACCTTAACGAGGCCCCAGTCTCTTAGCCGGTAATTGCTTCGAGATATCCGGGAGAGCTCTGGCGTACGTTGCTGCCTGGTACGTTGCACGGAGAACCCAGACGGTATTATTGCCGCCGAGGCTACTCGCCCGTTTCATGGTGGTTATTGTTATGGGCCTGCGGCATTAAGATGTACACCGCACTCTCATACCCGCCATCCCATATACGATGCGCATATATACTTATACGGGACGGATTTCATTACGCCGCTTCATAACTGGCGGTCTTCACGGGCGCGATAAATCGGGATTGTCATCCTTGTTAAATCAGCTTCCCTCCTCGTATTACTGATGAAACCGACGAAACGGATTAATCCACGCGATTGGATATCCACCACGATGTGAATATCGTCGTTTACCAGTGGCTCGCCGTCCTTACGTAAAATGATTCCCGTCGTAAATATTTTAATTGCAACGTCAAGATAGACAAGGATGAGCGATCGTGTCGCGATCCTAAAAAAAAAAAAAAAAAAAAAAAAAACGATTCCCAAGGCGGGATTGAAGTAACGCGTTCGTTGATCTCGGCGAACTAAGGTATCTTGAGGACCTAATCTAGAGAAAAAAGACCGCAAAGAGACACGGCGAAGCGCGTTAAACAAGAGAGAGAAAGAAAGAGGGAGAGAGAGAGAGAAAGGGTAACGGAGAGACAGCGGAGTGCGATACGGAAAGAGATCAAATCTGGATATCAGGATTAGGGTGGTACGTAATCCGTAGGACGGCGGGTGGTAGGAACGGTGGTGGATCCCGCCGGCAGATCTCATCGTAGAGGAACTCTGTGGGTACTTCGCCCGACCAAATACGACAAGAGCAGCAGCCTAACTCGCGTAGAGTCGCCGAGATGGTTTACGGCTCGTCGCAAGTTGGTGAAATTTAAGAGCGCATTTAAAACTGGTTTGGCGCGATGCCCTGCGCCTCCCTGCAGCCAGGTACTGCCGGCGAGAGATACCGCCGGGCTCCGACAGGAGTTTATCGCTCTAACATTCTTGGGAAGCTTCGGATGGATTTCCCTCCTCAACCCATTTCTTCCAGCAGCGCCTTGAATCGTCGCTTCTTTCGACTTCCCCGCCTGTCGTCCGCTGTCCTTGCCCCTCGCCACGGAAATTCCTTGAACAGACTCGGCACCAAATCGTCACGGCGATCATCGGTCAAGATACCCGGAGAAACGTCCGCGAACCCGATGTTACCGTCGGTCCGGACGCTTTTAGCTCTGCATTGAAGCTTTTTCCTCGAGCGTCTGGAAGAAGATTTAGCCGACCGACAACAAATGAAGGTTATCTTTCGCGCGAGAAAGCGCCTCGCCTTGATTTCGTCCCGTTTCTCGCGGAAATTGGATATCAACTAGATAAAAAATGTAATGTATATTCTAAACTGTCAATTATGTATAATATGACAGCTAATTGTGTGTCAACTCTTCTAAAAAGAGACATTATACTTTTAATTTCTGTCGGAAACAATGAAGATAAAAACGGATCTTTAATAAGGGCATTTTTCCCAGGCGATGGCATGACTCGCGCGGAAAACTTTTCAATTTTGTACAGTAGTATTATACGTTATCTTTCTGAACGTAAAACGCACCTATCGCGCAATTTCATCGCGACGTCGTCGTATAGCGATTATGGCTACTCTATTAAAAATGGATTTTATAAAGGCAATCTTGCCAGGCGATCGTTGTAGGAGAAAAAGGCGAAAGCCGGAGCCAAAGGGGATGAGGCCACTACCTTTGGCTGATCCACTTCGAATGATAATCACCTCTAGGAGACTCAATTTCGCCCTGCCCCGTCCCTATCCGTTCCTATCTTCGTCGCCGGAAGGTTCAACGCCGCAGCGGACTGCATCCTTCACTCCCTTCGTCACCACCACCCTTGCCGCCTATCCCGTCGCCCTCTGCTGCCGCCCCTATATCGTCCCCTTCCTCACCCTCCTGGACTATTCTGAACGACCTTCTCCCCATTCGCCAACGTTCACCCCTAACTGATTGGAGTACCAATCAATGCGACATTCAGGCGGCCGTGCTGAAACTTTAGGAAATTAACTATTCACTCTCTGGAAATGGTTATTTGGAAGGCCGGAAAGGTAGTCGCGACTATGTTATGAAGAATATAGAAGCGAAAGGATACGGGCACTGGACGACGGGAAATAAGACAGTTTAATTTTCAATTATGCGCGGACTACACAGCGATAGGCACTTACTCGGTGTCCATTACGCGTCTCGTACTACGCGTCTCAGGAGAAATCCGAATTATTTAATCGTACCTTTTCGCCCGGATCTTACCGTTGAGAAATTTTCTTCACAGTAATGAGATTATTGTACTCGCCGGAAAATTCAGATAAATTATTCAGATAAATTATTCTGTGCGACGTCGCCTTCCGGTGTTTCGCGAGCCGATAACGAGCGTAATTAATCGCAGAGAAATTATACGTTATCCACATGAGAAAATATATCACTTCGGGAGAGGGCGGCGGGAGACGTACGCGCCTATAAACGCGCACAAAGCGACGCAACGGGGAGAGAAGTATTATCCTTCGGTACTCTCTTTCGTTAATGGCATCGCGGTAATCTACAAAGCCGTACGAGGTATTTACAGTTACTACGGTGCAACACACAGGGCAACCGAGCGGCGGCGGTAGGCGCATGGCGGATTTATGCGATGTTTACACTCGCGCAAGGCTGCTAATACGGCTTTCCGACAACAACCCCACGCCGCATCGCGACTACTCGACTATGCCCCCGTTTGAAAGTGAAACTTCTGTTTGCACGTTAGTTCCAGCTAATCCCGAATATTACGCCGGCGAAATCTACCATTGGGAGAGCTAAAGGCGCGGCTCGGCGCTCAGAACTCTCCGCAAGGCAGACGCCGACGCCTTGAGCGAGAGGGAGAAGTTTTCACAAAGGAGAGGCCTCACCACGAACAGTCGAGCAAGGCAGGGAATACATGCGCGTTGCACGATGGTTTGTATTAGACAAGAGCCAATCTTAGCAAAGCGGTCTATCTTACGAGAAATCCTGTCGGCTTTGATTCGCACGTCTCAAATCCGACCGATAAAAACCATTCGCCGAACGACAGTTCTTCTCGTTCACGTTGAGGAACGATCGACGTGTCTAGAAAACTACAATGAGCGGGGAGCGGGGAGGAAACGAGATCGTTGAGAAACGTCCGAAGGATTTCAGCCCTACGTCGTGCTCGTATTCCAGCGGATATGTATAGACATATATGTATATATTCGCCGAGAATCCGATCCGCAGTCTCAAACAGCTATTTACCGTAACGTCGGTGGATCGTCGGTACTTTTGTAGCCAGAAGGGAAAATGGATCGGCGGAATCGCCGAGAAATGCTGCTGCAGTATACAAGTCCGCCGCTGTAACTCATTCACCGATAAATTTCGGCGGGCGAAGCATCGATCACAATGTTCTATTTTGCTCATTGGTGTTTTTGCCGGCGGCATTCGATTCAATTCGAGGATGCGGTGAGTCGATATATCTCTCGAGGTGTCATGAGCCGCCCGTAATGGATGGCGGCTGTTCCCTTACCCTTACCCCAAAAGGAGAGGCCGTGTGCCAAGAACTTACCCCGGTACCCGCAACCCTCTGCTTCTGATCCTGATTTTTGTCCGCCGTCTCCTTCTTACTTCACGCATTATTCTTGCTCGTCCCACGCACGGCATTCGCAAAGTAGCCAACGGGAGTAGTCTACATATCTTCTCATGCGGTACTTTGTAACTCATTTCCACATTTAATCGCGAGACAAATTCAAAAAGTAAAGTATCGCCTGTGACATTTAGCTTATAAACAATATAATCGGTTGTCTTATCAAAGATTATATTTATATCTTTAAGAAAAGAATGTTATTTGCATTAAAATCTCTTTTTCAGGATGTCAATTAGTTATTTTGTTTTGCTTACTTTGCATTATGCAACTGTTAGCGCGGATATTGAATGTTTTGACAGTTGTCAAATGTATGTAAAACAAACATGTGTGTGTGTGTGTGTGTGTGTGTGTGTGTGTGTGTGTGTGTGTGTGTGTGTGTGTGTGTTCAAATATTGAACATGTAACAAATGTATATACATGTATATACATGTATATTCAATATATTTATATATATTTCAAATATATATTTATATTTTATTTTATTATATATTCAACTGATTTAATTTAAATTATAACTTATTTAATTAAAAGAATACGGCGTCAGAAAATAAATCCCACGCATAATATATTATACGCACGCTTGTAATATTCTAATCTTTAATAAAAAAAAGATTGTCGATTCAATTTATCTTTGATGATCGAAAAATCGCTGCGACTTGTGAAAAGGTAGATTTCGCGGCGGAACAAGCAAACGCGAAGGCACGCGAAAGGAAACGCACGCGCGATTGGTCCGACAAGGATATTCATAACGTGTGAACGATCATGAGCATTCAAGCGTTTATCGAATGCTAAGACGTGCGAGAACGGGGTTAAGAAAATCCCGAATCGAATAGATAAATCTACAATAGATAATCATACAATTTAAATACATTAAATTGTCGATGTTATTCCGTGAAAATAACACTGCTTTCGAAATTAATCAAATATAATAATTCTCAAATTTCTCAACATAAAATTAAAATATTAAATGCAAATAATTCATATTATTAAAATATTCAATTTCAGATAATCTTTAATATATGAACGAATGAATTAGATATAAAATATTCGAAAACCTTTTTAAATATTTATGTTTTGTATTAAATAATAAAATATGACAATATCGAACTGATCTCATTGGACCATTATTATTTCCTCGGACACCATTGCAAGAATTATAGTCGTCATATATAATATTATAAAGATATCACATGTCATATATAATATTATAAAGAGTGCAGTGAATTTCATAAGTTTTACAAGAATCGTCATAGATAATCGTCCATCCGCACCAACGAATTTGGAGAACTTCGTACGAGTGACACTTCCTCTTGATGCTCGACAATTCTAATACGAGTTCAAGCCTCTACATCCTCTGAAAGTAAGGATCGATAGTCTAGCATCATTGGGCTCCAACAATTGATGCGGAGGAGTCGAAGGTAGAAGGTGCAGAAGGGAGAGAATAGGTGGATGGTGGACGGGGACTTTCGCATGCGGAATACTGCCGGCTTCGCTTCGCCGGAGGATTAGCATGAATGGCCATCGTCTGCGCCAGTCGAGATAGCAACGCGGGCTCTCGCCTATTATTGCTCGGAGAAATTAATCGCATCCATCGCGAATTACTCCGCGATTGCTTTTCCGAGTACAACACGTCCCGCGTGGTCGACGTAGCAGAGACAGCGGAGAAAGTTTCGTAATAGGCGCCGCAGTAATTATCGAACGAAACAAAAGCTCGTGCTTCCTATTTATTGTATTTTATTTTCTAAATTCATTATCATTAATTATCATCTTACATAAAATTATGTAAATTATATATTTTTTTACTAATCAAGCGCAATAAATTTAAAACGAAGAATAAAATGTAATAATAATGCGTATACGCTTCGAATATTTGTCATTTCTGAAAGACCAGTCGCCATTATTCAGTTCGTATCGAGATATGGATTTGATATAATTACGAAATGGCAGACACACCACCCATTTTCCATCAACGTCCCTCCTTTTCCGCCGCCCGAGTCCCTTGGTCTCGGGGAAACAGGAGCGGCGGTAATTCCACTCCGAATGCAATCATTATGGAGATTTTATCAAGGTCTGTTGCCAGCTAGCTAGGCTTCAACTTAACTTGCCCATTACGGCATTTCCTTTGTCTACGACTTACACATCATGTCCTCCACAGTCACCACACCGAGCTAAGGGGAACACTGATGAAACAGATCCGACGATTCACGTACGATTCGATGTACGTTCGCATGTGTGAAGGACCACGCGAAAAAAAAATTCTTGAATTATTCAAAAAATAATTACGTAGGTCACGATCAGCTTAAGCGCGCGAAGGAAATGCGCCAGTCGATGAACGTCTGAAGTGTCGGCCCCGTAAAATGACACTTCAGACGTCGTGTGCGGAGCAAACGACGTGTCGGAGTATAAAATTCCATGGGTCATGCAACTGAGTACCGATCACGCGCATACGTGTAGGTAATGCGACTTTAATGCAGCATGTATTATTCAACGATACCACCCGCCGTATTTGTTCATACGGCCGGCGCGTACGCGTAATTACGAACACAGTTGTTTATTGCGAATCCGGTACTCCACGGAACGCCTTATCCGCCGGTTATAGGCGCGCGTCTTTCAACCCTCTCCTCGCTCAAACTATCCCGATACCCATCCGCCACTCTCCCCACCCCCATCCCCCCTTGCACCCTCGTTTCGCCACCTCACCTCTCCTCACCCTCTGCGTTTCTCGCGTCGACAACCCGTGAAGAATGATCGTGGAGTTTCCCTGGTTGGACAGTGACAAATAGAGTATATTCTTGCCAGCTCGGAGAAGCGTGTTTTACGCTTTGTTTACCGTTTGTCATGTTATGCAAAGGAAAGGAATTTTTGCCGGTTGCGTATTCAGCGAATCGACCCTTATCCCACACGCGTAGATATTTCCGCAGCGAATTTTACATTATCGCTCGGCTACGACGATATACATAACCGCTACCATTAACGATTCGAAACAATTCCAGGAGTAAAGAAAGAAAAAGAGAGAAAGAGCCGAAGTCGTATTTGCAGTAAATTGCAGCCATTTACTTCGATTCGCAAAAGTAATTTCCAAGATTACCTTGCTAATGTCCAGCGATGGTAAAAATACGTTCTCTGGGCATGTCACATATAATAAGTCCCGTACGATATGACCCACAAACGATCTGTCATTCGATGATCGCTATCATTAGACACCCGGAGTAAATGTAATGTATCAAACATACATTCGGATAACGACGAGTTTAGAAATGAAACCAACCAGACCAGATTCTCAGCTCGAATCGGAGCTTCGCGCACGTCGCGGTGTTCGGAAAATTGTGGCGCGCCGCATAATACTACGCATATAGTCGCGTAATAATATGCGTACAGGTGCATGCGTGACGACGTGACACAACGTGACGCCCGAGCACGGGTCGTTAGCCGTACGGTCGTTTCGCTAGGCGAGTCACGCCTAATCACCGATGAATACAACAATCGCGGCATGATGGACGATCGGCAAGCAAGCCGTCCTTTATTAGCGCCGGGGACGAGGGGCGAGGGGGTGGGAGAAGGGTAGGAGAGCCGGGTGGTCATATAATTAGATTAGCCCGCGTCCATCGCGTCCCCGTCATCATTTTCCACGGTGATTTTGGAGGTCGGTCCCCGCCTGCATCGCGTCGCGTCGCGTCACGTCGCGTCGCGTTGCATCGCGGTACTCTGGTACTCTCGCACTCTCGCGGCACTCTCGTCGCGTTGTGGCCTTTGATGTCGCAACGCAGGGCGACACAACGTTCTCTTCCGGCGAACGGAAATCATTTTGGGACATCGTCGCGCGTGGTACGAGATTTAATTTGCGCCGGCAACAGTCGCGCTTTAAATCCCCATCTGGCTGTGATACAAAGCTGACAGTAATATGCAGAAAAAATTGCCACGTTTATGGCAATGTAAAAGAAAAAAAAAGCTAACCGGGAGGAGAGAGAGGGAGAGGGAGAGAGAGAGAGAGAGAAAGAGAAAAAGGAGGGAGATACAAAAGAGGAAAAAAATATAGGAAAACCTTTATTCTGCGCGGCAACGGTCAATTTTGTTACGGGACTAGCAATTTCGTGCCGATACGAGAACTTAACAGTTACGTTCACGTAAATCTGTTTACCAATCTATTGTGCCGGCGGATTCCGGCCGAGCGAGCAAGCGAGCGAGCGAGTGCGCGCGCGTGCGCGCGCGTTCGCGGAGGACCGAGTTCCTCTAATCTACGAAAACCATTTTGGCGCGCTACCGCGGGATGAAATTTAATTCTTGTGCATGTGCCCGTGCCTGCCGCATGCGGGCGCGCACGAGATGCACGACGCTGATGTGACGAAGGGACGTTGCTCACGGATCGATAGCCCACCGCGTAGCTATTATGCAGATGTAATTTGGCCGGCAAACACACTACCGGGTCCTATTCTCATCCGACTGGCAGCAACTGCCATTCTTCTTTCGTCCATTTCCACGCGTTCCTCTTCTTCTCTATTCGGTTAATCCGGTCCTTCGCTGTCGCGCTCGTCGATCAATATCGAATTAATTCCTAAAATGTCAATCGCTCTTTATGCAACTACCCTGTCCACCGTGGATCCGTGTCGTCCGATTTTTCACGCGAGCGATTGGAAAAAAAAAAAAAAACACGTTCGCCGCCCTCTCTCCCGAATCAATCTTAATCGCTCGGTTTTCGTCCTTAGAACAACACGTTAATCAGAAGTGGCATGTACCTCACGACGGACGGGAATGAATCTTGGTTATGACACGCGGGAGACAATTCTATTCCCCTGTCAATGGAGAACCCTAAACCTCCGGCGACGGCATCACTTAGCGGATAATCGCCGGAGAGGGATAAGGGACGAAGGATGATCATCGTAATTGCTGGCGCCCTGACCATAATTAGAACGCGCTACCGCGCATGACATCGATCAAGCTCCCACCGGAGTCAGGATAGCGTGCTATCAATAACTATCAATTCGCACTAGCTGTAGAGCGCGGTAAGGCCCCCTTATAGACGAGCAGTTTCTGCAAAACGAGAGAAGGAAAGGGAGACATCCATCATTTTCGAGAACCTGTCTAACCTTACGTCGCTCGAGGCACTTGCCCTGGGTCAAAACGGATAAAGAGGCGATAAAGAAGCGTAACCCGTGTCAGCAACGTCAGTCCTTCGTCTTTCATTGCTTTTCAGAAGATCATGGAAACTCCATTAACTCAACAGCGATTCGATAAAATGTAAAAGCGCTCCGACTATTCTTCATCGATTATACGCCGAATTTACATCGTGCGTAACTTACGTATGCAGATATACGCGAAAGTACATTTGTAACCGGTAGCCGCGCGATTGAAGTCGGAAGAAATCAATTTGTAAACGGGAGAAAGAAGAGTGTTCTGTGCGCGATGGCTCGCAATCGTATTTTTAGCGAATCGATCTTATCGATCCTCCGCGAACGCCGCGTTTCTCGCGGTTAAACGCGCGCGCGCGCGAACACACACACACACACACACACACACACACACGAGCACATCACTAGCGGGAATAATTAATCATCCAATTATTAGGCGATCGAATGCCTGACGGACGAGGAGAATTGGACCAGACAGAATTTTCCTACGACAAGGCGAATTAACAGCAATTACGTCGCGCAATCTCCAACCACAATCGTACTTCACCCTTTGAGTTATGTGGCAACTTTCGCCACGTTTCATGGCCGTTCAAACATTCTACGAAACTGCTCACTCGCAAGCAAGTTTTATTGCTTCGTTCAGGATTGAAACGGAGTTTACGATCGTGCAATGACAATCAGCTTTCCTCGCCACTTTCGCTCACGACCCTCACTTTTTTCGACGCCGTGAAGTTAAAAGCTTTCTCAAGTACAATAGCCCGGACGAATATCTGGCGCGTGTATCAGAAGAACGAATGAGAGGTAAGCACGATGACGTCGTTATGTTCTCGTATCTTTATCGTGTATACATCAACATGAAAAATTTCACGCACAATTATCGTGAGTACGTGGGCACACACACACACACACACACACACACACACACACACACACACACACACACACGCACGGCGCACACGTACACGCGGCTTTACGCTTTGAAATATCCGCGTGTGGAGTTGTACATGGCTACATTACATTTCCCGCTAATGGAAGTGGTAGATTGGAATGAGATAGAAGCGCGGGAGCGGGAGAGAGGGGCTAAAGCATTCCTGATATTTCTGGAGCTCGAAACGCGATGGTTCAGCTGGTTATTCCTGATAATCGACCGAATTTCAGCTGCCGCGGCAAATGTATTAATCCGCGATCGCGCTACATGGCGAATTCGCCTTTTACGCAACGCCCGGGAATTCGACGAATGTCGTGCATAACTTTCAGAATCTCCACCAATTTCGATAATGATGTTTGGTATTCGCCGCTCGCCAATTCATGCTCTCGCGAGACGAGTGGCGTATGTATGTGTTGCTGTTTGTATAATAAATCAATGCCCATCATACGCAAAATAATAATAATTGTTCCTTCTACCCTTGAGTTGAGAATCCACTTCTAAAATGTTAATACTTATTTTAAAAATAAACTAAAAATGAAAATGCTTATTCTATCGATAATTTACAAAGATTTTCGTGCGATTAATGTCTACTTAGAGACGCGATGAGTGTAATTGTGTATCGGGCAGCAATCGAAATGTAATTTAATTCGTGAGCGCCGATAGGACAAAGCTCGAACACAAAAACTAATCAACGATATATCAAATGGGAAATCAAGGTGAATCAAATCGCGATAACCCGGTCGCACCGCCCTCACCGTTCTCAAGATGGTAGATAATAAAGCTTTCTTCTCGGTGTTTCAAAGGACGTCGCGCGCGATAGCGGTTTACAATTTCGTCTATATAATTATCGAACAAGACAATCTTTATAGCCGGATCGTAAAGCTTAAAACGACTCGAAAGCTCGCCTCGAATTAATACGGGATATCTACCGCAGGAAGTCTCGAAATTACAGCGGAAGAGAGGCGGGTGGGTGGTAACGGCAGGGTGAAAGAGAAAGGGAGAGGGGAGAGAGAAGGGGGTGATCTTTTACGTGTACAGGCCGCGCGCTGGCCAGTGCTTGATCGCACCCTAAAACCTCTTCGCGCACGCTTTTGTTCGCCGACATACGATAATTATCGTCGCGACCATAACGACGCTTAACGATATTTAACAACCGTTGTAACTATATCGTTGGCGTGTAATGAAAACGCGTTTCTCCGCCGTGCGCCTCGTGACTCACGCTACGACCGCGAGCGCCAAGCAGAAAGAAAGTTGAAAGCGCTTCGCCTGGTTCTCTCATCGGCGACTATTAACTTCACGTTCGACATAGACCGGAGGAGGGGGATCAGATTGGCCTTCACGATGGCTCTCGAAAATTTTTGCGAAACTTTCCTTTCATGTAACGGCGCGAAAAGTCAAAGTTGAAACCCGAGACTCGTGCTCGACACGTAAAAAAGTTACCGCGATAGCAGAGGGAAAGGGCGGCGGGGGATGAGGGGAGAGGGGAGAGGGGGAAGGGAGTATCCGGAGCGAAGTTCACGAACGGCTGCGAAACGGCTGCGAACCGGCGCTCGGTTCAAGAGTACACGTGAAGATAGCCGCGGAAAGCGCCGGCCTCATATCGCGGCGTTATATATCCGCTCTGCAAACCAGAGAAGCCACATGGCGCCGATGGCATGTACACGCCGCATGTCTGACCGCAGTCCCCATCGAGTTATCCGGAGGCGAAGATATTTTCGGCCCCCTCGAGAGTGCCATAAACTTCACGGCAGGGAAGTCACCTTTGACTTTTGGTAGTCGAAAGACGCAGGAAAGAACGGCGGACACGACTCATCTCGCGACGCCGAGACACGCGGTGGCAATTTAATCTTTGTAGAAATGGAACGGACAATAAATTCACTCGCCCTCGCTCGCCAGTTCATTGAAAAGAAGAAGCCGGCGGCTCTGCATGAGCTGAAATTACCATTCGGCAACTGCAAAACTACGCCGCCGCGTACTTGTCGCGGTGAATTCGAGCGAGTTGAAGCGGGGATTCTCTCGCAGGATGGTGGTCTTATTAGGTTACAGTTACGAGAGAGGACGTAGCGGACGTAGCGAAAGAGGACGCGCGCAAAATATTCCTCGAGATTAACGCCTCTCTCGGATACCGCTGTAATCCGGTATATGCCAGCGGAGTAAGTCGCGGAGCGCCGACAAAAATGAAGAAGAAGTGTTTGCGTTGATGCCAAAACTTGCATTAGCACGCTATCCGCGGATTATCTGGCTTCGCATAACGCCGGAGGAGGCAAATCGCGTGTACGATGGCTAAATCTTGGAAAAGAATACGCAGCTTCATTTTATACGGCGTCTCCTTGGGCTCGCCTCAAAATCGAACATCCAATAAACAGTATTCCGTCTGAAGATTTCTTTTGGTATTCACGCGAGAACTCTCTCGCAAGTCTCTTTATATGCGGGTGCAAAATATTCCCTTTGCAAATTCGTTTTCCCGTCGCATCTCTTCGTGAAGAGAAACGCGACTGTTCGTACTATTGAAAAAGTAACGTCAACTTGAAGGATAATTGGGAAACCTAAATTAGTAAAAAGAAAGACTCGATCCATTAACATAATTAAATGCAATCGCTATTAACAAATGATATAATCGCCCCTTTCATTTACAGACCTAATTTGAATTTATTATTCTTCTCGTTTATTGCGAAATGGCGCATATTATTTTTTTCATAATTTACTTGCGTATAATTTGTATTATAATATTTTATCGCGTTTAAAACTAGATTCGTTGTACAATACTTATGTATTACTAAGGAATAATCCACATTTCGCAAAAAAGATGTACTTTATGTACTTTACGTAATACAATACGCTAAAGCGTGGCGTATAATAATCGATCAGGCATGAATTGCATGGTGTTTTATGCATTATGAAGGCATTCTACCGTGTATAATGGTGGCAATGTATTAATATCTCGGCTACCTCTCACAGGTATTATAATGAAAAGCTGAAACGGATTACGTATGTGTGCGTGCGTGTATTTAATGCTTCGCTTACGCTTAATTTTATATTACATATAGATGCGGCAGTTGTGCCGTGTCTGTGCAATAAAAATTATAAGTTATTCGCTTGATACCTTCCGCGTGCTGGATACGATATTTCAAACACATCGGCGAATCACCGAAAAAGTTTGGATCCACACTGGGGGGGAGGGGGTGGGGGCGACAGGAGGAGACCGAAAAAGGGAGACGACGGACAGGGTCACGCGGGAAACGTCGATGGTCGGAGGTTTTGGCTTTGACGTCGGAGAGAGGCGTCGCGACGCTGTTTGCGCAGCACTTTCATTAGCCTGCCTCAAATTACTATAGTTCAAACACCGAGCGTCGCCCGCCACTCGCTGGCATGCAGAGGCGATTCCGTTTTGTCAAGGCAAATATCGATGCTAAATACAGGGCGAGAGAGGTAAAGGAGGAGGCAAATGGAGAACGACGGGATTCTGCTCCGCTCCTGTTCCTCCCTCTCCTTCTCCACCTCCTTCTCCTCCTCCTCCTCCTCCCGTTTCTTCGTCTATGTCACCGACCCGGCCACGACGACGTCGATCGGGTGAGTAAAGAACGAGAGACCACCGATGTATGGCGAGGAATAACGGAGTGAGAGGAGGGGAGAGGGGGAGACGGCGGACAGAGGATGGTCCGAATGGACAGTCGGACGAACGGTGCGCTATTATTGCTTCTGCGAAGATTGGTAGCCGGCAGGACGCGACCGGTGGAAATATTACGTTTCGTGGTGGCGCGCAAAAACCCTGAGGACTGGCTGAAAGAAGGGGGATAGGGGGATAGGAGGGTAGGTGGCGCGGGATGAGAGCGATAGTGACGTCTGGATTCGCGATGTGACGGCGTACATGTAGGCCCGCAGCTTCCAACACATCCGCAGAAGAGACGAGATCGATATTTCCGATATAACGGTGAGTTTAGTAAAAAAAAAAGAGGGGAGAACAGAGAAAGAGCGAGAAGGAAAAGGAGGAGGAGGAGGAGGAGGAGGGAGAGCAGTTCGGTGACCGAATCGCGGAACGCGCGTAATCTGTCCACGGCTATCAGGCGAATATCGATCGAATATAAATGGCGAATGAAATTTTGTATCAGGTGCGGGACGTGCATGCATCACGCGCGGCGCGGCGTGACAAGCGTGAACTTCACGGACGGCGGCCTCAGGTGCAACCAGAAATCATCCGACATTCGCGCGACCAAACGCGCGACATTGATCTTCCCGCCGCCATGGATCCGCGCGGGGACGGGATATCGAGCGTTTCGAGGACAGTTTGCGCGGAAACATGTGTACGACAAATCCTTCGGGATTATAGGCCGCACATAGGTTGAGGATCGACACTGAAATATGTTCGCGCGCAAGAGATATGGCGAGCCTTTGAATTACATATCTCCCTACGAGCGTCTGAATATAATGATCGAGGGTGGGAGACGTGTATCGATCGAAATGCGGGCCGATGTGTCGGCGGCGGCTCGGGATTATTTACGAGAAAAACATTACGGAACTCTCGCTCTAATGAGATGCTACTTAATTAACCTTACGGCGTGTAAATTACGTACGGCAAAAAATTACCATAATTTCAGAAATACGCGCCCGCATTGTTTTAACGTCGCCGCGCGTTATTTATCGCGGAAGTAACGGATAAAGAGAATCATTAATCCTGTTCTGAAAATTGAGGTTGGCTGAATAAGCTGAAGTGCGATAAAGCTGCCCAAAAAAGTACGGCTGGCAGTGATCCAGACGTGTTTACTGCTGAAATTTGTCTTTGTGAGCTGGCTAGAAACGCGTACACGTGGTAGACGCGCTATAATACGCAGAGTATCGAATATGCGTCAGCTATGTCGTTTGCAATTTAATAAAATGATAAATACAAAAATTTATATATAATATATAATATTATCATTCATTAAAAGAGACATGACGAATAATAAACTCTATCCTTTTATCGTTCCCACGTTCTTTTGAAACTCGAAATTGTAATTCGTAAAGATAAATAAATTAAATTAGCTTCTATACGTGACATGGATATCTTCTTGCGATGAAGAAGAACGATCGTAATAATCTTGCGCCATAAAGCATAGTCTAGAGCGAGAACTACACGGACTATATATGCTAAATAATGTGTCGACGAGAGTCCGAGAGACGACGGGCGATGAGAGGTGCGAGGTCCTGCAATATTCACATGACCCCCCCCTTGCTTCGTCGACCCCACCGCTCGCCACACAGCCAGGACTCTGACGAAGAGGAGATCTACTCTAGCCTGGCGAAACACTTCATTTATCAAGCTCCGACATCTCGTCGGGTTGCCTGGATTTAATTACGCGAAACAAGTCGCCGAAGGGAATGCCCTCCGGCTCGTCTGGCATTCCGGGGCCGAGGAGGACACGGTAAAATGCAAGTAAGAAAATAACGTTGGCACACCGCGTTAAAGTCAAACATGCAGAGTAGAATTCCAGCGGTGCATGAATATGTCGCGGGCGCGATCATGCTTGAAATGATTGTCAGCTTCGCATATATATATTCGTAGAATATTTTATGTCTGTCTGTTACAAATATGTATTATAAACACGTAAATTTTTACTTTTATTTCACATATATAAGAACTATATAATGTACACGTGCTTTTAAATTCGTCTAAGGGGGACTGAAAGAAAGCGTTCACTCGAATCTACCATTCGCATGGTCACAACTGTGCGATTAAGCCGATTGAACAATCATTGTAGCACCGCTTGTACATCTGACGGCTGGGTGTGTAACTCCTCCGCAAGGACAAGTAATTACCGAAGAGCGAGAACTTCGTCAGGAGTTGAAGCGGAATATGCTGAGGCCGCGCGCGCAGTACGCGAGAACTACTCCGCATTGTGTCGTTGTGATTCGACGCCACTATAACGGCAAAACCGGGCACGATTTGTCACATTGTGTCGCGCGAGATAACGCTTATTCACGATATTAACGACCCGCCGCTATATTTCGTAGCGGCGAGCTCGCGTTAGACATTCGCGCCTTATTGCGGAATACAACACTTGCCAATTTTAGCATCTGCCGCAAAAAGGATAGTTAACGATCGAGACTAATTACATATACCAAATATACAATCGCGTAAATCCAAACTACTAAAGTGACTAATTTGCCAGATAAAATTAAATTTGATCGAATTAAAATTCTGAACTCTATTCGCATTCCGAGCACAAAAGTAAAGAAAATGATGTAACAAACATTCTTTTATTTTTGATAAAAATTTGTTCTATATTATTGTTACGAAATTATTATTTTCGTATCCAAAGCAATAATTTATAAAAAGTAAAAGATACAGTGTGTTTGGAGTAAAGTAATCTGAAAAACTTGTAATGCTAAATAAATGAAATTGACAGATTCATTGTCGTTGGGCCATTGCTGTACTATTTGGACAGTGGTTGCAGAAGTATATAGAAACCATTGGTACAACTATCGTGTATTAAGCTCCGGTTGCTCCGAACGGTCTAGATTAAGCAAAGCTGACTTACGGATTTCCTCCTTCCTTCCTAAATTATACTTGTATCTATTGTAAATTATACTTGTATCTGATATAAACTGGAGAAGTTTACTCAGCCAAAGTTAGCGTCAAACGACACATTGCCGACACATTTCTAATTCCGTATCTCTATTACAAACGTGGGCTCCATGGTCATCTCGTGTATGGACTCGAGGATTTAATCGAGTCGGTCGGAATAAAATTTTGACGGTGAGGCTTTCAACGGGATCGTTCTGTACGAGTGTCTTTGATTTCCGACGTAGTCAACGGGATTTCCCCGTGCACAACGACGTTTCATTGTCGCTTGCGCAAGTACGCAATTAATTTCTGTCTGCGCTCGCCGCGGGGGAATGCAAATACGCGGGGAGATTTTGCAGGAGTAATTCGGAAGTGCCGCGGTATACCGCGCGCATTATGTTGCCTCTCCCAACTCTGTCGTCTCTTCCTTCTATGTTCGTCCACCCTCTCTCCATCCCTTCATCCCTCTTAATCCCCCCTTCCCCTCCTCTCCCCCTCTCTTTCTCTCTCTCTCTCTCTCTCTCTCTCTCTCTCTCTCTCTCTCTCTCTCTCTCTCTCCCCCCCTTCGGTCTTTCTCCATCTTGTTCAAATGTTTCGCTCCGATTTTGTGTCTCTTTCCATCTGTACACTCAACTCACCCTGGCTTTTCGTAGGGCTGTTTACGCGCACGTTCACACGCGACGTGCGCGATGCGCGCGTTTAGCACGCGTGAGTGAGCCCTGTCTCCGCGTCGCGAACGCGTGCACACAAACACACACGCGCGCACGCTCGGCGCGTTGGGACTCGAATGGTCCATGGGACACAAAGTTGTCGCCATCGATTTGCGTCGCGCAACCGGATAAACCCGCGGACCTCTATATCGCTTTTTTGCATCTTGACAGTCGTTCCATCGTTGCCTCGGTGTTTTGATTTTTTAATATGTACGCCACTTTATCGTGACGCGCGTGGGTCGATCCGATAAAAAAGTCCCGCGTCAAAATCGTTTCAAAAATCGCACGTTGCAAACGAATTTCAGCGAATTTGTTCGTTGCTATGCAATTTTAACGAATTAACGGGGACTGTCCTTTTCGTTTATGTATATATTTTCACTTTTATTTTGTAAAATAAAACAGACGCTCATAACTCGGAGAAAATAAAAAGGGGAGGCGGGAAAACCGTAAGAAAACCGTAGAATATTAAAAGAGCAAGCCGAATCTGAGCGATCAATTTATGCGATGAATAATTTGAGAAACATAATGGAACAATTATTTCTCCGGTTGAAATCGAAACCCTCGGGTTTCTGATCAAAATGCATGATAAAGTAAAGCGGGTTCGTGCTCGCATTTAACGTGTGCAATATTGACTGCGGCATACATAAAGGAAAACCTTATATAACGTGGTACAAAGCTCTCCTTTTAGCGGGGGCCTTGTGCAACGCACGTGGTGGCGCGTTTTGAGTTTCAATATTAATATCAGCACTTACTTGCTCGTAAGCGTCGCATTACCGTGGCGCTTTCGCGTCTCTCGCCCCTTTAAAAACCAATGATTCTTTTAAAAAAAAAAACAATGCGCATACCGTTCCTTTTCTTCTCGACATTTCTCATTTCCTTGCCGGTCCGCGTCACAAAGGAAAGCCGCCGTGCCGTCGCGCGGTCGATCGTCACAGGAATTTAAAGTCAACTCCACGACGCGACATACGTACCTACGTACGTAACGGTGGCGTCAATGGGCGTCGATGCGACACGATTGACTCGATTGAAATTCATGGGGAAACGAATTCGTGGTAACGCGCCGTAAGAGAGATAAGGGACAATTCTCGAAATATACGCGACCCAGTTTCCCAGAGAAAGAAAGAGAGAGAGAGAAAGAGAGAGAGAGAGAGAGAGAGAGAGAGAGAGAGAGAGAGAGAGAGAGAGAGAGAGAGAGAGAGGTGCGAACAAGCCTGCTGTCTCCGAAAGCCCTTTTACATTTCACGTATTCCGCGTGTATTCTCGATACGCCATAATAACACGCTCGTCATACACTCGCATGTCCGTGAATAGTACCACGCGCGGAAGATATTGGCGATATCTTTGCACGTCAGTCTCCTCACCTCTCGAACGCGCCATCGATTTTATGCCATTTCGATCAGACTCGTGCGATTACGTCACCTCGCGACTTTGAAATGGAATTATTAGCAACACCTGATCCCACTTCACGAGATAAGAAGGTACGCGGATAATTTCATATAACAATTTCAAGAAAACTGTCTCATTACGACATAAGAATAGACTGCTACTCCTTTCAATCATCATGTAGCAATTAGAATTAATATTGAAGCATAAATATTATTATTATTTTGACGAAATGTATGAATATTTTCACTGTAAAAGAATCTACATTTTACAACAATGCATATTAGCATTTCTGGGATAATTATATAATATTGCATTCAACATAAATAATTCATGTCATAATAAATAATCCATGATGCATAGATAAATAATTTGTTGGCTATTAACAATATCACGCGAATATTTGATAATATCAAACTTCATTAGTTAATATCGATTTCATTTTCTTTTCGCAAATTTATTTTTAATAAATTTCTCGCTATTGCAATTTTTACATACATATATACATATACTATTCGAAAAATAGATATCCATTCTTATTACATTACCGATCTAACATTTCCATTTTTCACAATTTATCCATGAAATTCGCATGAAATGATTCGATTTAAAATGATTAAATGAAAGAGCAAGCTAATTTGTCGTCGATGGGCGTAACGACTAATGGCCTAATATCAATGAAAGAGCTCGACGATTAAAAGTACTTGGGATTTGAAGAGCATTAATCGTACACGAAACGGAGAAAATAATTTAATTTGAAAGTAAAAATGCGATCCCGCTTTGCAAGTCTGATGGTGGCCCATTGTTTCCGCGCGCCTCTAAGACTCCCTCCCCCGTCTCCCTCCGCCATCGTGGAATGTGTCCGTGTCCTCTTTGTCCTCCCACTTTCCCGCTTTGCCAACGTCTACCGTAGCCTCCTTTGTATAATCAAAACTCTCGAACAAATTTTCATATTGTTTGCGATTCAATTGGACAGGCAATTTCCAGGCTGGTCTCCGAAAATATCTCCTCTTCTGCGGCATTAGCCTCGCCTTAAGCCACCCTTGGCCATTTTCCTCATTATCGCGTAACTCGCGAGGGACGTATACCTCGCGAAGGCAATGCCTCCGAGCGTATCTTCGCCACTATTTATCTTAGCCATCGATGCTGCTTCATTATCCTCAATTCCAATCTCTACTTTACGCAGCAACGGACTCCCCGAGGCTAATCCTCCAACTATCTAAGTTCGGATAAAGCAAACTTGACGTTACACGACGCTGGGAAATCATATATTAACTGAGAACGTTCGTTGATCTTAATTACAAATCGAAATGACATGAGCGATAATGTTACATTTTTAACACAGGCTCAAAAATATGAAAATGAAAATAGAATCTTAAGTCAGATAATAATCAAAATTTAAATATCAATATTTTCCTTTTTCTTTTTAATAATGATTTTCGTTTAACAAAAGATAGATTTGTAAATAAATAAATCAAATAATCGTAAAACTTATTTTTGAAGAAAGCGTTCAATTACCATTTTGAGTTTACAACGACGACATAAATCCCTTTAGTAGAACATTGATTATAACTACTACTCACATTTTATGCAGCAAAAATATGACCACTATTTTTCAGCGATGTATGTTCTGAATTTTTCAATAAACGCTCGTCGTGTGCTTTTGACGTTCATACAATATAACATCATAAATGTGCACCGGTGATAGAATCGCAGAAATTATAAAGGAACATAGCACGATTGCGCAACGTCGCTTTCAGCGTCGTCGGGAAGCTTGTTTATGCCTCGTCGCTTAATTGCGAGGGATGCCGTAACTCAGTTTTATGACTTGTCATGATTCATTACCGCGATAACGTTCTCTAACGCAGCCGCAGGGAGGCTTTTTAGTTAGTTTCCTAAATTTTTTTTACGTATATAATGCAAGCTCCCTTTGTGCGAGGCGTGGCCTCGGCTTCTCGAGGAGACTTTTCCTTGATCCATTAGCCGAGTGGACGGTAGCGCGGCTGATGTTGTAGATTAACCCGATGTTAACCCGAAGAAGGACGTATTACAAATAAGGAAACGGACCAGAAAAGCGGGCCACATTGCTCGTATTTCCCGGACCCTTCTACGCCACTAGCAGCAGGCTGGACACGTCCCACTCCGACAGGGGGCAGGAGCAGAACCAGATTAGAACCCGACAATCAAGCCAATTATACACTCCGGTGACGCTGACCCAGCTTCTCTTCTAGCCCTCTGTGCCGCCTACTTCACCCTCGCTACTCCTCCCTTTCTTCTCTGGAATCTGGAAGGTTCTCTCCCTCTCTGAAAGGCTCTTCTCTCTACGGCGAGTCGCGCCGAAACCCTATCCGAGGAACTCATCAGATCTCCCGTAATCCCCGTGGTACGAGACCCGAACGAATTGCCCACGGAATTAAGCAGCTCGCACGAGACATGCAATACGTGTAAGACCGTACGAGCTGCAGAAGAGAGGATCTTCGGGAAGCACAGATAGCTTGTATCGTACACCACCGCAAAACGTTTCGCGCGATGTAATTCCGTTAAAGAGAGGAGAAACTTAATTATCTTGCTATCAAAAATTCATCGTCTCTCAAAGCTAGCGATAAACTTCTCCCGTCTATCTATTTCTCGCTATAATTATTTCTCAATTATGATTTATGCAGCCGACAAGTCATTAGTTATTAGCAAATAGTAATCGGTATTTCAAGTGTGCCGTATTTCGATCAGTCACACAATCTCCGAATAATTTAATTTAATCTGTACGCTATCTTATTTGCTCTTCTATCTAATTTTCTCTCAATCATGTGATATCGTCGTCGATATAATTTGCTTTCAAATTAATACAGTACATCTTTCGATAAAAATCTTAAAAATTATTCAACCTTCTATCGCGACTTCTTGATGATAACGAACGTAAATTTACCGAGGATATTGCATTACGTTCATACGCGTAAAACCAGTACAACGCACACTGCCCTTTTAATTGCAGAAACGAGAGTTAAGGGGTGTAGACGAGAAAGATGAAGAGACCCGACACTTAGTTCCTCGGAGGGACGGTTCCCTCCGGGCCAGAGTGACGTAGCGAGATCGGCTGAGGTCCATGTCTGAAGGAGCACGAGCGGCAGATTGCAGCCCAGGTCTTTGGAGGATCATCAAATTAGCGGAAGAGTCTTTGAGGCGTCTCCTGGAGATGACCAACTTGGCTGGCTCGTCATAGCCTCTCTAACCAGAATTATGCCCCCCGCGACCCTTTCACCCGAATGGAGTTACAAACTTCAGCCTTCCTACCAGAGATAGAAAGGGCTTCCTTCTTCTTTCCCTTTCACGTTCACCTCTCTTTCTCACGTTCGACTTCCGTCTCCTTTGCCGCTGAGCGTGACGTTAATGTCGGTTGAATGCGACCGAAGAGAACTCTCTCTTTCTCTTTCCCCTTCGGTGCCCAAAACGACTGGACCGACAGCGCTTTCTGCACCGGCTAGATATAAATGAACGAACTTCTACAACCTACCGGGAAAAGACATTAGAAGTGAACAGTTTCAGCCGCGGATTACTCGCGCAAATACGTATCACCAAAGTAATGCTCACCGCCGGTATACTCGTATATATTCGTTCAGCTGACGTAGATAGATTTTATACTGGAGTTTAAAACAGATCTGAAACATATTGTAGCTATCAGACATATCGCATATTCACAAGTTATTCAGAAGTTTTTAACTTCTGTAAAATATTTGATAGTTTATATAATATCTGTAATATTAATAAAACATTAATTCTCAAAAACAAAAAGTGATCTCAATTTTTCAACTTTTTCTTCTTATTCACTATTAAAAATTAATTGATAATTTCTTGTTATTAAACATTTAATTTTCGATTTCGAAGTTTTTTATTCTTTTAAAAGAGAAAAAATTAAGAGAGGATTTTCATTATACATCTGAACGGCGGTATTCAATAATTCTCACGTTGGCCGAGTTGTATCATGGTAGGCCGGTGAAAAAAAATGTTTCGTGCAATGTTTAACGTAGGCGCGAGGCGATCGATCGAGGCACGCAACGGAACCGAATCGTGCGCGCGAGGCGGATGCCGAAAGTCTCGTAAAGCAAAACCGCGAAAGCGCGCGTTTTGTGGTGGTTCCGCGTCGACGAAAAATCAACCGTATACAACCGGCGTTGCGCGATGTGTATCGGATATTTTTAACTCAAGGTGCCAACATATTCTCCTCTCGCACGTGCCTAACATGACGTATGCGCGCGCGAGCTCACGGAGCACACACGGAATGTTTTATGGCCGGCCCTTCGCCTCTCTCTCTCTCTCTCTCTCTCTCTCTCTCTCTTTTTCTCTCTCTTGCTGTAATGTATGTACTACCAAACGCGCGTGCAACCGGCCTGATCGACGGAAACTAGGGCAGAAACATAAAGCCTGTCCACTGCCCGATCGAGATACCGTCGACAATACCTGAACGCATTGGAGGAAGGACACTCTTTCCATGCCCTCGCGCGTAAAGGTGAAGCGACCTATCGCTGATAAAAAAACCCGTTGGAAAAACCCCCAGAATATTTTCCCAACACTTGCTCGAAACTCCTCTCGCGTGTTCGCCGTACGACTACGGCTTTTTGTCCGCGCGCGGGCGGGCGAGCGAGCGAGCGAGCGAGTGAGCGCGAGGGCTGTGTAAAATCCGATAAGCCCGCGTGTAAATTACGTAACGAAAAAAGTTGGCTCGATATTGACTTGTACATGTCACAGGATTACGAGACTCCATTGACCTCGTTTTCGACTGACAGTTGCGCTGCGCGATAGGCAAAGTCCATTAAATGAAATCAAGAACTACAACGGCGTCATCCTCTTACCTGCGACGGGCAGGGGGGGATGGGATTTCCAATACAGATCCGTGGTAATGCACTCGTAACTTCATGATAGTACCTTCATCTACACAATGACGTTTACTCTCAGGATAATTTTAGCCAACTAAGCCGGCAGGAATTGAGAGCGGGCGAGTCGATCTTTGTCGGAAAACCTAAAATGAACGTGATGTCAGCCTGGCTGGCTGGGCCGGCGTAAATATTTATATTAGACACGTGCCGACGGAGCAATCGCGAGATGATTTAAGTAAATGGACGGTATATGGATGGAGACGGGGAAATCGGTCGGAAATACGGTAACGTCGGTGAGCAAAGAAAGTTAGACCGGCTGATATTTCCGCCGAAATCTCGCTGATATTTCCTCCAATACTTCTGCTGTTTAAAGAGCAGCTGTCTGGAAATAGTAACGGCTAATGGTGCCTCGAGTGTTTGCACGATCTTCGACTATTTTTAGGTATTCGCAACGCGAATTTCGTAGCTGCCTATATACATCTACATCCAACATACTGTGCACCACGTACCACCCCAAGTGTATACAAGTTTTTCCTTTCGCGTAGTTTCCGCCAAGAACTATATTGCTACGTCTTGCGATCTTATTCGAGAAAAAATTTATTATAATCGTAATATCGTATTGTATAATATATCGTAATCGAAATATTTATGGTACGAATAAATTTGCTTTCCCGTCGTAGGTAGGAATTTACGTCGAGGAAGCTATTGCCTCAAATTCGGTCTCATTTTATTTACTTTAACGTTCCCTCTGTTCTAGCTAATCCTTACAGAAGTAATGAGGAGAACTTGCGGTTTCGCTCCGCTTCCTATTTCTTCTTACTTCCTTCGTGTCGGATATTCCCTCTACTTCTCACGGAACAGTTTACTGCCCTATGGGCTGCACTCGGTATCGCGACGTGAAAATAAGTTCGGCACCGGGACTGGCCACGAGGGGCGCGTCCTTGTTTGCCCCGGCAAATGGTAAGGGGTTTGCTCGCGCAATTCCTATTTCTCGCGTTCCCCGATGTTTTCCACGACCGCGTCGGGGCAAATAAAGTTTTCTCAATTTCCACGGGAGATCAAGCCGCCGCGCGCACGCAAGTGCACGGCACCGTCGCCGCCGCCGCCGCCGCCGCCGCCGCCGCGCGCCGTGCACGTTCGCCGTCGTAAAAAGGTCGATTCGCGGTGAACGAGCTCTGTACCGAAGAACCACCGGGTCGAGTGCCGTCGTGATCTCGCGGCGAAATGAGCTTTGCCCGCCTGATCAAACTTCTAAAACTGGGACATTATTTTTCCGCCGGAGGGACGCATTCAATTTCCGTTTCGCGCTCGTCCGCGCCTGTCTCTGAAAACCCCGTCGAGGATGTCGCCAGCAATATTAGAAATCGCGACGATAGCTCAGGAGGAAAGAAGAGCAAAAAGATGAGTCCCTGTACAATCGTGCAAGTGGATAAAGAGAGAGAAAGATATTTCCGCGATACACCTAATTTCGTGATTATCTTCTTATATATATTTTTGGATTCTCTCATTTTTAATATTGGGAAATGTAGGAAAAAAGAAAAAACAAAACGTATATCACGAAATTGTTTCGTGTCATGAGAATAAACGTACCGTATCCATTTGCATTATAATTTGCATTCGTTTAAAGTAAATAAAATTACAAACCCAATGTAAAACGGTGGTAATTCTTTCACGCAATTACATTCGCATTAACGTAATTGTTTCGGCATAAAAAAATAAAAATTGTGTTAGGATGAAAATACTCGGCTGAAAATATCGTGCTGTTTTAAACGGGCTTGTTTACCCGCGAAATTAAAAGGCGCCGCGCGCGCATTCGTTGGCGGGAGCGATTTCTCGATCAAAGGATTAAAGCTCCGTGAAATCGCGCGAACGATCCGGTCATCGAGATCCGGCCCGATAGCGTTCCGCCGTCACGCCGAGCTGTTTCAATTTTCCTATCCTGGTCCGGTGGCGGCAGAGTCGTTCCCTCCTTCTAATTACTAGCTCAGCCCGGTGTAATTACCCGCTACGCCTGCACCGCCACTGCCGACGGAAAAGCGGCAGCGCGACTCGATCGACGATGGCGGGGCTCTCGATTTTCTCCCCGCTCGTCGTCGAGATGAAAACGCGAATCGCGCGGAAGTGCGACGAGAGACCGGCCGCCGCGAGTCAATAACGGGTCGCTCCGTTCCGTGATTTGCATGACAATCGGCTCGACTCGAATCGTCGACGTCGTCATCAGCGTGACGGAATCTGCTCCGTCGTTTCTCAAAGCAAAAAGCCTTTCCCTTCCCGTGAGCGCGCGTACGCACCGCCGTTCCATCCGAGCTTTTACCAATCCCCGATTCCCCGATCCCTTCCTCCCCCTCCCCCCCCTCCTCCCCCCCGCTCCGTTACCGCGATCCTCGGCAGTCTCTGTCGCACGCACATCGGGACCTGCACGGGATTCCGTCATGCTCTCGACCCGGCAAGTTAAGAGCCCTAATTAAATTCAGTCTGGGTACTCTTACCGAGCTCGGTCCATCGTTCATTAAGCGTCGGATCAAAGTGATATTCCCGTAAAGTAGTTCCACTTCGTGGTGAGGGTTCACCCTTCCTACCACCCTCATCTCCCTCGACACGTTCCACGCTCGCTATCACGAGGTAGGGGAGGGAACATCGTGACTTTCCTCTAGAGATGTACGTGAATCTTTTATGCCGCCGTCGTACGAACGATTAATTAACCGGTAAAGTCATTGCGAAATGTTGTCTCACGGCTGAGAATAAAGAACAATGAAAGATCTGCCCTCGTGCTCCACGTGGAGATGCTGATTTTCTCGTGAATTTCGTAGATACCGCATCGATATTCGTATCGCATAATTCCCTCGAGGAAAACGTTTTTCTATTTTCTCTTTAGATCGATTCTGTTAACTAAGAAAACAGCTTAAAGCAACAGAATATCAAAATACGCGGAGAAAAATGTGAGAGATTTTACATTCGTATTTATCTGACAATTTCAGACGTGGATCTGAATAGAGAGATAAAACAGAAAGGAAATATTAATTTTTAAATGCGTTATGGATTTGCGAGTATTAAATATTATGGATTGTAACTGCAAGAAATAAAATGATGTTTTATTAATAATTTATCATATCTTTCAATTACTAAAGCAATATTGAAAAGTAGAAAAATTGGATTCAAAACTCTTGGAGTATTGTGAGTCTTAAATTGAATCTGCATCGAGTAAGTGATCTCAAACAAAAAGAAAACGAACTTTCCTCAACGAGTGCACAAATGATGCACATATCTGCATTTTTTCGCATTTTTTCGCTTTTTAGAGCGAAAATACGCATTATAATTTTTGAATAGAATCGATTTGTTCTATTTCGATTGAAATTAGAATTAATTGAATTAATATCTATATTTGTAGATACGTCGTAGCTCTATTTAGCCCAGCTAACAATATATTAGCTTGATAGCTTCATATCAGAGCTAGAATAGCGCTCTTATACGATTAATAGCCTCGGAATGAGCCATAGAAAGCAACGACTTGCAGCTGTTACACAGGGGGGATGTGAATAATTAGCGGCTGATGTAATTCCCAGATCATTAATAATAATAACATTTCAGATATATATAATTAAACGGGGCGTGTGATATTTTACGACGTAATTATACTCCGGGCTTTCTTTCTACATGGGTATCTATAAAATTAAAAGAGAAGCTTATCGTACCATCATAAATTCATCGTAGAGATAGGAGATCTCCGGATAGGCGATGAAGTCGACCATGTTGTTGCGATGTATAAACTGAATAGCAAATAACGCGGCACTAATTCCAGATTACACACGGGGATAAAACTCGACGGACCGAAAACGGTCACTGCAATTCGGTACGCGTAATTTTCACAAATTCCCTCTCTCAATGTATAATCACAACCTTAACGTCGTCATATAAAATCATTGCACTGCATAACTTCACTTCAAAAGGATCTGACAATCAAAGGTGAAATCATCAATCGTACAAAATGTTAAATATAAAACGCTAATCACTGTCACTAAAAATGCGCGCGGCACGACGACGCTCATTGACGATCGTCTAAAGCACTCTTGTTTCTGGCAGAATCAACAGAAGCGACGCACGTGGCATCTCGAATTTATCAAAATCATACTGATCCAACGTGTGTGACAATGCAAAACTACGAGGCCTGTCGAATGCGCGCAAAATCTTTCCTTCGAGACGGACCGGAGAGACAGTTGCGGAATTTTCTGATACGTTGAATACGTAACCATCTAAGCGAGGGAAAGAAAGAATGAGGGAAAGGAATGGCGCCGGAGGGCGCGTGTAACTATTCCCAGGGCTGTATCGAGGGAATCGAAAGGGAAGGTCCACGAGGCGGCCACGAGGGTGGAAAACGGTCGGCTCTATGCGCGACGTTACGCAGACAGAGGAACGAAGGGAAAACGCGGGGGTGTATACGCGCGTGTATGTACGTCCGTGCGCAAGTGTGTTTGCGTGTTTAATACAGAAGAAACGAGAATCCGGCAGGCCGCGCTTGCGAACGAAAGCACAAGGGAGAGTAAGCTCGGTCACTGAGGCGTCGCCACTCGGCTTGCTTCTCTTCGGGAGTGACTCCCTCCTTGGGTTCCAATCCCCTACCATTTCCATTCCATCCCTCCTCGGCGTTCCTCCATCTTCGTCTATTTCCTACTCGTCTTCGCTCGTCTCGATATCTTTTGCCTCGCGAAAACGACCCTCGTCGCCGCGATGCGCAGCCAGATCCGCGTAATTGTTTGATGGTGGTGACTGAGATCTCGTTACAACTGAATATATAATAATCACGCGACAATTACATGACGATGTAGCGATATTTTATGCTGTGTACGCGAGATATAACTATTTTGAATATACTTCATTGGTAAGTTATAAGTCCCTTTTCGTTACGAAGATGAAACCGGAGCATTATGGCGTGAAAGGTACATGGCTCTAGAAAAATATACCTAGTGAAATACGAGGCGAAAAGTTAACGTTAATGGTGAATTATCTGCAGCTCTGTATAAATTAAGGTAGCGATAGGAGGTTCGCGAAAAACCGTCATTTTTATTGTTACGTCGCCCGCAGACAGTGAATTATACATAGTGGACACTCGGAGTGACTGAAATCGTTGAAACGTCATTGAATTTAAGTGCGCGGCGCAGGTGCACGCTGCAGTTGCAAAAACTTCGTTAGGAGGGTATGCAAACAATGCGCGGGTTCGGACAGCTCTGTTCTTTTCTTTGGGCCTTCGCGTTCACGAGCGCACCTGACCGCCCCGTTTTTCCTCCCTCTTTTTTTTCGGGCTGCACGTCGAGTTTTGCACGCGCGAGTATCGCCCGCCTTATGCAAATTCGCGTGAACTCCGTTCCCTTTCGCTGCCCCCCCCCCCCTCCTCTCCCGCAACCATCCATTTTGCCTTTTCGCTCTGCGCCTACGTTTCTTTGCCTTCTGATACTAGAGCAAACCCGATGGCGCGACACCGCCAATTATACCCTCGTAAATCGGCCCGCCAATTTGTCACCCCAATTCGTCGGTCTGAATTTCAACGTTCCTTATCGCGTCACCTCGACATCTTCGCCACTTAAGCCTTCCCCCCTGCCTCTCTCTCTCTCTCTCTCTCTCTCTCTCCTTCATGATTTCAACACGGAAAACGAAGATTTTTAGGTGAAAAGCAAGCGTGAGCTTTAATGCATTTTTTTTCAATTCTCAGAGAGGAATCACTGCCAAACGATTACGTGCAAAGCGGAACATCACTTTCCATGTACAGCACGTTGCTCGCGCGCGATGCCACGAAATTGCATTTTCATTCGACAATTCTTATGATACCAATTTGCCATTTTCAATCGATCTTTATGGTCCCTCAAAATGTAGTCGTTTCCATTTTCCCCGAATATCGCCGTGGATCCGAGATTATAACGTTCACGAGCGGATCGGATCCAATTTACAAGCTTCAACGCGTACACGAATTTTTCTGTCGCTCGGAAGATATCGGCGAACATCTGGCGATCTGTTAATGTTGAGGCTGCCTAGACCAACACGACGGCCAAGTTTCAGGCATGGCTTACGAGGTAAAGCAAATAAACAGGAATTAAATCTGGAAGGCTTTACCGCGCGGCGAAAAGATCCGGATATTTCTATGCGGATTCAGTGCAGCGCAAATGAGATCGAGGAAAAAGAAAATACGGGGGAAAAATAAGGCATAAGTAAAGTCCGAAGGGAGATAATCGCGATGCATTCGGATCCGCCGGATGAATTGCATTAAGCGAATCGTTTTCCGGTTTCTTCGCGAAAGAGATAACTTCTCATCGCCTCGGTCTTTAATTCCGGCGAGTTACGTAATTGTTATCCTATCGCGCTTAATGACGTTGATGTTGATAAGTAAGAGGTGAGGTCTGCGGTGCCGCCGCGTGTACGTGAGAGTCGAAACGCGCGTCGTGGTACGCGCTATTAAATTTAGCGTTCAAGGAAGGAACGGGGGGGGGAGGGGGAGAGGGGACCTGAATCATCGGACGTATGTATAGCAACAAGTTTGACACGCCACGTCAAGCCGCGGTAGAAGTATTACGGAAACGACCGGAAGCGCGGGACGCCCCCGAATACTTTTCCATCGCTCTCTGTTTCTCGCGTGCGCGCGAACGGGCGCGTGCGCACGTGCAACGATCGCTTCCGCAGTAAGCGCGTGCTAAGTATAGACGGTGTGTTGGCCAGCGGCATTGTTATTGCTTGCAGCGCTAGCAGCGGCGCTGCTCGGCTTTGGGATCCGTGTTTATGAAAGGTCCGAGTTGCTCGCCTCTCCTCCCCCCCCCCATCTTCCCCCCATCCCGCCAAGTTATGACCTCAGATGTATTTGGATATTACGACTCGAGTAGGTCACCGATCGGAGCAAACACACGAGCGGGTGTACACCGTAAACCGCGCGTACACACCACCGACGCGGGTGTTTAGTTGCGTTTACAGGAGCCGTCCCAATGAATGAAATCAGCGTCTCGGAGGAAGCGCCGGAACCCTCCCTCGGAACGGCTCGTAAAACCATTCCGGTGAATGTAAGCGTTAGATTAAGATTTGCATAACCGTCGCGTTCTCCGGCCGAAGCGTTTTAATGTGATGATCGGGCTGACGCGACTTATGCATACATAGCTCGACGCGTTACGTAACTTTATGCAACTTCATGCTGAGATTGTAATCTCCACGAGCCCGCGCGATGAGCACGAATTAGCGTAATATATAGCGAAAACTAAGAGATCCTAGACTGGATGCGCGTTGATCAAAGTGAAATCCACAAGCCCTTGAGCATCTGTTTAAATATCATTCTGGCTGCCCTATCTTATCAGGACACGACGTGACCAACGTGACAGAAGGATGAATACATGCCGTTGGCTTGGCGACAGTCAAAGGCAGCTGTTCATATATGCACTAGTTAGTTCAGTATCACGATAGCAATATTCGCGCTCCTAAACAAATCTTGAATTTTATTTTGCCGTAAATATATTTTTTTAATTAGGAGATATGAATAAAAAAGTGAGCTTTAATGTACACTATTCTGCTCCATCGTTATTAAACACATATATCTAGTTTTTATTTTTAGTCTTATCCTTATTCTTAAATTAAATTGCGTCTTGTTTTCATCTGCAAATATTTATTTCATTATCATCTAAGAACAAGTATTAAAATGTTGTACACATAAATATACATGTGTGAGTATCCATATATTGAGCTGTATATTGAGCTGATTCGTTAAATTTAAATATCTGTTGATCAATCATCTTTGCAGAAAGTCATATAAGCCATTTGATGATGTGTTAAAAAAGATTTTATTACTAACTTGCAAAAATGTTTATACTGCTATTTTAATTAATTTTAATTAAAAGATAAACGCTGTTGCTATTTTAATTAACTTTAATTGAAAGTTAAATATTAGCGAATGCATTTGGCAATATCGCGATGCAAAAATGCAAAAATCCTAACTATCGGTCAGAGTTTCAAGTTAGTGCAACAAAAATGATATATATTTCTGTCGTCGGATTGTGGACTAAACCGCGCAATTTCGGACGGAGCGGTTTCGCCGCGACGCATATATCACGGGAATCGGACGTGCAGATTTTTTTCAGATATATCTCGCGAGCAGCCAACACGCGGAAACCGCGTGCATGCAAAAGAAGAGAAAAAAAAAACGTCGGCGTACGCGCGTACGTGCGTCTGCCTCTTCATAAAGTCATAACTCAACCGTACTCTCCCCCCCTACCTCCCCCCCCTCGACGTACATCCCTCGGCATAACATTTAAAACGATTTCCGCTGGCAGCCGTGCCAAGACCGTAGCAGCGTTGTTTCGGGGATAGATTAACGAAACATAACGCCAGTACTCGCTACGGACTTCCAAGGGGTAGCTCAGATAATGGGAAGGGGCGTGTTGGCACCGCTCTAGCAGTTAAGCAGCATTCAGTGCCGGCGATGCCGGGGCTCGGCCTCCGGGACCGGGCACGATCGATGAAAAATTTCGGGAGTCTCAGGGGCAACCCACAAGTCTTCACAAAGGCCTTAAGCATATACAAAAATTTATACGTATAACCCCAAAAAATATATCTAATAAGGATAATCGCGATCAGTCATATTATACGCAGAAAACGGGGCGGCAATCACGCGATGCCGAGTATCACGTGTTACGAACGTGTGATAAATATCCGGCGAAAATATCTCGGATGTTTCGAAAGATATCGTAACTTCGTACGACGGAGAGCTATGTCGAGTTAGCAACTCTCGGACGGCGAGGACAGCGGTGTATGACCAGCATTATTTACGACATTACTCGCCATAAATATGGGGGAGAAAGAGAAAGAGAGAGACCATCCTATATCATGTTCGGATGTTCCGTACGATTATGGTGCCCCTCATCTTCATCCTTCTTTGCCCCTAAGACCGACTTTCTTGGTTTACCGTAACCGCGAACGCGCGAGGACGTGCGTCCTGCCATCCCCTCCGGTCCGTCTGGAAGAGAAATGCGAGAGTTTCGTGCTGCCGGAAAAAAAGGGGTGTAAGAATACGCGTATCCGGTCCTGGCATTTACGGGGAAGTCCACAGAGAAAGTCTGATGATACATCGCGGACTCGCCGCGTCAGCCATCCCCCATGTCGCGATCGCGCTCTTTCCCTTTATCCCTTCCTCCTTCCCTACCCCATCCGGACTCTCGGCGTTAAGAGATTAACTCGTCACGTCGGGCCATTTTAATATTCCGAATCGTGGGGACGGCGAATCGTCGAAATTAATCGGAGAAACGGCACACGGACACATAAGTATCCGTTACTTTCGCGCGCATCTGATATTTTTTTTTTGCGCGCGCGAAACGCATCTCGATTAAAAATTGCAATGTCCGTGTCGCGCGTACTCTCGGTGGTCACTGCTCCGTGAAGTATATAGGCGGAAATTGAGACTAAATAAATCGATATTTCGAAGTTCTGTCCGCAAACTTGGAGTCGCTCCAACAGTTCTCTCGCTGCAAAACGAATGCAGTGTCGCCTTCTCTCGACAGCTAATTCACGCGTATCGAGATATTCATAATGCCGAACAATTTTGGGTTACGATATTCCCGTATATTCGAGGCGGCGCACATACGCTACGCGACAATACGTCGATGGGCGTTACGCGATTAAGAAAAATATATCGCCCCTTCGGAATTACGTCGGTGTTACGTCTCACAGTATGGCGAACGAGAGAGAGGGAGAGAGCGCTTATTAAGCAAGATCGAGCTAAGATTTCCGCCGGTGGGGTGGCCACGGAATGAAGTGGCATTAATGCGGTATAATTGGCTGAAAAGTAGGTAAACTGCTTACAGTAAACACACTTACCCCTGGTAAAGTCCGCTTCTCATGCAGAGCGTTCTGGGCGCTGATTGCGCTGTCACGGCTGTAGTAGGTGAGGAACGCACAGCCTGCAACAGGAGAAAGACAGAAAACCTTATCCCTCGTGAAGAGATTAGCCGCGCGCTATGACGTTGCATCCGCGATATTTCTCTCTACGCACCACCCTTATCACAAAGGCATCGAGAACCGCGCGACGCACACACGCGAGGATTCGAGTAGGGTAATCACTTGGAGAAATATTACAACGCGCGCTTGCGAAAGAGGTAAGGCTTATCGGCCGGTCGCGCAACGTAGAGCGAAAAGCTTTTTGCACAGCTGGTAGTTGAGATCCGAGAGTCGAAATAAAAGTTTTACGCCGAGTCTAAGGTCGATCATGTGTACGTGATCTCGCCCGTCTTACTACCCTTGCGGTACGCCGTAATTACGTGACGCGAGTCAATGTGTTATCGTAATTAGGCAGGCAGGCCGGCGGAAAGTTCGCGCTCCTCGTAATTGCCGGCGCGCAGCACACATTCGCTTTTAAAACTTTTATTCCCCGTAATCTTTATGACGCACAACGTGTGCGGCACGATGACCGCCGGGAGCCGCGTTCGCCCCGGAAATGTATGGATCTCACGCGGTCGAGAATTGACGCGGATTCCGCGAAATCGCGAGCGCGATGTTGCCGCCGCGCGAAAATAAACGTGACGTTTCCCGCTCGCGCGCGCTCCACCGACGACGGCGACGACTCGGTCACCATCGAAAACCCTCCCCGTCCACCGAGATTTCGGCCATTGATTTTGTCAACAACGGAAGAATAATTTCTATGGGGACACCCGCGGAGATTCATCACCCGCACGACGCGCGTTTCGATTCTCACGCGCGATACACCGCCGCTCGTAAAACACGTCGCCTAATCGCGCCCCGCGGAACACGTTATGCGAGTTCGCTACGCTATCATCTTCGTCAGATAATAATATCGATGTAGCGACGGAAACAACCCGCCCACACCCTCCGACATCGCGCTCACGCAAGCCTCGCGTAACACACCAGGATCATACTGTTATCTCATGGTTGATATAAATAGCCCCGTATTAGTCGCACTTGAAAAGTTCATACGTTGCTTATCCGCCACCGTAAAATTGCATACAGGTTTATAATTTATACGAAGCATATTGTCTCTTATCAGATTAATAATTGGATCAATTTTCGCGAAAATTATCGCGCAAAGTAGTACACCTCAAGATTATCTCTTAATCTAATTCATGAATGCACGAATATAGGAATATCGTTGTCCGCGACAAAATGAATCATTAGTTAAAATTTTATGTATAACATTGTGTAATATAGAGCAGAGATATTGAAAAATATGAATTTATGTTCGTACGGTTAATTCTTGTAGACTACACTCGGTTTAAGAAATAGCGTCGATATCACGGGTTAAAACGATGGTAATTAACCCGAGAATATTGGACGGTGCCTGAACCAGACCATTATCGGCTATCGCACTGTCGAGCAAACCCCTTGGGACCGCCTTCCTATCGGTCTGAGAATTTATTCAAAGGGCCTCTCGGTCCTATCTGATCATCATTTGACTATCTCAACACAGGGAGATGGATGTAAGTAAGCACGCGCAGCGCAAGAGAGCCGCGAACAGACCCAAGGAAAGGCAAGATTGCGCAAATATTTATGACACGACTCTATCAGCGCGATTCTGTCACTTACGAAATTCATTAAATTCATTAAATACACTCACGTGCGGAGAATCCATTCGCATACTCATAATCTCAATCTTAATTTATGACCAAATTACATTACACGCAAACAACTCACTCCTTAGTAATTATCTTGCGCATCGAAAACATCTCTTATTAAATTATTATATAATAATTCATATTATCATAACAGGTTAGTTGTAACATTTATAATCCATACTTCTCTAGTCCATTTAATCCTTTTACCAACTATTTCATTCGAATAAAGTTACTTAAACAAACTAATTGATTGGCGAGGCTGTCGATTGACCATTCGCAAAATCACTCTCTCTTGTATCCACAAAGGAAGAAAAACTTGACTTCTAAAAGATACACTATTTTATGATATAATACTTGTGACGTTTTAATCTCGCGCGAGGCTTTCGACGACGTAGTTTCACGACGATAGCGGGAAACGCACCGGCATGCATGCTTTCTCTGCCGGTCCTCCTTCTTCTTCTCCTCCTTCTCCTCCTCCTCCTAAGGAGTCACGTCGCGCAAACGAGGGAACGAGGAAGTAAGAGAGGCGCGAGGCGCGCACTTGTAATTTTTCATGCGGCACATCGCACGCGTCCAGAGCTCGCGCGGTTATCTCCGGCACCGCAGTACGTCTCATTCGCACGTAGGATATCTAAGCTAACCCGGGGTAAGTCCGCGTGTAAAAACCCCTGAGGCGGAGGAGCGGAGGAAACCGAGCGGGTGGGTGGAGGCGCGCGCGCCGCGGTGGCCGAAAGTTCACGGAGGGGGTTGTAGCCTGCGGCCGGTCACGACGCGGCTGCGGATACTCGGCGTCAGATACGAGAATCCACGCCCGCTCCCATTTCGGAAATGCCCGAAAATATATTTATAAACATCGCGATCGCGCTTATCTTAATTGCGTTGGGACGGCTCGCGTGGCCACCCCTATTCTACGAGCCGGATACCGTCGGGAATAGAAAACTTCGTCGGGGCGGCAAATCGCAAAAGCCCCGGCGGGCCTCCCCGATGGATGAATTAGCTCCCGGCGACGCGGCAAGAACGGGGAAAATCGTTTCCTCGCGCGTTACCCTGAATCTCCTCACCCCCTCCCTCCCCTCCTTCCCCTCCCCCGCCTGGCGGCGCTTTCGTCCTTTTTTCGGCGGAATTCAATCTGCGAGCGACGCGATACCGTCGTCCACTCGGAGAAAATAAGACACTTTAGCCACGAGCGGACGCCGCCACTCGTAACGCCGGTAAACAGACGCCGATCCGTAAATGTGCAAGTTTGACTTCGCTGTTTACCCCGGCCATCAGACGGTCGCTTTTAAAGTATCTATTTTCGAACTGGGACAACCGGACAACCCGGATATCGCCCCTCCCCCTCCCCATCAAAAGTACAAAATAGTTAATTCAAACAGTCTCTAAATAACGAATGATGTTTAGGTGCAATTCGAATCTGATCGCTTTGACATATTTCTAGAAAATTCGCCGTTCGCGGGGGATAAATTCTGATTTCGCGCTGGATAATCGGCGCGACGAGAGGTAACGATTATGGCACGACTCCTCGACACATCCTCGATGCAATCACGTCGCGTCTAGCGGCGTCGGCAATTACGATAAGGCTTACGATTAGCTTGACAGCGAAGCGTCGAGTGGCGGCGTGGCCTCGTGCAAATTGCAGATGAAGCGGTTATACGTTCGGTGGTGTAGGAACAATTCGCTGATTCTAGATAATGAAACAAGCTTGTCATCGGGTATGCGCATAGTCACCCGCGTGTGTCACGACCAAGTTTCACGTATTCAAGTTTATGCATTACGAATACACCGACGGCACGTAAACCGGGGCAAATCGAAGAAATTTATCTCGTCGCTTTCGAGTTTCGAAGATACGAAGAAGCAAAAAGTCGGATCAAAGTGCGTTGCTATTCCTGGCGATAATCTCATAGATGTTTAATCTTCAACGGGTACAAATCTAATTAATTCAATTGAGATTAATTATTACGGCCGGTCCACGCAGATCTCGCTGATCTCGATGTGCGAGACCAATTTGCGAGAACGATCATCGAAACGACGCGTGTTTCTCTCGTGTTGTTACGTTAATGCCCCGCTGCTTGTGCAAAACTCAAATGGCCGAACAATAAGTATCGGTAAGCGCATACGATATGCAAATTAAATGAGGCTGATACGACATAAATGTAGAGCGTCATAAAGTGTAAAAAGAGGTTCTCTGATATAAAGTCACAATAGCGCGATAAAGTAACAACAATACATAAAATACATAAATGCACTATTTCGCGCAACATTGTATTGCCTTTTTGCGCTTTAATTTGTGCCGCGTATAAATATTATAAAGCTAAATTTTCACAATGACGGCGCGAAATCTCCGCCGGTATTGATCGATGCACAATGCTGGTTATTATTGTTTGTAACAATATGTAAACGAATGCAAGTAGCGGCGAGGCTATTGTTTAAACACGCGAGGAAAAGAGTGCATTATATGCAAAAAGGATCATCGTTACGGATTCGCCGTGCGGGCCGGAGGGAGGCTTTCATTCGACCTAAGAAATACACGGCGGAGGCACACATGGCAAATCCAATGAAACCGGATTATAGACCGTTTTATGCTGATCCGAGTGAGACAATACGCTATCCGACGGGCATGAAGGATGCAGGTAGATAATCAAGCGGTTCTTTTCTCGTGGACCCGTATGCGAAGAGGCTGGGCAAAACCCTGAGAGGTATGAGACCGTGAAGGAGACCGTCTAGCTTGTGAGTTTTTGCCTATAAACCTACCGACGTGTATCGCAAAAGGGTGGGAGAGACATGTAGATAAAGAGAGAGAAAGCGGGATGAGAGATACAAACGAGAGTTGATGGCATCGTCCGATGTCGACGAGGGCCAGGCGAGGTGGTTAAAGGGGGTTCAAGAGTAGAAGAGCGTTTTATTTGCGAGGCAATGCGACGGCTAATACACCAGTCACTGGACAGCGTCCAAGTCATAAAATGGATTTTATGACGCCGATCGATACAACGAGATCTCTCTTTTTCCGACACAGTCGCCGTTCCTCTCTCGTCCTCCCGTCGGATGTCCGCCGATGCCCTATATCGGGTCTGTACCTTTCGAGGCAGGGTGGCTTGCGAGTCCACCTCATTCATTCGAGCAAACCTCGTGCTGCGGAAAGAATACAACCGATGTTGTTTCCCCCGTGCGCTTTTTCGAAAACGATAATTTTGTTCTCGACCGATCGATCATTGAGGTTTCATGTATCTATTACATTTTTCCGTTATCACGCGATGTAAAAATATATTCTGCAGACAAGAATTAATAATACTTGTGAGAAATTTCAGTGCAAAAAGGTCTTGAATAAAAAAAGAAAATTTTGTTTTAAATTGACGTTGCACATATCGCCGCACCTTGAAAATATTAAAGTGAAAAGAAATGCGCGAAAGTTAAATCCGACCGGACGTCTAGAGCGAACTCTTTTAACCCTCGAATCATTCCGGCGCTGCTTGTCGAAAATTGGAAAGTAAAAGCTCCCAAGTGACACGGTGAACAGGAATGAAAAGTTTCCCGACCGCGGGAGTCGAAGAAAGAGCGCGTCGCGCCATCCAAATTGCTCTTAACCAGGTACTAGGCGGCCCGGGAATGAGGATTTTACGGTTCTCCTAATGAATTGAAACGAAACGAGCCTCCGGCAGGCTCACCCACCGGGCCGCACCCACACATCACCCGTTATAGTATATACGGAAGTCGGCGTCTCGGCGTCGGGACCAGCTTGCCGCTGGGGGACCACGTAGAGGTGGAATTTGCATCTTGGGCGAAAATTGAAATGCACCGGTACAATGGACAGGGAAGAGTGTCCTGCGAAATGACTTTTATAATAGGGACGCGCAGGGTAATATAGCTGCGGCGGCGGAACGAGAAGCGCTTCTAACTGACGGTACATACCGTACACATCGCCATTGTGATGTACGTGCAGGCGCGCGTACCTTGCGACTTTGTACACGTGGAGGTACACGCCAACACGCCACGAAAGAGCTGCGCGCTGGTGTGTGCGTGCTTACATTTGCGATATCCCGGCGTGGTAATGGTTGTCCATGACAACGGAATTTTCTCCGTTGGATCCTCGCGACACACCGTCGCGCGCACACAGACAATGACACATCGCGCACGAGGGTAGAAATGGAAAAGTGGAGGAGGAGAGTGCGTGTGTGTGTGTGTGTGTGTGCGTGCGTGCGCGCGCGCGCGCGCGCGGGAGAGTGTGCGAGCATTTCAGCGTTCGTGTATTTCAGCCGCACGTCGACGGCACCCCCTCGGTGTTGCGCAGAGGAAATTGAAATATGCAAATAACCGCAGCTAGGTAGCGTCGGTTCTACGAAGGCTGATGTTCCGTCCGCGGAGTGTATCGGCGTTTATCGTCAACATACCGGACATATCCCCGCGTCGAAAACGGGCTTTTTGAATATCGATAACAGCAGGTTATACCCCCCGCTGTATACATCCTGCGCCCTGCATACATCCGCTCGGCCTAGGTGTGTTTGCCGTTTCGAGAAGGCGATCGCGAACGTCCAATTCGCGGCTTATTCCACGACTTATCGCGTTCCACGTCGAGCGGCCGTTCAAAGTACGAGGAACGTACGTTGCGAGTGCATACATTACGAGACCACACGCGCGGAGCCTTTCCCGAGCGCGAATGAATATTCATCCGTTCCTATTTCGTCTTTGCCGGTCGTTCTTGGCGATTAGCAACCGCGCTATTATCAGACGTCGAGTTAATTCTATTCTCCTCGGTACTTCGCAAAAGTTAGCCTCGTAACGTCGGAATGGTTTGAAGTTCCCTCGCGAAGACGGGAGGGGGGGGGGGCGAAGGAAGCGAGAAAGAAGACCCCACGCTACCGCGACCACGAAGTCTCGGTCCATAAAGCCGACGAGTGCGCATAAGTGAAGTGATCGCACGAAACAAAATGACGAATCCGCTCTGTGATATTCTGTGCCATCGACTTACATGACAACTGCTCACGACGCTTTCGAAGAAAGGCGCGGTGAAGGCTGAATTTCGCGATAGACAAATCTGCTAAAAAGAATTGATCGAAGTTCTCTGACACATATGACACTTTTCACGATCATGAATAGTGAATGGAAATTTATTTATTTTTTCTTTATTTAATACCTTTTTATTCCTTTTATTTCTGTAAAAGAACTGTACAAATTATGTGTTTAACTCTTTATCGCAACTATTGGTATAGTTTTCTATCAGGCCTATATGATACAGTGTCACATGACCTGTAAAATCGTTCTCGTCACAAACCTCTGTTCTGTATCCGATCAAAGGCGGAAACTCGGTCAAAGATTGTCGGCCTTTGAGAAACGCTTTTGACCCACGGTGGATAGAAATAGACTGGTCATTCAGTCAATCAATAACCAAATCGACGATTCCACTGAATCATGTCAGAAAATTTATTAAAAGCGCCTACAAATGACAATATCGTTTTGCGGATCGTTCCCTTTTTTCGATCGATCATATTTGTTCAAAATTACGAACAAAACTTCTCTTAAAATAATAAAAAAATATGATACAATTAATAGATATTTATTTGTATCCATTATGAATAAAATAATTATCTATGACCTTTTTTTATAAAGAAATATATACAAAAATGAAATTTAATTTTTATTCCTCTCATTTTAATTTTTTTAGCTTAGAAAAATATATTGTAAAATAATAAAAAATACAGTACAATTAATAGATATTAGTATTCATCGCGAATAAAATAATGACTCACAATCTTTTTCTTTATAAAGAAATACATATAAAAATTAAACTTTAATTTCTATTATTTTAATTTTTCTTAGTTTAGATTGTATCTTCCATCCATTTTTTCTTCAATGTCTATTGCACTATTATTCACTAAAACATACATTATATACATGGATGAAAACATGTATATAATGTGTTAATTTATATAAGTATCTCCAGGTGTATTGGATTCGAATCGCTAAAGCCAAATAACTAGATCAGTTAGCTGTGCGGAACAATGTAAAATCTGCGTGATATGTTTCAATAGTTCTATCTAATTAACCCTATTGCAATTAATAATAGACTACCACTAGCCTTCCGTATTCTGGAGCATTTCCGCTCCCCGTTTTCTTCGCCCCGTTTTCTTTGTTATAAATACATTTCGAAGAGAGCAGAGCATTAACTAAAATGCTCCATTGAAGGTAATTTTTATTCAAAGCGCGACGCTCGGGCAGCACAGCGACGCTTACTTTAAATCTAGGTTTTGAAAGTCACGAATGGTAGAAATGTAAAAATAGTTCACCTACAAAGTTATTAAGTCTTCGTAAGGGCTACCTTGCCGAAGCATTTTCATCGCAAGTAAGATCCCTCTCTCTCTTTCTTCTGCCGCTTTCCTCTTTCCTATTTTAGAGATTCCTTTCTGCTGGTTTCCCCCTTTTCCTCTCTCTTTCGTATCTTCTCCATTTTTCTTCCTCTTCACCTTTCCGCCCTTCGCCTTACCCGCTCCGCTTCTTACAACGACCAAATTAAATACTACGTCCGGAAAATCTCCGAGGAAACTCCTCGGATATTCAGAAGCGTCCTGGATGCACTGCCACGTCCAATTTCAACTACCTTATCTGTACGGTATATCGTCACGGAATAGGGAAACGATGGAATGAAGCAGACGAGAAATAATATGCATAAAAGAAAGGAAAGCAGCCTCCGATATCGCAAGTGATTCCCGAATAAAGAAGCATTTCCTTTCGACGAGAGAAATTGTGGAGTGACAACTTAATCTCCTCAATCGAGCTCTTTAAAAATACGTTTATTAATTTTGATTTTGCCGTATGACGTGGCCTGGCCTGCTATATAGAATGCGAGCACATAGTTTTAAGCCATGTATTTCGCCTATATATACCTGCGGCCCTTCGCTACCTACGCGTTACTTATGTGCAGACATAAATATGTACTTAGCCAGGATTAAATTATTTGCAGGAAGATGAAACGGGTACGACCCGCATAGCTTCATTTCCCCAGACATCTTGAATTGCGCCTATCGCGTGTCGATGAAAATGTGCCTTACGGGCAACTCGCGTTGGTCTTTCCAACGCCGACGTCAGAGACACAAGTACCAGATTTAATTCCGGGGCCGAAGATAGAATGATAATTTCACGAAGAGAATCGAGGATATATCTGCATATATCTTTCTCCCTTTCTAATAAGCGTATGCGGCATGCGGCGTTTGCAGAGGGCGAAGTAGGAAGATCGCAAACAAACGGATATATTGCGGATATAATAGAGTCGCTGATACATATTCGTCGCTGTAGAATTCCGGCTTAATATTTCATCGGCGGTCGCTAGAACGCAAGTGTAACTTATGCCAGTTTAATGACCGAGCGCGGCATTTAATTCAGGCATTTAATAATTCACGATGGTCACAGGGACAATCCCGTACGTCGCGTATCGTAATATTCGCGTAGCTCGTGTATGTTCGAGAGCACGAATGTCGGTTTCCAGTGGGACCGCGACAATGCGTTGTATTACATCGGCTACTACTCAGGTCGCGCACTCCCCCCCTCCCCCGCTCCGCCGCCGCCCCCCCCGATCCTCCTCTTTCCTCTCAGCGAGGATTAATTCATTCTCGGCATGGCTCGTACAGTGGACTACGGATAGGCTATCCTTTCCCCCATGAGATATCTCGTTTCCAGAAGGATGCGTACGAATTTGGCACACGTTTCTCCGATTTGCATCTATATGAATAGGCGTGGATTACGGGATTGGAATAAATTTGGCCGGCTAAGTGAGCTCGGCAATTTATACGGACACACGAGCAACGGACGCGCATATTCTTACGGCGTATACGCGTATACGTGTGTACGCACACGTAGAACCGGACCGGCTACAAACGCACGCAACGGAGGCGTGCTATAAAACTTTATTACGTTGCAATTTGTCTAACCGCGAAGAAAACGAATAGAAAATAAATCACGTCTGCAACTTTAAGGGGCGCCTAAAAGGGGCGATTAAAATTCGCACGAATTTTACGTAATGCGCGATCCTGATCTTCGATTAAAATTAACGAACACATCTAGATTGTAGGATTACGTATACGTGGTCTATAATATTGTTTTATATCAGTGTTTCATATTTTAATATGTGTGTCGTATACGCCACACGCATGATTCTACCAATGTCACAATAATCCAGATACTAGACCATCGAACGACTGGATGATTCGCAAAATTCATCCATCATTTTCGGTTATCCCGATCATTTATGACGATCGTTGTCTCGGACCTCGGCGAGACCGGCCTACAATGCCGCCGTCGGCTGAACAAGAACTTATTACGATCCGTCATTTTGTCCGTTCGCCGCTCGTAACAAGCATCTTTTACGACACCACGTAAAATGGGAAGAACGATGGCGCGGCGCCATAGACGTTGATTGTCGGGGGACTTTCCGCTCTCCTCGCGCTCCGTCGCTCCTTCTCCCTTCCTCCGTCCACTCTCGGTCGTTCCTCTCTTTCCGCAGTCCGCCACCCTGAGGAGAGGAATGGCGGTACATTCCCTAACGGAGGGAAAACCACCGTCGCGCTGAACGGGCGCCCGGGCACGGTGGCAGGAAGACGTTGTTAGGGCTATTGCTCTCTGTCCGAATGAAGGACCGCTCATATTTACAAGCGACGGTAGCAAATGGTCGAAACGGCGAGAGGGTGGACGGCGGTGCGGACGGATGAAACATCAAGGGAACGAACCCGTCAAATCGGCCTGTGGGACTCGGCAACGCGATTCCGCTTCTCTCTATCCGTTCCCGAATCTGCGCCATTTTTATTCCCGCCCGTCGCTGCGAGGGAGGCTGCATCCTCGGAATTCACTCGGGTGTTCTCGTCGAACGTTTCTCGTCACGCGATTTGTAGCGGTGGTGATTTTCAACGAGATAAGGCGAAGATAGGTTCGGCGCACTTGGTGGAACAAATGATCAAATGCTTCTAACAGGATCTATCCGAGGATACATCCCGCTCGACATCGATATACCGATAAGTATACGCGTCAAAGTCACGCAATTACAGATTTTTCCTCGTTTAGAAAATCGAGACTTTTTTAGTAGAATTGAATTTAAATATTTATTCGTAATTATTTTCAACATATCTGTTACTAATATTTCAAATTACTACAGTGAGAAAAAAGATGACTAACTTGACTAAATTTTTCAACTTAATTATATTTGTTTAGTTCAAGTATTTAAGTTAAATTTAATCAAATTAACAACTTTTTTCTCAGTGCAAGGAAATCTTTTTCTCGGTATATTAAATTAAAATTAATGAAATAATCATCATCACTCGACAACGAGGATCCTATTATTAAATTTCAATCTATTTCGTTGAATTTTTTTTAGATTAAATTGTGAAATAAATTAATAATTTTTTCCCGTCTATATCGCCTACAAATGGTAGACTCTTCAGAAGATTGAAAGAAAAGTTTAAAAGAACACATTAAAAGTTCAAAAAAAAAAAAACGAACGGTTAAACTGCGTCGGAAAGATAAAAATTGGAACAAGTGTGCCTTAGGCGAACACTTTTGGAAAAGCGTGGCCTAAATAAGACATCACCCGAAGATAAAGACGGTTTGAAGAGCAAGTCTGAAAAAGAGAGTCATTAAGCTACAAGCAACGTCGCAAAAAGTTTTATACAAATCCTGAAGTTAAAAATGGCAGATATAAAAGATCTGTTTAATAATGATAACTTATGTTTCCTTTCATAATAAATATTACTCGAAAATCTCTTCAAATTTTTGCTGCAATATATAGCGTATAAAAAATATCATATAAAAATTTATATGGAGATCGATATAAAAAATTTTCCATCAAAATTTCTATTCGCTCTATAGGAAAACGCCTCGACCTTTTTCAGAAATTTACTAGTAGTCAATCCGTGCAAAATGTAACGGGCGGACGGTGTCACACACTGTGGCTAAATAATATTATACTTCCACTCTCACAACGCCGTGTGGCGTTTTCTCTTTTCTCTTTGGCCCGTCCTCCACTCTCGTCCCTCTATCCGCGCCCGTGTTCGTATGGATATTTTTATGAATCCATCGATGTATGAACACATGCAATCGTTCGCGTTTATTGTTTTTGTCAGACCAGTCCCGACGTCGGCCGAATTTGCATATTTTGTACCAGGCCGACTGTTCGGTCTATTGTGTCCAACCGACTGCTGAATTGCTCCACATCGAGCATAAGCTCGAACTTTTGCATGACAATAAAAGCCACAATAGTATCGAGCATGTTCGACTGGTATCGCTAACGAAAATTCGCGCGGGGAAAAAGAGAGAGACAGAGAGAGAGAGAGAGAGAGAGAGAGAGAGAGAGAGAGAGAGAGAGAGAAACTGTGAGAAGAAAATAACAAGATTTAGAAATACATAGAAACTGCAAATTCAGTTTATAAACTTTAATAATACCAATAATGTTTCGCGAAGTTATTTAATTTTCCGGCGGATATTGATGTCATTTTCTATTAATATAGTTTATCAAAATCAAAAGTTTCGCAACTCTCGTAACAGAACACAATTACACGATACAAAAATTGATTTTAATCTCAATCTAAGAAATCAATGACGGTCTCGAATCACGTTCCGTCCGATTTATGAGAGATCGATGTCTTTGCATCAATATTATTACAGTCATTTATTCCACGTCGCCCTCGCGTACACAGATCAATCGCGAAATGATTACGAACGTTTCAATTAAAATAAGTCATCCTGCCACTTTTATCAGCTTTACGAGCGCTGTCCGGGTCCACGTGAATTATCTGTCGCGCTTCGCTTTCACCGTTACGATGATGTATAGGCGGCCGCATAAAAAATGTGAACGAGAGTCCACGTCGGGGAGGCGATATCGTGAAAAACGAGACTTTCGGGATTGCAGCGTGTACGGACGGACAAATAGTTCGATGGATCAAGTTTTAATGACCGGAACAGCCGAGCGCCGACGCCGCTATCGAGCCATTGACAAACCCACTGCGGGGGTTTGTTGCTAAAATGAATCGCGCCGTTATTTGCGAACGCATAACATTAAACAGCCCGGCGTGGCCGAAAGCGCGCGACGCCGTTATCGCGATAACAATAAGTTTGCCGATACGATTGTATCCTTTGAAACCGATATTGGCGGCGATATTGATTGCGACCGGTGCGGTTCGAGAAAACTTATGTGATTGACGGAGATTTGGCAACGCGTGCTACTAATAGCCGTGCCGTTTAAAAGAACATATCTGCCATTACAAATCTCACATCGCAAAATAGAGAATTCATTCGCGAGACTTGACGTATATGCCGGGGCGATTCTTCGAAAGCTAAGGGAAACAATTTTTCTATTTCTTCTACATATACACGTGATATACCGAGAAAACCTGTGTACGTTGAAGAAGGTAACTTCATTGCCTTAAAACATCTGCTGTTCCAGTAGATCTTGTGACCAGAATGGGATCGAGTGTACGCAGATGTCTCCTATACTTTGGACTTCGGGGAGCCGTTTAATGATCATTAAAGATAAACTCGATCAGAATCCGAGAGCGGCTCGAAAGCTCAGGAGAAGCACCGGGCGAGTCGGCTCTTTAGGGAAACGCGGAGCATCGGCGGTGGTAAGTACCTTACTGTCTCTCATTCAAACGGAACGTTCTAATGCTCCAAATACGAGTTCGAGAAACGATCAACTTGCTCCGCACATATGTGCGCCCCGCCGACGAAGAAACTAACACGCGAGCGATCGATGACGCGTGATAAAAATACACTCGAGTCTTCGGCGGCGCGACGTGCCGTTCCGGGCGATAAATCTCGCGATTCTAGCGCAAGGACCAGATAGAGACACGTGTCCGTTAATGGCTGGCACAGTCACCGGGTGGCGATCATTGCCAAGCCAACCTACAGCCGCCTCTATCCCCCGCGGCTACGTGCGCGGCTTTCCCAAAGCTCGACTTCCATTCCGGCATCTGTCCGCAGGTACCTTCACGTAGACATGTGTACATATATACCTATGTCCGCGCGATCGCATCTCTCGTTGGTGTAGTCAGGTTGTGTGTTCCGGGCCCCTCTCCGTATGTGTATGTGTATGTGTATGTGTGTGTGTGTGTGTGTGTGTGTGTGTGTGTGTGTGTGTGTGTGTGTGTGTGTGTGTGTGTGTGTGTGTGTGTGTGTGTGTGTGTGTGTGTGTGTGTGTGTGTGTGTGTGTGTGTGTGTGTGTGTGTGTGTGTGTGTGTGTGTGTGTGTGGGTATAAACCGCCCGGATTCTCTTTTTGCGGCGGCGCGAGATCTCAACAAGGTAAAGCGGACACGTTTTCCGGAATCGCCCGGGCTTCGGCTTACCCCCCTGCCCCATCCCCCGTGGAATCGGATTCGACTTAAAGTGCAATTTCGATAATTCACGGCTGAAATACCGCCGCGGAATCTCAAGTCTCGAGACACGGCGGGTGGGTGTGCTGTCGTTGCTCCTTTGCGTATCGATAATCGCGCGCGATTATCCGATAAGATACTCGAACAATTTCCCAGCACCTCCGCGGAGAGGAAATTAACTATCGTATAGGAAAGGCACCTCCGCGGAGAGGAAATTAACGATCGAGATCAGTGCGAAAAGATAAGGTGGCATATGTGGCAAAAATAGGATGACTTCATGGAATATTCGATAAGGTCAAATGCATCATGCTGTATCTCATCCAAGTAGGTCGCGCTTATAAAATGATTTCAGTAATCTCGAAAAGTGGTACTTTCCCTGACTAGCGCGTATCTAGTCTCCCCCGCCCCCTAACGCGCTCTACGTCAGAAACAAAGTGTACGACCGTATATAGCGTAAGTAAACTGCGTGAATCACGGAACGCCGACGAGGAAACGCCATCACAGGAGTAAAGAAAATAAAGATACTTAAATTCGCCTCGTCGAACGAGGTATAGCCCCTCGGTCGGCAAACTTTCTGCCTCTCTTCTCCCGGCCCTCACCCTCCCCTGGCGAGACAAGAAAAGGAATAAGCGTCTCGGACGAGGCGATATCCTTTGGGTTTGATTTCTCCTGGATCGCAATCCCGCTCGGCAGATTCATTGGCTCCGTTTCAATTCCGGCCAGCGGATCAAACACCGACGTGCGGTCGTCGGGTGGCTGACTCGCCAAGCAGGCAGAAGGGAAGTGATGGCGGGTACTTTGTGCCGTCGAAGGCGACAACGACGCCCGACGTCGACGCCGCCAGCGTCGCCTCCGCCGCGCCGCGCCGTCGTCATCGTCCTCGCTGTTGTCGTCGTCGTCGTCGTCGTCGTCGCTCGCAGGAGCGATCGACGCGCAACGTCTAACTGACGACGGCGACAAAGGAGAGGGCTCGTCGTCAACGACGCGACTTGGCAACTCGTCAAGAAGCTTGTAACCCTAACTGTGCCATTGTGCGCGAGGCGCTCGCTGGAAACTCCTCTTTGACCGAGCCTGCTGTTTCGAGCCTTCTTTGTTTTCCCCGGAGGGAACACCACCACCGAAAACGCGCGTGGCATGGGCGTTTATCGTCAACCACCGTTCCTCGCGAATGGACTTTCTTGCATCCTGATGCATGCCCGAGGCCGTGGTGAAGAAATTGGCCGATGCCGACAAAAGGAGTTGGAGTAATGCAATATTACCGCTCGTAGACTTAATACGCTTCATTACTTTTAGGGTTAGATCTAAAGGCCGGCAATTATACAAACGTGACTTGACGTGCACTCGAGGCTGGGAATCGCGAGAAGAGAATAAACATTTTTCATCAAACGGCCACGCGAATCTCCGTCGCGCAATCGGCGCGTGTAACTCGCTCGAAACGAAATTTGTAGTCCCGGAATAGTCGCGATGACAAGTTAATCGTCGTTGCGAGACGGTCTCCCCCCGCTCGACTGGCGTTTGTCGAAAAATGAGAGAGAGAGAGAGCGGTGACCTGCGCTCTACCTGAACCGAAAACGTAGAAGCGAAGAGTGAGATACGATCGGTGATTTCGTTGTGCCAACTGGTCGGTGCACATCGGGGGTGCACGCGAAGTGTACACATTTAGAACAACAAGTCTTTTTGAGCAGATGGTGCGCATCGGCACTCCCATAAACAAGCCGACGCCGTGGTCTATAGTCACCAGTCTCTCGCTCTCCTTCGCTCTCCCTCTCGTCCCGCCCTTCCCTCCTTCTCTATCTCTCACACGTCCTTTCCGTTTCTCCCGCTGCCATTTCTCTTCCTTTTTCGCCGCTCTTCCGCCCGCCGCCGTTTCTCTTTCCTCTTCTTCCGCCCGTTGTTCTACCACGTCCAAGAAAAGCCAATAAACCATCGAATTCCTCCGGTATATTGCGGGACTCCGGGGCTGCCGCTCGGAACCAGCAACAAGTCCCGCGCTCTTATATTCCGCGAGTCGTCCCTCTGCCTGAGCAGACGTTTATACTTTTGCAAATTACCAGCCCGTGGTTATGTGCACGCTCACCAGCTGCAAAAGTGGAGCGAAGGGAAAATCGAATAGAAAAAGGAAAGTGAAGAGCGATATATATATATATATATATATATATATATATATATATATATATATACAGGGTGACCGTTGCCGAATGTCGAATGTACCCCCGCGAGCCAGAGGGAGATATAGGATCAACCGAGACGACGTTGTGCGAAAACGCGACTTTGTGCGCGGTGGGTCGACGATATTATTTCATTTGCATACAATCAAACACACCTACACATACACGCATATACACAACAGAACGATTCCGCTAAGATTTCTCGTGATATCGAAGTGTGGCATTCGGCGTTTGTATTAAAAGCCGTGCTGTCCTCGGTCGATTTCATTCAGGCTTTTCTACATTCCAAATACTTAAAATTGAAAATCTGTACTATCAATTTCCTCTTTGACAATATAGTCTCAAAATAAAAAATAGAAAAGAAAAATTACTAGATTATTTATAATGTGTTCCGGAGAGAATAACCTGCGATCGGGTGACATCTAATTTACGATACAATCATAAATTTTGCCAACTATTCGAAATAAACTGGTGAGAGTTATCGATGATAATGAATGTCTCGCCGCAAATCGAAAACAACAACGTTGCCGGCAACGGGAAGATAGAAGGGTGTTCATGAGGGGTGCTCAGCCCGGTTATAAAACTTATATAATATCTGGCTGTCCAATCTCCTTCTTTCTCTCCTACGTCTTCCGTCCGTTATAAGTAGCGAAGCATTACGTGAGTGGAGAACCGTTTAACAGTGCCAGCGAACCGTGTTCTATCGCGTGGAGGTCTATTGAATTTTTGCCCATCAGGAACCTCCCGAAGCCTCGCTACGCTCGTAAAGTAAATACGTCTAATGACTGTATCTCGTTAGTGCATCGCGCGTGCTCTATCTTTTGGTCAGTGACGGCGACGGCGGCAGCGTTAGACTTCCCGCCTTGTTGATAAAACTTGGGATGACGGGCTTCTTTTCTTCTTCCACGACGGCGTCCATTCCATTTCCATAATAATAGAAGATTCGTCCTCTAACGAATCTTCGCAAGTAATCATCTCTCTATTTCGAATGATTATTAAGAAATATGTCATCTATCTCATAATTTTAAGATTTCATATCGTAGGGAAGTAGAAAACAAGAAAAGATTCCAGGAGAACGAGAGGTTTATCTCTGCAAATATTTTAAGTTACATTTGTGCGATAACTGTCCGCTGCGATCTAATTATTATTCGTATATATATTCGTTGTAAATGTCAAAATTTTAACCTACATTTTTGTACTTGCATGATTATTATTTTTTTTTTTAATAAAATTGATAAATACCAAAAATTATGAGGGTTCAACCAATAAATTACATTTAACGAGCCTTTCCAGAAGCGGAACTTCGAAAAAAACCTTTCACTGAGATGACTGGTTAAAATTTCTCGTTGCGAACCAACACCTTGCGAAGGTCTTCAATTTGCTCGACTGGAGTCTTCCAACTACCGCGACATGGGGATGAGAGGACGAGAGAGATAGGAGCAAGAGCCAGTAGGGAAGAGCAAACTAAGATCTGTAAGCAAACTCGCGATCGATTAAAACGGTGGAAAACTGGCGCGAGTCGTTGTGATAACGCAGATGCACGAGAGCGAGCATCATTCGCGCCCTCGTTTTAATTGGGTGTGCACGCGCATAAATTAACAGAACAGAGAGAGAGATCGGCTAGAGAGATTTGCGACATGTATCTATTCGTATCTGTCGCGCTTTTCTTCACCTCCTCTGCTGTCATTCCAGGCAGATCAGACGAGAGCACTGCGTATTTAGCGAAAGACCATGAATATTTTGCACCTCTCGCCGTGCACCGACCAATGGAATTTAAATACGTCCCGGGCGTCGCCGTGGTATCGTTTAAGTTTCCGTTTACGAGTACACCTTGTTAACCACGCTTCGACGAATGGCTCACGTGCATGCTAGCCTTTAAGGTGTCAGACGTGGTCGTCTGCATTAGTCGTAAATGTTTCCTGCAGTCGCGCGGCTCGCAAAACATCGCGACCCGATGTGTGCGACAAGTGTAAAAAGTGCCTCCGCGCTCGTTATCCGACTGTTTTTTCATCTTTTTTCCCCTCTTTCTTTTCAAACGTCGCGTCCGTTCATTTCGGAAGCACGCGATTAATGTGCTGGGAAATAGAAAAAGCTCGTGTGTGCGTGCGTGCGTGCGCGCGCGCGCGCGCGCGCGCGCGCGCGCGTGTGTGTGTGTGTGTGTGTGTGTGTGAGTAAATTAATAATTCTATCTCACTTCGTAAAAATCAGGATAGTTTTAGAAAAAACTGCGTTTGAGCGAATTTTAGAAAAACTCGATAATATAATAATGAACACACGGTGCATTATTCTTTGATTTGAGCTCGAGGATAAAAATAGCCAAGTTTGGATAGTTAATGCAAGCGCTTAACTTCTTACGGTTTCTCGGATGAAAATTAATCATGACTTATAGCGCTACACGTGACAATCTGCTATCTGACTTCCGGTCGAGTAGACATTTAACCACGGTCTGTCTGTTACGGGACTAATGTAACGTCACCAAATGCGATTATACGATATAACGTAGTGCCTTCCCATTGGCCTAAACGTGGGAAAATCGATAGCTAAATGAAACTGCAAATCCACAATTAGAAACCAGTTATCTTCCCCGCGAGTTAGCAATCGCAGCTCCAGGCTCCAGACTCGAAGCTTTAAAAGTAGCTATCGACGATATATCGACTAGAAAATGGCAATAACGATTATGAGTCTCATTGACTCCATACTGATATAATAGTGGAATTGCATGCTTCCTCTTGTATCTCGATGAGAATAGCTCGAGGTATCAGAAAAGACAACAATAGCTGCGCTAAAGCTTTAGTTAAGAATTATTACCATCGCACTATTCTCTGGTAATTTAAAGAGCGACAGAGGGTAAGAGAGAAAGAGAGAGAGAGAGAGAGAGAGAGAGAGAGAGAGAGAGAGAGAGAGAGAGAGAGAGAGAGAGAGAGAGAGAGAGAATCAGAGAGGAGATATAAGCTTGCACAGTACTATTCCCCGCGTTTCTGCTTCCGCGGGATTAGATGCGTTCCACATATACGCCAAGGTGAGGAAAGCGAACGGGAGCGAAAAGAGAAATAAATCCTCGATTCGGTAATTCCAAGGGTTTCGCGGCATAAATCTAAGTTCTGCGGCTGAGGGTCGGCCGACATAGTCCGCAAGATTCAGGGACTTTTGCCAGAGCAACTTTAATCCCCCGGTAGTTCTCCTCTGGCTGAGTTACGTAGAGCTCCTCCGCGGAAGCCTGCAACTCCGCCGTGGAACCTGATAACGGCCGAAATGCTGAACGGTTTAAAATGTCGCATAAAAATATATAAACTACACCTTTATGAATTTACAAAATAGCGCGGATCGAAGTTATATGTTATATTTCTGTAATAGATACTTTTTTCGGAGTGGGTGCTGACAATTATTTTTGTGGAAATTACGTAAAATATACCGTAATAACGCAAAGCAAAAGTCGTAAAACATCGTAAAACATCGCAAACATCGTAAATGAGACAAAAATCGCAATTAACGCTTCTACCGCAGAAACTTATGCAATCTTCTCCGGTTTTCCTGCCGTTCCGGATGCGTAGAAAATTACGGTAGACAGGTGGTTTCTTTGTGGGTCGAGAAACTTGGTTCTTGCTGCTCCCACAGACGGTGCAATGCTCTTAGAGGTACAGGAAGATACGTTATTAATATCCATAAGAGGCGAAACGGCGCGGTGGCTGGTGACGAAGAAGCAAGAGGCAGAAGCAAGCGGCAGCCAAGCGGGAGCCAAGAGTTACGTGTAGGTAAGTGTTAATCTTGGTGGGTTAACGCAAGCGGCGGCCGCTGCCAAGTCTGCGGATTATCGCACATCTTGTAATTGCCAACCAATCCCACGGGTGGAACCGGTTGGGAGTGGCTAGAACTGTTTGGCATCAAGCCTGATTGTGCTACCACGCTCTCTCCTGTGTAGCGTTTGCCATTCGGCGGGCTGCCGACGTTATTTCCTCAGTGGGGATCCACCCTCGATGCCATTCCATCCTCAGATCGTCTAAATCCTATTCGACGTCTCGACCCAGCCTTCCTTCATTTGTCAACAACGATAGACCACCGGTCCGCTGGCTTTTCGCGGAAATCGCAAATGTCCAATACCGCGCCGTTACATCCGGCCGATATATTATTACTCGGACATTTTCCGCAATTCTGACTTTCTTTCATTTGGCAGGAGCCAAGGCGGTTGCCTTGGTTTCCGAGAAAAATTGTATGTTATTGTCAAGAAACACTCATATCTTTTTATGCGATATTCGCTTGTTACATCCAAAGCCCGAACCGAACCGAAGATTTAGAAAGCAATCCGAGAAATAGTTATTAAAACTAGCTAATGACACACAAAATTTCTCTACATGTAATAGTCATCGCGTACATGGAGAAACTAATTGCAGCAGCCTGCATTCAACGAGTTTGCGTCACGAGAGAAACACTATGGGCCATATGGCGAATATACTGGCGCGAAGTAGAAAACATCTAAATTAAACAACAAATACACGGAGATACGAGGATTTACATGGGTCGTAAAACACGCACTCCCCATTTTGTAGATCCGACGTGTCTCTCGTCGTGTGTGGACCCTTCCACCCGGGCGGCGACCCTATAGAACTGAAGCCACGCAAGCATCACGACGCCACGAGGCAAACGATTTACACGGGCAAAACGCGTATCGAACGCGAGCGAGCGCGTGTACAAGCCGAAAAACATCGTTGAAATATTAAAGTAGCTGCAGAATGACGCGTGTTTGACCAGCTTATCCCTCCCACCCCCTCCCTCCCCCCCGTCTCACCCTTTGTTTCTCCGTCCAACTTATAATTACTCCCCGGAATTGGCGACGGCGGCTGCGTCGTCGGGCGAAACTTCCTTGAGCTGTCGTCGCGACCTCCATCCTACTTGGTGAAATAACGCGTTCGCGGAAATTGCTTGGATCCCGGGGCGCGGGACCGGGATCGTTTCAATTAGCGCGCGAATGCGAAGCGGCGGGTAATTCCGGCTACGCGACGCCGAAACGCGAGGAGATAATCATCTGGAACTCATCGTAAATCCACTAGCCGGCAGTTAGCCGGACGGTGTTATCGTATCGCGTGGGCGTATGCGCCGAATGCGTTGAATCATCGGTTTCGGGCGTAGTCGAGAATCCGAAATACGGTGGATTTGAAGGGAACGGCGTGAATCGAACGCGAGGTCCGATGAAGAACATCGGCAGCGCAGTCGATCGGCTCGGATATAACGCGTTCGCTGTACCAAAAAGCGGTGGCAGTGTGGGTGATGTCACGTGTATTTTATAGTTTCGCTCAGTCGAGGGCGGCGAGGTGTTGACGGACGGGACGTGGTACAACGACCCAACGCAGCCTGCCTCTCATCTCGCTCCCTCCCCTTTACTCGCCCCTCATCACCCTTTCGCTCGTTCTCTCTTTCCACGTTCATTCATTCGGTCTGCCTCTCTCACTCTCTCTTTCTCTCCCTTCCTTTCTCCCCCTTTCGTATATCCTCGTTCCTGGCTCTATCTGTCTTGTGTACACCCCCTATGTTCACCTACCGACTGCCAAAACCACCCCTCGGACGAAACCCAAACAGTGTTGCCAAACGTCTGTGCGACGCGTAGCCTGGCCATTTGCATTTCGTTTGTGTCGCGACACAGAATATTTCGCGAACGCGTTTTATCGGGGGATTTTCGGGTTCTCTTGTCGGGTAGCAGAGGCAGGCGCCAACCCTGTTTGCGTAGCAAACCTGCGACATCGATCTTCGTTGCATCTATGTCGAGAGTCTTCGATACGGTGTTAATATTCGATGACGATACTTATTTCTAACAAGAACGTTTTGAGTATACTTTATTGTATATTTTCCATATCGTCAAAGAATTCAAGTGTTATGGAACAGAATATTCGACTAACGTAATGTATTATTAGCGTTGAAAAAAATATCATAAATATTATATAAAATATAAATATAATATTATTATATAATAATATTATTATATAATAATATTATTATATAATATATAATATTATTATATAAAAAATAAATTTTATAAAATATTAATTTATGTAAGAATTAAATTTTATAAAATATAGAAAATAAATAATTCGTGATGTTTAATTTTTTCAATAACCCGATTTCCAAGTCTACTAAGATCCTAATTCTTATGTATAATACGTGATATTAATCTCACATGTATAATATTAACCCTCAGAGTTACCATCCAGAATTATAACTTTGAAATTTCAACAGACTATATTTTATACCCAGTCAATTCGGAGTTTGTATAGCCTATTTCGTGTATTAATTCCTTCTACTATCTCTCTGTATACATTTCGGCACATTTTCGCATATGAATCTCAGCGATATTACAGTCATAGACTCAACATCATGTTTCCCGACATGTTTCTTAATGGTAAAATTTCTAATAAGAAGAATAAAGCGCGGGAAAGCCGAAATTAAATATGAAGCAGCCTCTATCACCTATGAAAGGCACAATTTGAAGTAGAATGAAGGCGACAGCGTCCACACTAATCACACGGACGAGTCGTGTGTCTTGTCGAGCGCGGGCGTTAAAATTTCAAAGTGCAAGTTGAGTCCACGCGGGTCGAATTTCGGGAGGAAGGAAGCCGCGGCTCCTTGAATTTCAAAATACCGATAAAATATAGAACGGAAACTATCCGCGCCGGTATCTGCGGCGGCGGTCGGAAAGAAAGGCGATACGTCTTGTCGGACACCGGTAGTCACCTCCGCGAGAGATCTCTCCATGAAGTGCAGATGCGGTGCACATATATGTATTATATATACGTGTATATATACGTAATATATAGCGCGCATCGCGCGCGGCGTGCGGAACGTCGTGTCTACGAAGTTGCGGACGTAGGGATTTGCAACGGTGGAATTGTAGGACCGTGGCGGACACCTCTGATGTAATGCGCTGGAACTTTTCGAACAAACAAATCCGCGGGCCGGATACGCGCGAGGGAAGGGAGGCGGGGGCAGTCAATACACGGAACTGGGCGAGCGGCAGAGTTCCGAGGCGAGTGACAGAGCGGTGCCACGGTCCGAAGCAAATTTGGTAAACAATTAAGACAAACGGCAGTTTGGACGTATCGAAACAAACAGGTTGTACTTCATGCCCCGGCGCACTCGGCGTGCCACAAATACGTCCTACTGGCTCGCTTTTTCCCATACACCCTCGCCGTATTTTTTATCAGGGAAAAAAATGACCGACCCAACGTCGAGAATTGTGGCCGGTTGCAAAAATATCCTTGATAAATGTATTGACGTGGAAACAAACTTGAGCGTTGACACTCGAGAATTTCGTGAATCCCTGGTGGTCAGCACTTGCGTTCAATATCGGGGGCGATATACTTCGCGCAGATTCACGACGGCTACAAACAACACGGAGTATAGTTGTTATCGTCCGTAACAAGTTCGTTTATAACAAAAAGTTCCATATCTGTGCCGGCGTGAGCCGTGTCCGTTTTGCCGAGAGATAAATGAAGCTCGCTGTTTAATAAGGAGACCCTCCTCCGAAGAAAGTTCTTCGGTAATTAGTGATTATTGCTGCTACGTATTTTCTCGCGAGTCGCGAGTTAAGGGGAGGAGAGATTTTTCGAAGCTATTACGCGCAAGTAGATTACTGGCGACCCCCGGTGTCTCTCCCTCTTCATAAGGAGGATTGGACCGGAGGACGGAAACGGACCTCGAAACCTGCAACAAGGCCGGAGTTGTGGCGCAGTCTCATATTTTAAGTCTGGTAGAACAATATTAAAAGTACGGCAGCTGCGCTCGCGGCAGCGAGAGAGGGCTAGGACCGAGACGATATTCCGCACCCCCTCCGTTGGGACAGCTCCATCCTCGCAGCGCCAGTCTGCTAGAAGCTCCCGGTTCTTTCCTCTCTTCTTACTTCCCTTTCTCGCAGTCTGCACTTCACTCTGTAGCTAAGTTCCCCCTCCGTGCGAGGGTGCAGCTATGAAATAATGCGCACGTCGTGAAAAATCCGTAAATCAACAACCTTCCCTTTCGTTTCTTAATGTGGCCTTAATGCATGAAGCATTGCGTGTACAATTTATACTTAAAGCGGATGTAAAAGTTGAGACCGATTCGTAAAAATTAAAGTCGTAACTAAGATGAATTTTCCACTCTTACGCAGCATCCTTCTTCAATATTCCGCCAATACGATCGATTATTTATTTACTTTGTATTCTATATATAAATACTTAATCTCCGATATACGTTGAAATGCTACTAATTGTAAGATGCATAATTAAATAATCGAAAGAAGTTCTATTTTAACTGGCGCGAAGAGCATCTTTCTGCAAAGAGAAAGGGGAAGAAAGAGAGAAAAGGAGTGAACGCACAAGTAGAATGCCTCTCGATCGGTGAAACTACTCGAGTTTCCTTCAGAGTGGAAACTTTCGACTCCGTTGCGAACAGCAAGCGAAGAGATGTGAAGAAGCTCTCCCTTTTTCTCTCTCATTTTTTCTTCCCTCTCACACTCCGCCCCCGCAAACTACCGTCATCCTCACCCACCCTTTTCTCTCCCGTTCTGTTTTGCGACGTGGTGGAAAGTATTTATCGTGACTTCCCCTGCCACCGAGCACGGCTCGTCCTTCCGTCCTTTTTTCGTCAAGCGCGATCCGTGCGCAAGCGAGGGGTTGATGCGGGGGGGTGGGAGTGGGACCTTATCAGCCGCGTCTTCCAAACTGCGGAAAGCCCCGACCCCGGCTACGGGAGAGGAGATTTGATAAAGACCAAACGGAACGAATCGGGGAAAACAACTGGAGTGCATTTGTCTGGATCGCAGAAAGAAGCGGACTACTCTTCCTAAGGAGTTCCTTCTATCTCGCTATCTCTGGCCCCTGCTTTGGTCTTACGGAGCAACAGACCTTCGACGACCACACTTATATTCTCCCTCGCTACGTTTGTCCTACATATGGCGAATAACATAAATGAAAATTTCAACCCGCAACTAGCTGAATATAAACTCGACCAATTATGACTAAACGTGAATAAATTAATAATTTTATATGTATGCTAAATGTAGAAATAAGATAAATATTCTAATAAAAAATATAATACTGCAATTGTATGAAATTTTATGAAATTCTTTTAATAAAAAAATTTAATTCAGTTCAAGCGTCTGAAAATGACGTTCTTCATACGTTTTGTCTTTTTTCAGCACATTTATAACATGTATTATTTGATGAAAATATATTTGAATAGCAAATATATCATTCCATGTTATTTTTTTTTTCTAATTTACCTTTTTTCAGAGATGGTATTACATGCATGATAACTTTGAGAAACTATAACGACTTAAGTTATTTTTCCTCTTGCACTAGTTAAGTCACTTTAGCGTATTCCGTATTAATTCCGGTAAGTAGAAAGTGCTCAAAGAAGGCGAGAATAGAACGGGGGTACGAAAGCACACGCCGGTGGAAGCCGGTAAACGATGCGGTTTCTTTCAACCCTCGGCTGGGCGAAAAGCGTTGAATGAATAACGCCACCGCTCGAGGCGTGCGTAAGTCGATAAAAACTACATCAATTAGACGTGGCCGTTGGTTTCGCGAATTTTAAGGGCTGAAAGGCGAAAGGCGAATTAAACTGGGTGCGTGTTTCCGAACTTTCGACGTTTAAATACCGTCGTTCTCGAAACTGGTTTGTTATATCGCGCCGTGTTCACTGTTCAAAGTGAGCCACTACAATCTCGCGACGCGGCGCCGCACTTTTGAACTATATCCATGGTCAAAGAGACAGCTAAATTCCAGGAACAAGAGCGATGAAATATCTTCTAGCTCTTAAATGCATTGTTTTACTGTCGCGCGGAAGATTAATTGCGTATTGTGCCTAGTATGTAAAACGTTTCGCTTGCCTGCACACGAAAATACAAAATGTATGCTCTACATAGCATTCGCAGCGTTTCAATTTGCCTATCTAATTACCGTTTGAAATCACGATTGTTACTCATTAATTTCTGTGATATGGACAGCTAACATTGGATTCTGCAAATTGCTGTTATCTCTATTACAGATTACATCTCCCGTAAAATACAGGATGGCTGATAGCGCAACTCATCAACGCTGGTCATGCAGGTACAATGTTCTCCGGTTACCGCCGGTTATTCGGTGAAATTAAAAAAAAAAGAGATCCATGCTTTGTCCCTGCCATTGTATAATGTGTGTATATCTCGCAAGCAATTTTTACTCACGGTCGCTCGTAATTATTTCCCATAATCGCCGCGAATTTCGTTCGTCATGGCGAACGAAGGCGCTCGTAAAATATCGCAATGCGAAAATACATTTATTTGAATGAATGGCGCCGACACACGGAACGCAACAGATGTGTAAAATATAAATATAGCGTATTAGCAGTTGCCAAAATATATAAACATGGCGTTTTAGCAACCGCAGCACCATTTTCCGTCCGTATATGCCGGGGAATTTCTGGACGCGCTTTGACGCAAAAAGATCTACAACAAACGCCGCGCCAAAAGCGCGGGGAGAACAGCAAGCGGTCGTGATCATAAGACGGCATAATTCGCTCGCGCGAATAATAAATAAATCGCGACGAAAAATACATCGCGAACGCATAACCGCGCGCCGTGATTAATTAGCGAACCGGAACCAGACGATTAAAATGCGGATAGCGTGACACGCGTGCGTCGATGTTGTGCGAGGTGCATTACTCAGGAATCACACGGTGCCATCCGCTCGCGCGTTTTATTCCGCAGCCGTATTCCGGCGACGGTAAATCAAGCCACGTGTCATTTACCCGAATACGTAATGTATCGCATAAATATACGCGCCCCGCACGCATATCCACGCGAGGGAGTCCGCGCGGGGAGATGCGGAGGGCGCGAAATTTTTTCCACCACCCTCGAGGGAGGGGGAGGGAGCCGTCTGTCCCCCGCGACACGAATTTTCCCTCCTCCGCCCGAACCGTTTCCCGAACACCTCTCTCTTTCCAGTTCGAAAACCGCAATCCCTCATCTTTCCCTACATTTACTCGATCCGCGGTGGCTGAAACGTAAACTCGTTCGTTTGCACCCGGACGGTACTCGGACGGGATGTCCGTGCGTTGTTTTTTTTTCTACTTTTTTTTTTACTACTCTGACCGTTTATGCCTGCCACGACATTGGACGAGATAAAATTTTCTGGTATTTCCCTGGAAAAGTCCGGCTAAATTGTATATGTATATATACATATATATATATATATATATATATATATATATATATATATATATCCGTATCTAGCGGTGGTGGCTGGTTGAACTGTAACCAGAAATTCACACGCGAAATATCCAACGCGTGTACTTTAATCATAGTTCGTACAGGCGGCATCGGCGATACCGTCACGTCACATTGCGATACTTGGCAAAAAATATTCGCGGATTGTAATCGCGAAGCAAGACGTAGAATATTGAGAAACAGCTGCTTCACTCGTTCGTCGTATCATCACGAGAGGAGGCGGTATGCGAGCTGTCGTACAGCCGAATTTTTCGCGGTTACGAAATTCTGGCGGAGCCTAAGGAAAAATGAAACACGACGGCGCAGAGAACTGAGCGTAAAATAGTCCTCGGCTAGAAGAATCGAGTCTGCATCAGCTGCTCGCTTTATATAACTTTCCCTGCACGCAACTGCGCTTCTTTCTATTTATATACATGTACGTACAAAAAATGTCAACGTGTGTATGATAGAATTTATCGATATCTTTCGGAAAATTTGTTGTATCCAACAGGACATGCATAAACGCTATAAATAAAGTTTATAAAGCCGATTTTATGTATGTGTGTGTGTGTGTTCTCCTTTCTTTCATGACAAATTGATAAACTTCACTCCATTGGAGATGCATCGAACCGAAGATCCTTTATCTGAACAGGTCATCTATAAATAATAGACTCCTGAAACGACGCAATGATGCGGAAACATCAAACTTGACTCAAGGACCTAAGCAATCAAACGGAAGGTGCGACTCGGGGAGAAATCGGTACAAAATTATTCGCGTAAATTATTCACGGCACGAATACGGCGAGAACGAGAAAAATCGATCGGGGCGAGAAAAACAGAGTGCCGCACTCTCTTTTCCCGCAGTCTGGGCATCTGAAAACGAAATAGATTTTTAGAAGAGGCCGTCGGCCGCTGCTGATGTTGATCGTGAGAGATTGCCTACTGTTGGTATCGGTGATGGCGACGTTTCGCCCCGAGCACTGGAGGCATGGCACGGAGGTTGCGGTCAGTACCAAAGAAAAGAAGGGCAGCGTGGAACAGGGGATCGAAGGAACAAGACCCTCCTCCTCGTAGGCGCGAGGAGAGGCAAGAACAGGGCCAACAACGGAAATAGAGGCGTAGGGAGGCTCCGCCGTCCCGCCTCGTCTTGATCAATACAGCCACGGCCTACTGCTATAGGTAACGTTTCGCAAGCCAGCCTGCTTGCCTGCCTGCCTGTCTGCCTGCCTGCCTACCTGCCTGCTTGCTTGCCTACCTGCCTGCCTGCCTGCCTGCTTGCTTGCTTGCTTGCTTGCTTGCTTGCTTGCTTGCTTGCTTCCCTGCCTGCCTGCCTTGCTTCCTTGCCTGTGCTTGCTTGCTTTCCTTCCTCATCCCCGGCGAGACTCTCCGCGCTATAGATCTGTCTCTTATTCGAAGCAACGCGCCTCGTCCCGTCTCGTCGTGACTGTTCCATCTCGTTCCATCTCCCCCAGCGCTCCCGAAAGGAGATAGTAGGTGTATACGCAGCATCAACCTACCCCACGGGACATGGGCGACCGAGAGAACATCTTCGTCCCTCCCTTCCGCGCGCAGCCCTGTCGCTCGTCTCATTAAAGAGGAAGGCGTCGGATCGCTGCCCCTAAAAGCGTCGTAACGCCGACGCGTTTCTAGAAGATGCAACGACATTTTCGATCAAGCTGCGATATGATCGTCGTTTGTAAAATACAAATGAGTTACAGGAGACAATATTTTTAGATGGATTTTTTAATTAATCCAGAACCTTTCGTTATAAAATATGATAAACGTCATCTTGATGATTTTCATATCTTTTATTGATCTTTTATTGATTTTCATATTATATCTCAATATATGATTTATGATAAAATATTAAAGTAATATTTACTTACTAAAATCAAATATAAATTTTATAATCCTTTTATGTTTTTAAAGCATAATTTGCGAGAAGTTTAATTTAGAAATGATTGAGATTTTGATAGTTTCTCTAAGAAGACATCGGCTTCAAATTCATGCAAGAACACGTCTGCAAATTTTGGGTCGCTATATCAATTATACTTCATACATTGTCATACATATCTAATGATATCGTTAACGTCTACGGTGTAATAAATTAATCATAGCGCTCGTTATAAATTATACTTATAACGCACAGAAATCATGATAAAAATAAGACTATTAATTAAATTTAAAGAAAATATAATAATAACTATTGCGATAATTTTTTAAATAATTTTAGAGAACCGCAATCAATAAATTTATTTTATCCTGTGTATGTATGTTGCATTCAAAATATATAAACTATTTACCAAGTATATATTGTAAAATATTGTTGTCTATAAATGCTTTTTCTGGACAATGGAGATCATCGATACGCGAATAAAATAAAACTGTATGAGACAGCCTCCACCTGTTCTCGCGCTGACGCACTACAAGATATGGCACTTTTCCATATCGATCCCCAATAACTGAATTAAGAATTATGAAACCTTTTTTTTTCGCTGACGTGTTTTTCGCATGAAAGATATACGCCACGTTGGGCGAGCTCGCGGAGGGCTCGGGATACGCTCTGCGAGCGATAGAATTATCTTGGAAATACATGGGGGCGAATATCCCACGACTGGCATAACGGCAAAAGAGATTTAGGGGAGGGAACGAGTTAACGGTCTGCCTCGCGTGCCGCCGTCGTTCGAAAACTCGCGCACTGGTCGCACACCGCAAAAATTAACAGTTAAACAATAGAATCCTGTTATACAGTCGTTACTCGCAAACAGACGTAAAAATAATTGGAGAGACCGGTTAACGTGCGCGCAGCCTGCTCGCGGCATGAGCCTCTCCTCCTGCCTCCCCAATCTCCTCCTCGTTATATCGTATGTGCAAGTTGGGAATCAACGCCACCCGTTCTATCCTTAAACAACCCTTCTATCTGAGCGCATTACACCGACGGACAGACATGAAAGAAACATTCATGCTCGCCCAGACACTTCACCCCCCCCCTCTCTCTCTCTCTCTCTCTCTCTCTCTCTCTCTCTCCATCCCATCGGACCGTCCCAGGTTTGCCGTACGTGAGTTTCCGCCACTGTTACGTGGCGGCTGACTCTTTATAGTCTTTTAATTAGAGCCACTTTGTAGAACAAGCGCGGGAAGGGTTAGAAATGCCGACTGGAAAGTTCTTTAATTTGCCCAATAAATCAGCGGACAGTTCTCCGACACGGCGAGGGAACGTTTATCTCACGTGCGGTTCGTTCGCGGCGCTCTGATTTCGCGTCTCCGATCGCACTTCCGCTCTCGGACGATTCCGCAACGTTTCACTGCACTTTTCCGTCCCGTTCTTTCGTCCTCTTGAAATCAATCTTTCTAAGAAGATTTCTCTCAATTAAACTCGCGTAAACGATCGAAAGAGCTTATTTTAATCGCGATGAAATATTTTGATAAATCTTCTGTGAAGTTAGTTGTAAAATTATGTGATTCAATGGCCGCGAAAATTAATCGCGCATTTTCTGCCTGCCGTTTTATTTGGATTAATATTTGACAGATCGCGACGGCGAGACTGGATCTTCCGCGTGATCAATTTCGTGGGGAGGCACGTTTTCGCTCGATAAAGTTCCTGATTAAAGTGCTCGCGTGTAACAAAGTTTCATATAGAGTATCCATATGTTTCCAACTTAATCTAACTCGACCCCGGGAAAACTTCAAGTTTTGCGGGATATTTGATCGCGGCCCGCTGTTCTCTTCCAGCGGATCCCTCCTCCCCGAGGCTATAAATTTTTCCCGCATCTACTCATAAGCCGGCCGACCGCAAAATAATATGCGGCCGGCTTGGCCCTCATGTTTGGCTGATCGGCGGCTGATTACACGTGTTCCGCGCCAATGGTGGGAGCGCATGATAAAGCTGGCGGACGGCCGGGGCAGAAGGCCAGACACAGCCTCAATCACCGCAACCTGCTGGTCAGCCTAATCCGCCATAGTGGCCACCCATTCAAAATCAATAGATAATTTCTATTCCCCTTTCCTCCCCTCCTGCAGCAGACCGTACATGCAAGGTGACGTATACGACACGCGAAAGGTGGCGCTCGTTCTTTCATGGCGAATCTACCTGGCATAAACATTCGTATCGATGTATACGATAACAATATAAGATAATGATGAAAATCTGGAAACAAGTGTTTTCTCTTGCAACAATTAATAATATCCTTGATACAAAGTTGTCGCCAGTATAAATAAAACAGATGCCTCGCCTTCCAACTTTATTAAGGAATATAAAGAAAACGTACAACAAGTGTCAGGCAGGCCAAGAAGAATAATTATTAATTAATTCGGACGGCATCCAGTTCATTCCCCTCCCGACTGGGATGAAGCAAATGCCAAAGGTTATTGTATCGCCGTACCAGCCACCCTGTATACGACGTTGTAGAACGCGAATCCTTTACGTCGTATGGGTAGCAACCGCGCGACATGTTTTGCTCACATCACCGAGGCATTAAGGCGCGTTTTACCCCTCCGTACGACGTAGGCTAAGTCCGCCTCTATCCCCTTCGTCGTCTCCACCTTGCAGCCTGACGCCGGCGACGTTCGCCCTACACGATGGCATGAATATTCAGAACCTGCGCCTCGTTCAATATGAATGCCGTTGATCTTGGCGAGCCGCGTCTTCGTGCCGTTTGCGTTAACGCACCGCGCCCGCCAAGAGGTCGGGCTGGTCACGTGGTATGGGGCCGAATAAATATTAGCGACAAAGGTACTATAGCTTCGCGCTCGGAGAGACAAGCTCCTCTGAGACGAGAATCTCTCTGCGGTCCCCGCGAGAGAAAAGAGAGGGATGAGATGCTCGCTCAATATGCCACCTCCACGCGTACGGATTACTTCGTATGCGTAAAGTGTGCAAGTAATATCGTGCCTCTCGGAGAATCTATCTCTCTGATGCTTTCGACGAACTTCATCCCGATCTTATCGCGCTTTATGCGATTCACGTATGAGGGATCGGAAGAGAAGTCTGGCCGTGGGTGCTACGTGCTCGTGGAGAAGGGCGCTTTGCAATTCCAGACTTCATTTTAGCAAGATGTTGTAATCCCAGATTTTCGGAAGAATAAAACTGAAAAAAATGTGCTTGACACAATAACATTCCGTATAAAGCCAAAAATCTGGATAAAGTCACTTCAATCAAATTTTTTAACGAATTTAAAAAAAGTACACTCAAACACAGAGTGCATGCCATTTTTTAATCTTAATTAAATTACAATTTATTAAATCTACAAAACGACGTACAATACGACTATAATAACAAAAATAATTTCATTAATGTATATATCGTCGAGTCAAGAGAAACGCTCAAATTCAAAAGAAAAAAACAGCAGTAATACAGACTTTCTAGGATAAAAGATATATTCGGCATAAAGAAAGAAGAAACGCTGTTGTAATCAAGAAAGAAGAGAGAATTTACAGTACAGTCGCCGGGTAGATTTCGACACAATGTGACAAAAAGAGCAAGGAGACGAGGTCGGATACATAGCGGGCCGATAAAGAAGAGGTCAGAAGTTTATGCAGGTGGGTATAGGTGATGGCGGTGCAGACAGCATTGCGCCGCGTTGCTTTGAGAGTCGACCCCCGGCACCGCGAAAGTTCAATCAAGCTAAACAACATTTCTGTCCGGTCCTACCGGCCAAAAAGCGGACTGCCGTTCACGGATGGTCAACTGCGGCAGGCCGGGCTGGCTAGCCAGCCAACCTTTCCCCGACGTCGGTCTGGCCTCGCACCAACTGCAAACGCGTATGAAATCGCGCTATCGTGCTAGCGAACTGCGCGGCGACCGCACTCACGGGACCGGACGAATTTTTATCCGATATCTGACCCGCGTCCCGAGAGAATGAACGATCGCACTTCGAAGACATTATCGAAGAATTGCGGGCGATAGAGGATCCTAATGGAAAACGTACGATATTCTGCGGTTTTAATCGCGGTCTCATTCCTCATGATAGATGGCCCGACAATTGTAATTGTAATGAATAACGAAAACTCTTGGCACTCGTGTCGCAATTATCCGAAGTAGATATGAAATTTTAGAATAGAATAAAAAAATTTATGAAACGCCTGAAAAAATATAGGATTTTATATTTTATGTGCATGGTACTTTACACACGGGGAAAAAATTAGCCATTTAAAAATCAAGAAAAATTTAAGCTTCTTAAAAATGTTAGTTTTGATTTGATTGAATTTGTGTTGCTGCAAATATTATTTTTGCTTAACTCGAGATTAAAAATCTTCTATGAAGATTATAATATTCTTGCTTATATATGAGAATATACAGGGTGAATTTTTTAATTTGAGACTGCAAAATATCTGAAAAAACAAGCATTGTGCGAAAAGAATGTTTCAAATAAACCTTCAATATTTTAGAGGGGGCAATTCTACCCCACAAAAGTTAACCATCTCCCGTTTCCCCTTAGGGGGAGCTAACTTTAAAATATTAAATGGGAATCTTTATTTTTTAATGCGGATTTTTTAAATTCGGATTCTACGTTCAAAAACACATAAATTTTATCTAAAACAATGCTTGTTTTTCCAGTCTCAATATTTTGCAGTCTCAAATTAAAAAACTCACCCTGTGTAATCTTGATTAAATTTTTTGTATGCATATTGTTAAATTAAAAAATTATATTGATCATATATTCGTGTGCAAAATCTCAAATCATCTCTCTAAAGGCGTTGCCAGAGATGATTAATGTCAGTCCTATACCAATCTACCTACATCGCTTATATACGGATGTCCTTAGCAATATCTTTGACCGACCCTAACTATCCGTCATCGATTTCGTAGACAGACGGGAACGCCGCTTGCAGATCACCGATTTTGACAGTTGATCATCGTAGTTGGTCCGAGACACATTGATGTACGATGGGTACTTGCCTCGGTTCAACGCAGAGTAGCACATAACGGGAACCAAAGGCGACGATAGCAGAGCAGACGCTAGATTGATCGAAGCCAAGGATGGTTATGTCAGTGACGCGGGTAAAGGGGAAAGAGAAGGAGAGCTTATGGGGTGACCGGGGTCGACGTCCGGCTTTTACTCCCGCACGTGTCCTTGCGTTCACCCTGTTTCCTCATTTCTTTGCGTAATCATCACGATTCTTTCATTCTTGGTCGTATCGTAATAAGACCTTTTATTCTATTATACTAGCAAGCAATTTGATTTCACGATTATTTATTTATTTTTTTCCAATATCGAAGCTAACGAGAAGGCTAAGATATTAATTTATAGTGTTCGTAGCCGTGGATGAAAGTTAGCTTATCGAAATCTCGATGATAGTGTGCGATGGTATCGCGATTACGCGCTGACAATGATAATGAAGTCGAACGCGTGCGTGCCGGAGAATATCTTCTTGCCGCATTAAAACGTGCCGCACGAATGTCGTGTCCCGTCGAGAAACAAATAGGCGGTTCGGTACCGTTTGTTTGAGAGCGGCGTGTGGCGGGTGGAAAAGTTTGAAAGTGGAATTGAAAGCAAAGCGCCACGGCACGTAAACCGTGTTCGCCACTTGCAGCCGCACACCTTGATTCCTAAATAATGTTTGAGGGTAACGATTCAATTCATACAATCGATGCACGCTGTACAGCAGGCAGCGTGCTGTTATATCCGATTTGGTGAATTAAAAAGCTGTCATGCGGTTATTCGCCTCCTTGCCTATCTTAAAGGCTATCTATCTTCGTGATGAAAGAAAAATCGAAAGAGAGAACCGAATTTCGCTTTTCGCGCAACTCGAGCCGTTTTCATCTCCTTCCGTTTAGCTCTCTCTCCTTCCTTCTCGTATTATTTTGAATAAAAGCGCGGCGCGTTCCGACTTTCGAGCTCTCTCCTTCTATTCCGCGATTGCTCTCTATCCCGGTCCTAAGCTTCATTTTATTTCCTCCATTGTTTCCACTTCTTATGGGTAGCACCCTCACGTAGTCCTTCTCATTTTCCACCCACACGATCTCGCGCGTTTACCAACACGCGCATTCGCCATCTATAAATATCTACGCGCCCGTACACAATGGCACCAAGATCCCTTTTCTCAGTTAGTTCCTGGTCCCCTGAACGTCGGCATTATTTTGCTCGGTGGCCCCCTTTGTTTCGGTCCATTCTATTGAACTGCGGGCGAGATAATACGTCCTGTGCGCACCCTTGCGCCCGACACGTCGCTTCGAAACAAACCCGCATTCCCGCTTTCCAATAATTCGCAGTTTTATCCTAACACCTCTACCAACCTACCTACGGTATACAGGACCCATTACATCTCTCTCGCGGCGGAACGGCAATTCCGCCTGAGCTCGGGAGGATCAATATTACACCCTTCGCGATACGCACTAAATCCTATGCGACACGTAACGTCGCGACCAGTCACGAAAGTCCCGCCGAGTTGTTTTCGCTTTGCCTAACGTCGTGATCGATTATGCAAGGGATGACCGAACATCAAGAGGAGGTTACTTCCCCCTCTCCCCTTCCTCCCTAATACAGGCGGGCAACTTCTAGGGATGTAAAGGTCGAGGAAGCGCTAGTATTAGCTAACCACGGGCTTATGTATCTCGGAGTAAATTCCGAACTGCGAGGCATCTAGGATAATATTATGCTGTGCTGACATCTTTGGTGTTAGCCAGGCCGTCCGTTACACAACATCAGACTACCAACCAAACCCTGGGTCTTCCTTTACCCTTCTCCTGTACAGGCGGAGCCTAAGCCAAGTCGATAGCCGGCCCGAGATCCTGCGGTCATCCCTTACGGGAAAGACCAAAGGAGCTGCGCTCGCTTCTGTCTGTCTCCCTCGCTCGCCGAGAGCGATAGTACGTGTAGCGAGAGAAAGAGAGACGGGAAAAGTGGAGGAGGCAAACACGATCCAAAGAGAAGCCGAAGAGAGACAACGTGACCTTGCCAGAAGACTGGGGAAGCCGAACTGACCGAACACTACACTTTACTAAGACTTCGCAAGCCCGTTACGAAGCTTTCAAATTACGGCACAGTTCCGTCCAAGAAGCCAGAATTCGAATTAACGAGACGAGCAACAGCAACGAGCGCACCTGGGTTTGGTGTATCTTGCTAAATGACGTGGCTAGCGAGCACAACTACAACGTGAGAACATGAGGCGAGTTCTGTTCTCATCTGGTCGCAAGGCTATTAAACCTTACGTCCTAACAAAGCATCTTGTTTAACCATCTCTAAGTTTCATGCCGATAATACATCTCACAGGTCCAAACTCCTAGAGTTCTAAAATTGAAACTTGTTTAAAATATTACTATTACTGACACACACACACACACACACACACACACACACACACACACACACACACACACACACACACACACACACACACACACACACACACACACACACGATCAGATAACTATCTAATATTCCAGCATTCCATTTGTTTCCAATAATACCATTTAAAATAGCAATCAATAGCTTTCAGCGCAAAAGGAATAGTCCAGCGATTTTACGCGCGAGAGGAAAAACGATATGCATGTGAAAACGGTCTCTAACGTATTTCTAACCTCATTTTGAGACGTCGTTTGAATTTATGGCCGTAACGTAAATACCTCTCGTACTCCACATACCACGGCCGAGGCCTTCCTATACGTAAAAATATCGAGGTATGCCTATTCAAAGATGAAAGACCCATTACCGGCATATTTTGCGTACATAAAATATTCCAAAATGCTACACACAAAATTCCTTTAATATTTATGGTTCGCCATGAATATTATTTTACGATATGAAAATTTCAATGGGATGTCACGTAAACATCTAACTGGGATACGTGTATTTTATATAATGAATACAATACAGGACGTTTAATACGCCCGTACTCAAATAACGCGTTTTTCGTGCGTTCGTTTAAGCCGACCGTTCCCGATGCAAACGGAGAACAAAAATTGTACCAACTCGCCGAGGCGCCACGAAAGTTGACAGCGGCGACCTCCCAAAGGATAGTAGGCATACAATATTTGAAACAGAAAACCATCGGGGATGTTGCGGGCCGTGCCATGCAGCTACGCTGAATGCATCAGCGTGTCCCACAGCAGCCAGACTATCATCAAGTATGTATGGAATGATATGATTTTCGTTTAATTAAAACTGTAATAACTGTTTCGTCTGCATTCCACGGCGTGGCCATTAAAATATATGGAGTATCACTGGCGCACAGCCGTCACGGCAACAAATGAGAAATATGGAAAAAAAGAATTGCACAACGGAAGGGTGCATCGGATTGAAAATGCGATCTATGCGATCTCTTGTTCTTCGCAAGACACCTATATAGATTTCGAATTCGCACGTTTAGATTTCGCACGATATATCAGAATCAAATATACGCGTGTGAAAAATCCAAGATACATTACGTCCCGATAGAGTATAAAGGATGGTATTTCCTTGAGGAATAAAATATGATTAAACGACCATCAGAAGTGATATCCGAAAGGAGGATGTTGCTCAACAAAGGGCGTATTCTTCGTGGCTCAATAGCCCAGGACGAAAACGAGGCTTTGTGTCGACGGAGGCCGGCGAGTGTGTGCCGCGCGGAAGAGAGGAAGGAAGGCGACGAGAATGGAAAATAAACGTAGCGATGATGCCCCGAGTTTGAAACAATTAACATAACAAAGCGAGGCGAGGCCGAGCGGGGCGGGCCGAGGGTGAGAGACGGTCGGGAAAGGGTGGATACGTCGAGCCAAAGGCACGGGGGGGGAGGAAACACGGGCGCGTTTCTCTTGAGATTTTGGCACCGTTTCCACCGTCGACGGCAGCCTATTCCAACTTGTGGTATTCGAAAACATTTTCCCCGACCGGCGTAAACGGATCCGACGTGAACAGCTGAAGGGCCACACGGCGTGAAGAAAACTTTCCTCCGTCACCTGCCGTTGTCACAGTTTTACGGCTGGTTCCGGTATAACACGCGATACGTTATCTCAAAAATTCAAGACGTTCCGTCCTACGCTCTGACGCATCGCTAAATTTTTATCGCCGAAAAATAAGCGACGATTCGCCGCGAACGTTCTCATTCGTCGTGAATATTTAATAAAATATTTAATAAAAACTTCCTCTTAATTTTTGCATTCCCTTTTTCTGTGTGTTTTTTTTTTAGCGTTAGAACAGTGCTTGTTCTTCAAATTAAAACAATATGAAAAGAAAAAATATCGTAAATCAAGAGAATTGTGGTTTCGCGATAAAAATATTTTGTATATATATTTTTTAATAACATTTTTAATAACATTTTAAATATTTACATCGGGAAATTAATGCCTTAGTTTGTCCCATGAGAGAGAATTTTTTCAGAAATGCAAATACTTGGAAGATACGATGTTTCGTGCCTTTCATAACATTAAAGAACAACTAGCTTTTTTGACACGTTATATATGTATCAAATGAGAAAAACATCTTTCACTCGGTTTTAAATTCGCGTCAATTCACAGCATCCTTCTCTCCTTATTTTCCAACGTAGACGCCATAGCATAGCTTATCTAATTAAGGTGCATTCAAGGTGTCATGCATATAATCATATAAATTGCTTTTGATGTGTGAGAGCTCTCGTGCTACGCGGATAAGAGACTCGCAACTCTTCATTCGTCTAGTTTTTCATCTTCGCTTGTCTTATCTAACCGCAAGTGTGTGTGTGTGTGTGTGTGTGTGTGATATTTTAAAAAGAAGCTTTTCAAAGAAATGTCTTCAAATAAATCTAAATAAATAAGTATTTTTTTCCATTAAAGAAGAGGAAAATTGTTATATAAAATAGTGAAGAGAAGAGGAGAGGAGAGACAGAACTCTCTTCAATGAAGAGCTCGCAAGTAACATATTGTCGAATGAAATGATTGATCAAGAAATTTTCTAAACATTCGTGTGTTGAAATCCTGTTATTTCTAAATTAAGTCTACCAAAGAAATAACACCATGCCCGAAGGTCTAGCGTGAATAATGCAGTGCGCGTGACTGTGATAAATATTTAACCCTCCGCTAGCACAGGTTACCTTCCCTTCCGTGCGAGATTAAGAGAGTTTATAATGACGCAATCTTGCGCTAACATTCGCAACATATTGGCGTTCAAGCAACACTCGCGTGATAATTCGGAATTATGTAAGAGAATGACACACCTAATGGATATTCGCTTGTAGCTAATTCATTTCTCAAATAAAAGCAAAAATAATGCCAACATCTCAAAATCTTCTTTCAAATCTTCTGTCGTTACAAAGACATCATAGAAACGTATGATGTGCCAGAAATGAAGTAAGTTCTACGAAGACAACATGGCGCAAATGAAAAAAGATTCGTAAAAAAAAAAAATCGTAAAAACAAAACGAAACGCACTGAAACGTGCGCCATGTCTGACTATACCCGACTCTTATCTACTCGCTTTAATATCACGCGCCCTAAGTAGAACGCGGCGTTCAGACATCGCTGTTCCCATAACACACTTCTATGAGAAGTTCCCACCGCGAACTTTCACCATATTAACCCAATATCAGCCATATGGTTTAGAATCAGGTTAACAACCGCTCACCGAGGTATCTTCCTGCGCGTCGAGAGGTACGGGGATTATCGGCCATCAATCTGATTTAACGTCATTTACGCAAAATAATAGCGCGGAATGTCCTATCGAGATTATACAGGGCTTTCACGAATACACAAGTAAGTTTAATAAATGCTCAATTATAATAAACCTACAGTATTAAACACGTTGTAAAAAAATTATTCGCGAGATTCGCTTACTTTAATTATTATTATTTAATATTATTTATCAAATTTAGCGCTGAAAGACATTGCAAATGCCGAATGGAAATATATCAGCTGGAAACGAGGGACATCAGTTCATCTTGTTGCTACAGAGATTTTATTTCATCTGTCCTGCCTCGACTCCGCGCGATCGCGGATCCGTAAGCTAACAACATTTCGAACGTGCCTTCGATATCGTAGCCATTCATAAATCTGCCCGCCGTATCGTTCTCGTCCATTAGCATCTCGTCGTGCGTAGAATCGCGGCGAGGACAGCGTATCCTGCAGTTTGTCCTGGTATCGCAGTTTGAGTAATACACCGACGCTCGCGGAGGCAACCAGTCAGCGCTGGTGGGAAGTATAAAATGTCAATACGTTTACCGGCGGGCCATTGTTGAGCTTGATCTATGTTTATGGGCGTAGGTCGCCGTCGTCGTCGTCGTCGTCGTCGCCGTCGTCGTCGTCGTCGTCGTCGTCGTCGTCGTCGTCGTCGTCGTCGTTGCATACGGAGCAACGAAGCGCGCAGAGAAAGCGCGAGTATCTCTTTCTGTAATGTCCCGGTCGTAATAGTACAAAGGCGGTCCTCGGTTCCTGTTCGTGTCCGCGAATGTACGATGGCACTTTGTGAGCACACGTGAAGCATTTTAACACGTGCATGCTAAGGATTGTTCCGCGAGTTTTGAAAATTGCTATCATTGTTTCGTGACATCGCGGGAACATTCGTGCTCATTGATATGTACGTATGTAGAATTTAATTTTTACGTTGGCTCAACACTTTTTTCTGTTTTCTATTAATTTATTTTACGCTTTATTACGCACAAATAGAAATATAAATTTTGATATAAATTAATTTTAAATACAAATAGTTTTGTGTGTGTGTGTGTGTGTGTGTGTGTGTGTGTATGTGTGTAAGATAATAAAGAAAAGATAGAAAATAATTTTGTAAATTGTTTAAATTACTAATTCCAAGAAAACTTGTAAATGTGCAAAGGATTAACTCTACCTCCTGCAAAGCTGTCGATAAGACCGAGGAAGATTGAGGAAGTTATTTGCACAAGACGAGAAATTACCTCCCTTCGTTCCTGCAATGTCTCGTATCCGAGCGTGTTCTCGCTATCTTATTACGCGCACGTGTCTTCGAATGTGTATTCGTGTCGGTGTGTGTAACCCACGCCTGCACCACGGCGATATCGTTTGTGATAATGCATGTGCCTAGTACAGATCTCCCGGTCGAACGATCATCCCTCCCTATAGCGATGTTCTCATTACCTTCGACTTTACACATTCACACGCGAGATAATACCGCGATTGAAGCTAGTCCGCGAGAATAAACGTTCTTCTCGGTCCATTCCATTTCGAAAAATTGAACCGAAATGATAGAAGACTGATGATCGAACCTACATCTCGTGACGTCTCGAGCATTTCTTTAGCTCAAATTATTCTCCGTCTTTCAAGCTCTCTCTCTCTCTCTCTCTCTCTCTCTCTCTCTCTTTCTCTCTCAATAATTGGCACGTAGAAGAAAATTGTCGAACGTAGAAGAAAGAAAAAAATTATAGCGAATCGTTCGTACGCTTTGTTCGGTATCGCAAGCAAGTTCTATGAGACTGAGAAAGAGAGAGTGGCGGAGGGAGCAAGAGAGAGAAAGGGGTTTCGAGGTGCCAGAGACTCGCCAGGGGAATGAAACCTGATTTAGGACTGCGGTCCAGAAATCTCCCAAGAGACCCTCCAGGCTGACCACCGCGTACTCGCTTCGCTTTCCAGTGTCCCTCCGAGTGCGATCCTCGCCCTCTACCACTACTACCTTTCCTCTACTGGCTCTTCGGTGTTCCACGTCCAATGTCCCCGTGTCCCTGGACGCCAACAAGTGCGACTCTTTACCAACATCGCGTCGGAAATGCGTCCGGAATACTGAAGATCCTCCAAGTATTGCGGAATATATGTTGTGAAATATATGTTATAACAAAAAAAAAAAAAACTAATTTAACCGCTTCGATAAAGAGAGGGTAGAACGGTAGAGGAATAATAGGATTACATTTATATAAATAAGATTAGATTTTCTCTCTGCTGTGAAGTATATTATTTGATACTTCGCGATCATCAAAAGATTTCATAGAATCAACGAAGATAATATTAGTGTCGATTTAACTGGAAAATACAATATATTCCGTCTTTTATACATGTAAACCGAGTTTCTCTAGAGAATATTTTAAAGTAGCGGAAAGGAGTGAATTTTAATATGGAGAGATAATACTGGCAAGCATAGAATTTTCATTCAATACGTTTATTCCATACTTGTTTCAAACTTCCCTCTGACTCATATAATATCTAGATTCGACCGCTTTTATATCGAGTATCCTTGCAAAACGTAGAGCGAGGAGCGGGCCGACCGGAGGCGAAATTTCAGACGAGGGCCACGGGAAAGAAGAGAATAAACCGAATGGCGGAAAAGGAGGAAGGAAGGAAGACGCTCCTGGCACAGCCTGGCGTGTAGGTTACTACGTGCCTGCTCGTCGAGGCATCCCGTGACCGTGGTCTGGCTTAAGGATTCGGGTCAGGCTGTAACCTGCCTCGATTGCAAATATAGGGAAACACTTTTGGAGGCGCTGCCAAAACCAAAACTCAAGTGGCATCGGGCGTCGAGTGTACAACGCGACAAAAAACGCGAAAATTTAGTCGACTTCTGCCGCATTCCCGATTCCCTCCATTCGATCCTGCAATTTCCGCGCGTTTATACAACTCACACACATTCGAAGAAATCCGTAAACCTACCGCCACCACCACCATTCGAAAACCGAAGGAGATAGCTTACCACGTCGCTTAATCTGACCGAAAATCAGTAACCTTTAAACTTTTCCCAGCTCGCCCACTAGCCACTTCCTTTTCACGAATTTGATGCCCAGATTATTTATACGATCGGTACTATATCATTGATATATCATTAGCGTGTCGCCAGAATTCCTCTTGTTAAAATATTATATTTCTATAAATGGAACATCCAACTGTTACAATGCAGTAGTGAAACATTACTATAGGTTTCATTACTATTGTAAGGAATATTCGCACACCACTATTCCTCGACTTGTGAAAAATACGCGTTTCGCTCAAAAACGCTCAAAGCATGCAATGTCACGGAAAAATAGCACACCCTTTGTCACCGGATATGAATCTTATTGAGCATACTTGGAATATGCTCCCACAGACGGCGGTGCAAGAATGCACCCGCGAAGCGGCGAAAGCTCGCAGCTGCAGTCACTGAAGAATGGGCCGACATACCGCGAGAAGTTCTTCGCCATCTTTTTTCGAGGCTCGCGCCGTCATGTAAAATTGTGGAGGTAGAAAATGTAAAATTCGTGCGAGCCGGCGGATATTAAAACGAGGATAGCCCACGAAGCATAAATCGTGTCAAGTATCTACGCAATAACTTATCCCTTTTCATTTCCATCCTTCGCGCCCTTCATAAATAGATATACAGCGAGTGATGCAAAGTAGCTCCTACCGCGGAAAAATAACATTCCCCCCCTGTCATTTCAAGCACATAAATTCAACTATTCGACTAATTCTGCTAAAAGTGTGGTAACAAAATATTTTACGAATAATTCGGAAAATTTATAATATTATAATATATCTGTGCTTAACATATTATAGAAAGTTATTCCTACAAAAATCTCAGAAGATAATTAAATATAATAAAAATTCACTCGTTACAATTTTAAAGCGACATATTATGTTTTTATATTCTTATTTCAGAGATTACACTTACAAAAAATAACCACGCTTATATTAGAACTACTATAACTACTATTTTGGACGTAGTTTGTAACTATTTTGGGCATAATATTAGAAAATGATTTACGCATATATTCGCCGATAGATCGCTAATCGGATCGCAAAGTAATTTTCCTCGTTCGATACCTGGCTGATAGAGATAAAGGTCCGCGGCGCGCGGCCACACAATCGCCGAGCGCTCCACGCTGCCTGCTTGATTCCGCGTGCTTGCGGATCTCGGAAGTCCAACGAAGAGTCGTCAAGCCACGAGTGTGAACCGCCGTGTCCCTCGTCTCGCCAGTCACACGTCGGCCGTGCTCGTCGTTCTTCACGAGTCCACGTCGTCCCCTTCAACGGAATCGCGATGGTGGTGGTGGTGCGTCGTCATCCCTCTCCTTCTATTCGCGACATGTACGCTCCGTTTGTCGACAGCAGAATGGAGAACGCGTCGTCGTCGCGCACCAAACGCAGAAACTCGCCTGTCCTCACACGCGTTCAACACTCACCGGGTACAGTTCACGTTCACGCGGATTAAGGCACGTCGAGCGTGCCCAGAGGCATGAATGCCGAGTACCGCTCGCACGAGATATATATATATATATATATATATAGAGAGAGAGAGAAAGAGAGAGATAGAAAGAGAGAGATAGAAAGAGAGAGAGAGAGAGAGAGAAAGAGAGAGAGAAAGAGACAAGGAGAGAAGGCGCGAATAAAATCCTCCCACGTTGCTAATCACGCTGTTAATTACCCACGAGTCTAAACTACGCGCGGAACACACGCTGAGTCGCAGTCGCCCGACCACGAGCGCCGCCGGTACGCATTCAACGACCACGTGAGCTAAGAGCGATCCGATTCGACTCCACGTGTCTCCTCGATCTCGCTCCGTGAACTGACTGCGGACTGACGTCGAGTTTAATTCGCGAGACCGTGCATATGACAGAACGGATCTCGTGTCTCGCAATGAAGAACGAAGAAACGACACTGAATCGTTAGCCTTCGCGGTCGAAAATCAAAGAGAGCCTAACAACGTCGCGCGTGGTCAGTACTCGTTACGTATAAACACCAACGTCACGAGCAAAACATCAATAACATCACCACTGATACGCGGGGGAGATATCGTCGTTCTGACCACTCCACTGACCACTCCGTCGTCCCCGCAACGAGCGCTCCTTGTGCTAGGTGTCACTCGACTCTAGAACGCTGCTACCACCGGCGAGAGCGTCGTCCGCATGACTACCGACCGTCCTCCGCCTCGTCGTCGTCGTCGTACACATCAAGAAGAAAGGGTCGCGTCACTTTGGAGCGGAGCGGAAGCGACGAGCGGACGGCGGGCCAGCCGCGAGAAGAAATTTTCGTGAGTGCGTGGAGCGGCTGGCAGCGGCGACGACGACGCGTCCTCTCGCATCGACGAGAATCCGAATTTCCGGGATCCTCGTGCGTATCCCAGCTCTCGTCGCAGAGATTCCTCCGGATCGCGGACCAATCCCCAACAAGGAGGATGACGACGGTGGAGGGGAAATGGGGGGAATAAAGGGGGGCACGACGGGGGCTGCGTGTCCAGCTGATCGTCGTGCGTCGTCACGATCAACGGCGACGTACAACTCGTGCACTCCGGCAACGACGCCGCCTCCTTTGCCAAAACGTGGAGATGGTGTACACTGCGGTCGCTCTCCGCACACTGAGGATAGCTGACGTCACGAGCCCACCACGCGGAGGTGGTCTCGCGAGCGACGGTTTCGCGCCGGCGCCCGCGGCGGCTGCAATATAGGCACACACAGTGCCAGTACAACCCTGCGCGCCAGTGTGCTCTCTTTCTCCCTCTCTCTCTCTCTTTCTCCTTCTCTCTTCCTTCTACCTCGGCGCTTGACTATATGTATATATCCTATCCACCAATACTACTGGCGCGACTCGTTCCACCTACGAACGGCAGCCGAGTAACGGTTTAACCGTCGACGGAGGAGCTAACACCTAATGGGGTTTTACGTTACGTCACGTTGGGCACGGTCAAAGAGAGCAAACCTGTGCTGCTTCCGCATACTGGATCAATTTCGAGACGGAAAAACGGGAACCCGTGACGAGTAATTGATTGTAACGCGTGCACACGTAATCTTTACCTGATCTTGCATGTGATTTTGATGTAACTTACAAGTTTCAGAACGAATAAGTATAACTAATATAAAGTAAATATAATAAAAAAAAAAAAAAGAAAATGTATAAACTCATTAATATATCTCACGCAATTTAGGTAAATCAAAATTATTTTTCTAAAGTGAAGGAATAAGCTCTATAATAACAATAATATTGTACATTATTAATAATGAGCTCCACATATTTAATTAGAAATTAATACAGCTGTCGGAATCTTCAATTTATAGTTCCATCTACATGTAAGTAGTAAAAGCAGGATGTTCTCAGCCAAATCGGCAAATACGTTGCTCCGGTTATTCCAATAAATTATTGCTAAAATGTGTGTGATAAATGTTGATAAATAAATATAATTTCCGCATAAAAAAAGAGAAAAAAATGTGTAAGATTTATTTAGTGATAAAAATAATACGCCAGCTTGTAACTTTATATAACTTTATATAATTAATAATAAAACAGTCTATCAACGTTGAATTAGTTTAAATATATATTATACAATTATTTTTGTCAAATATATGCTTCAATTAATAATCATTCACTGTAAATGTATCATGTTAACATGACCGCGTATACATTACGAATGAAATACGTTTAATGAAAAGATTTAATAACGTATATCATCGGAACGATAAAGCACGAACTTCTCGTTGGGCAGACGATGCGATTTTATCCATACTGATTTGAAAACAAAGGGATAAAACCGATTGGCCGTTGGTCTTGCGGTATTATCCATGATCCTCAAGCTGATCCTCCACAAACAGGAAACCCAGGGCATGAAATTCCGAAGAGAAAGCTTGGGAGCCCTATCGGACCGCCGTTATGGGTGGAAAGTTTTGGTAGAAGTTTCTTCCTAACTCCGTCAACTCCATAGGAAACGACGGAGAAATCCGAATCCGAGATGAAGGATCGGCAAGGATGACGCTACTCCGCGAGAATTTGCAAAAGTAGACAGTTTTGAAAGAGAAAGAGAGACGAATCTGGTTCTATTATTTGGAATAATGTCCTACGAATACTTTTGATACCTATATATTTTCATAAGGCAACATTAAAATATCTGTGACTTTAAAAAATCTTCAATATTTTATTCGCACGAAAAGTAATTCCAACTCGATATTATACTGTATATTGTTATTATAATATAATCGTTTATATATTTATGAGTATGTATTGTATTCTTTTTTTTTTTTATATTGCTCATGTCATCTATATTTATGTAAATCGAAAACTATATCCCCTTTTCAGATACACGTATCTAGATCAGATGTATTTAAAGTAAAATGTACATGTGTTACAATCAATTACTCCTTCACGAATTTCCATTTTCCGTCGGGAGATTGATCCCTACCGAGGTAATGCCCAATCGATAAACGGATTAAATCGGAACGCCATAAGCAACGGACCGGTATTATAAGACGCAGGCTCGTCATGAGCGAGCAGCTCGGTTTAAACAGATGTCAGTCAGTATGTAGGTTGACGCAGCATGCTGGGAACAGAAATGTTGAGGGTCTAAGGAAGGGAAAGAAAGAGAGATAGGAAGCTCGCAAGAGAGAACAGCCACCCGTCAATCTCGCTCTCGTTCCATCTCCATCGCTCAATCTCTCTTTCTCCCTCACTCACGGTCGCCGGTGGCGTTGGGTGGGCTGATGGTAGGAGGTGGATGGAAATCAATAGCCCTGAATAATGAACCCCAAGGCAGCACCCTCTCTCCATTCTCCACGGTCTGGAGCAGTCTCTCATGCATCCTCTCGTTCGAAAGTGAGGGAGGGAAAGCGCGAGAGAGAGAGAGAGAGAGAGAGAGAGAGAGAGAGAGAGAAGGCGAGAAAGAGAGAAAGGGAGAGAGCGAGAGATACACGGGGGTGTTCTCGCTTTCTCTCTTTTCCTTCTCTTCTTCCTCCTTCAATCTCCTTCGCCTCTCCACGCCAGCGAGGCCCTACTGAACCCTTCTCCTCCCGAACGGAGGTGTTTGTGTCCTCTCCTAGTCCAACTTTGCTACGAGACCCCCTCGAACCCAATTCGGATAACCGACGGAAGAGAAGGAGGAAGAGAAGGAGGAGGAGCAGGAGGACACGGAAAATGATTACCCTCCTTCCCTTCTTCTCCCTTCATCTTGTCCCCCCACGACGGATCGATGGTCGTCGAGCACCTTAGTTCGTGATTCTCCTAGATTCGGATCAATACCTACTTTAGCATTGCAATAAAATGGTTGGACAGCGCGTTATGATAGCCCGTGCTGTCTCTCTCCCTCTTTCTCTCTTATCGAGTACCTATCGAGAAAGCTATTTTGCCGGCACTAAATTTATTTGCGATTTCGCTCGGCGTGAGACGCGTATATTATCGACGACGACGGAAATGTAATTCGATGAGTATGAAAGGAATATGAGAAAATTAATCTGATATCTTTTTTTTTTTTCATCCTCGATCGAATAATTATTCATTGAAATAATCGCGGTTTAATGCGGTATCGGATGTAATTGATTGTAATATCGGGAAGCGACGACCTGTACTACCGGCCTCTGATTTCTTCATCTAGCGCTCTCGATAACGATGGTTAGAATAAATAGACCCGTCAATTTACATAGTCGTTAACGAGCATGCCTGGCAAACCCTTATCGGTTCCGTAACTCCTAAACCTCCTGACCTAGCCAACGCATTCTACATTACTCCCACATTCTCCTTTATCGTGCGCGCTTCGGCAACGCGATGGCTCCCTCACAATACACTATTCTGAATCTTTATCCGCGGAATAGAGCGCTTATTAAAGATCGATCGAGAACCTCACGACGTCTTTTATCCGCGTTATCGCATTGGATATAACTTGAAAATCCAGAAACATTTGGCGCGCTCGCCACATACATAATTTATTTGCTTGGAAAATCGCAGCGTATGACGCCTTGTAGTAAGGCGACATGTACTTTTATCGCGGTTTAAATTTGATCGATTTGACTGAATAGCAAATATTTATTATAGCCTGTGAGATATAAGGATACGGATAATTAAAAATATTGAGACCGGGTTTTTTTTATAGAAGTCAGATTAAGGACGGAATATCTTAGAAATAAATTGCGATTTAATTGTATAAAAACGTATATACCTTTTTAAAATTATCTTCACCGCAAAAATTCGGATCATCGATGAAAAAAATATTATCCTAAGCAATCAAACGGATCATTGTACTAGTCTTCTTCTTTTCAGAGAACCAGAAGAGCTTAAGCTGGATCTACGGAACTATTCCTCGGTAAAGGCGGGCTGGTAACGACTATGCAAATTTCATTTGGCCCGGCCCAATTCTTCACACACGGAAGATTAAGACATTAGACTACGAGGGGAAAACGGGGTGGGAGGAGGAGGAGGAGGAGAAGGAGGAGGCACGTCCTAAACTGAAGAGTGAATATAGACGACGACGAGGGAGTAAAAGAGGAGCCTCGCCACTAGGGAAGGTACACCGACGTTCCTCCTACAGTCTCAATTATTTCATGTACCGAGCTATAAATCACCTGTGTGTGCGAACCTAAAACGACGACGCTAATATTTAAGTTGCGCATGAAAATTCGGCCACTCGCGTGCATCGTATAAAATAATTTCGGTAGGTAGTGGTTATCACGTTTAAGGTCTAGTCATGTACAAATATAGCCGTTGTTCGTGCAGCGAGCGGCGCAAGTATTTGTTGGTTTTGCACAAAAACTTGATAACATCATATTTCTAAAATACAAATTACGGTAAACACAATTCAGTACTTTAAAGAGAAAAAAAAAAGAGAAAGAAAAGCGTGCATGCCGCGCACGGTAAAATTCAGTACATACTTTAATCTGTACACAACGCTTGGCTTATAGTAATGACAGCGAAAAAGTTTCCTTTGGCGTTCCAAGCTTAAAGTTATATGTAAAACATTTCATATAACTTGCAATCGTATGTTTCGTCTGTGGCAGAACGCCACGCCGCTTACGAGTTCTTGAACAAAGAGATGAGCTTTAATTTTAATTTTTGGGGAACCGTACTGTACTGTGCATGCGTTTGTGCATATGTATTTTTTTAAAATATATATATATATATATGTTATGCGTACAAAATTTTTTTACACCTGCAATGCAGAAATAGTTACCAATCTTCATGTCCTTTGACGAGTGATGTTTTCTCACTCTCGACAATTAAAATGGTTGTTGTGTCCATATTTATGAGCTTATTGAAATACAAGTGATTCCACACGTTTCGAAAAAAGATGTCCTCAGCGTAATGCTATTCAGGAAAAATTCCAGTTCCCTCGTGAGTGAATCCTGAACTCGGCAACCGCTGCAACCGCACCGCGCGGATTTCGCGTCCGCCCGGAACAACGAGCGGCGGGAAATGCAGCGGCAGGTTATGCTTCCCATCTCGAGATCCTACCTCCCGTCGCTGCCTCGATGGGAATTCCCATTCTTCGCGTTCGACGGCCCGGAATTTTCCGGCAGGCAGCTTCGGCGGGCGCCGAACTTCTTTCTCTCCTCCCCCTCCCCCTCCCTCTCCTCCGTGCCGTGCGAGAGCGTAATTTTAGTTTGATACTAGCGCAATAGCCGTGTGGCCTGCCTGCTCCCCTTTCGATGTAATAACGAAAGGCCAGAGAGAGAGAGAGAAAGGGAGAAGGAGTGAAAAAGAGACGGCAGGAGAGGAAGAAGAGAAGAACGCGGCAGCAGCACTACTTATCCTCCGTATTTTCCTTTACAGCGACTCTCCTTTCCCCGATCGAGACAAAGCCGCGGGTATTACCTTATTTCCCCAGCGTCTTTCCCCTTCTATCGTGCAAATCCTTCTTACGCGAGTGTTCGCCCGTAACCCATTCCACCATCATGCATTCGGCTTTCCTCCTTGCTCCTTTTCCCTCTTTCTCTCGCCTGATGTTCACGCTGCAACAACCTATTCGCATATTATATTCTCAATGGATGTCGCATTCTTCATGCGATGCCCACGTGGGACAAGGCCATCGGTACGTATAATAAAAGTGATGCGCTGATAAAACAACATAGTGAATTCTTTTTTCCTTCCTGCGAAATGAGTATCATTATAGTACCATAAAAGAGACAAAATTGCCACGCGATATGTTTCTTTGGCGTATGTCTTTATTATCTTATATATATATTATCTTGCTTGAAATCTAATCTAGATTATGGTAAAATCCTATTTTATTTCACTTTAATATTTACATAATATTACACGTCGTGTCGCGCATTAGTTCCCGCAGCGATGGGGAATCGTTTGATCATGCAAAGAATACCGTTGACAGATTTTCATGTGACAAGCAGTTACAACGTTTCATCATGAACGCTAACATTGTCGTATGATTCCACCAATTTCCAATGAGCAAGAGTGCGATGTATGCACTCTCGATCGATCGGCCGGACGGGACGGAAAGAGAGACGGATGTAGAGAGTCTGCAGCAAAAAAGTAGGATAACATACGTCCGTGCACGCGACGGGGGAGGCCGACGGACGAACGGACAGCCCTCGTGCACACTTCGCGCCAAGAGAATGACGGAGGGAGAAAGAGAGAGAGAGAAGGAACGAGAGAGAAAGGGAGTGAAAGAGACAAAAAGGGAAAGAGCGAAAGAGAGAAGGGAGATTGCGGAAAGGTCGATAGTGGGGGTGGTTGCCATTGTAATGGCGTGTGCCATGGTCCCCATGTGCCAACCCCGGCAGCTGAGCCCTCTGGTACGCTCCGCTGTTAAATGCGCTGAAACGAGCAAACCATTCGCAAGAGTTAAATTCGTAGTTATCACTCGAATCGATATTCGACCACGCATACCATCGAATCTCTTTCCTTCTCTCTCTCTCTCTCTCTCTATCTCTTCACAAACAAGGCACACTCTTTAAATCCTCCCTCGTGGACGAGCGAGCGTTCGCAATTGAAAGAAAATACGCCCGTTTTGTTCGCCTCTCATCGAATTGACAGTAACACTGAGACCCTCATTACTGATCATTCGAAAGATCAGTGTTTTCCTCCTCGAAGATTCCAGTAGCTCGCGAGAAGACCACGCGATTTTATCCGGAACGATAAAATCATGAGTCTTTCCCGACGAGATACGGCGCGACTCGATTAATAAATCGCGAGTAAATCGTAATACGAATTACACGAATAATCCGTAATTCGTGGCGAAACAACTGAATTATTTCCTTACTCGCCTTCGAAGCTACAATTCAGCGCGCTCATTAGTACGTACAGCAACGCTGGCAGCGGGACAAGGGAGAACAGAGACGGGGCGGCAACGCCTCTCGAATACCGACGACGGGAGGTCACCCAAGTATCGTAACTACCCAGTAATTAAGTACGGATGCCGAAGTGGCGGCCAATGGAGCGGGCAACGGAATAAAGAAGATGCAAAATGGATTCCCGCCCGATAAAGCTGGAGCGTGAGAGCTTTTTCCCCTTTTTTTCATCTGTTTCTTTATTTGTCCTTCCCCGCCTCCCCTTCCTCCCAGTCGTAATTCAATTCGAACGAACGTGCGACGAAGAAAGCGAAGTGGAGGAGGGTAAACTAGACCGAGGGTAGGTCACTATGTCTTCGTGGTGAACAATGGCCTGGCACTGTTACGAAATGAACGTAACAGCTTACTTACCATCGCTCGCGTACGTTCGGGGAATGGCGCGCGAGCGACGTACAGAGAAAAACGACGAGAGAACGTATGAATTGATAATAATAACGAAGAGGCAAGTAGAGGAAATCCGCAACTGTATGAGGCGCGGATCGTAAAAGGCAAAGAGAAAGAGAGAGAGAGAGAGAGAGAGAGAGAGAGAGAGAGAGAGAGAGAGAAAACTGCGCGGGAAGAAACGTGCGGCGCGCAGCTGGGGGAATCAAAATATAATTACACAAAGGTAAGCCGTAACACGGAGACAGAATCGCGGGGAAATAGACGGGTCTCATTAAAATTGGAGAGCTGTTTCGAAACTGCGAGACTGCCGTGTCGGTTGCAGCCTCCGTCACCGTCGAGCATTACCTTTTCCCTCCAACTCGAAGGCCCGACTTCCCCCTCCTCCCCTCCCTCCTCCTCGTGTCCACCTACCTTCGTGCCGCGGCGGTCCCGTGAAAGGTTGAAACAAAAAGAAACTTTTCCGCGCCGCTTGCAGACGGTTGTTAAGGAAAAACTGTGTAACGCGTCATGCAACGACGTCCAACGATTTCTGCGACTGCGTATCTCGTGCCTCGCGAAATTAACACATTTATTACGAAATGCCGTCGATACGGACTATTTGAATCCGGCAATCGGAAATCGAACTTGGCAAATTCAATTTAAAGCCCTAGATAAAAGAGCTTAAAGTTTTAAGGGATATTGTATTCAGTTTTACTACAGTATTTATCTTCTTATTAGCTAATTAATTAAGCTATTCTTAGAAATATCAGAACTTTCTAATTTTAATCACTTTCTAATTAATTGCTCAGTTCCTAACTCGAAGTACGAAGTCCAAATGCAATTATCCTAGTAGTAGTTAAACTCATGTTACAAATGACTTTGCTTTTACCTTTTTATGATGAATATCTCGATAGCGCCGTAATGTTTCAGCAGCATATTTTCAAAATTACTGAGGCTGCAACGCAGTCGATTCGTATCCGTACAGATTTAAGTCCGGCACGCATGATATATGTAGACACGGATTATTTGATTTAGTGGACGTGCGTCAATGCGAGCGAATGCATTTGATTCGACGTTGATAAAATCATTCCCCTCGCTTGCCGTTTGTTTCACCGAATGTGAGCCAGATCGATATACGGCAGTTCGGCAATACGTTTCAGAGCAAAGCTTTCTCGTGACAGTTGAAAAGTATTTAAATTCTTTAAATATATATATATATATAAGAAAAATTTGAAATTTAATTAGCATTGTTAAAGCGCTCGCTGGTTAATATTAAATTAGATTTAAAACTAGCAATTAATTTTACAAAATTGCTTCGTTTCATACATAGTTACAAATCATTAATCAGTAAGTAAATAGAAAATCTTAAAAATAATTTCAAGATTAATTAGATTCAGTTTTTCTATCAAAATGCAAACTCCCCCTCTCTCTCCTTTCAAAAGAACATTGTACTGCTATTTCAGAAATACATGATGTCTTAACGAAATGTTACGAACATACGTATGCCGTTCGGAATGCAGAATTTTCCTCGATATTTCCGCCGTGAAACAACGAAAAGTCGTTGAGTCGTGGACGCGGTGAGCCGAGCGGCGCGACGAAGTTGGAAGGGAGGATAATTCGAAAGATTAACGAGCTATTTCCAGGCAAAAACTCGAACGACCATTCGTCAACCATAAATTCCGTGCCTACAAAAATAAAAATGCGCTCGTCCCGCTCCCTCCCTCTAGCCCTCTTCTGCCCCTATGCACCGGGATTGTGTGCAGCTTATCGGCCGGATATTTATTGTAAAATACCTACGTTTCCACCCCCCCCCTCCCCTCGGTCCGACGCCAGGATCAGGCGAGCGGATTGCGGCCATTTTCCCTGCAAATTAAATAAACGGAGGCCGGCGAAGGGTTACGTCGGCGGTTCGTAGAGCCGCCGGCAAAAGTCCGTTATTTTCAGAACCGACGGCGAATTCTGTGAAACCACCGGATTTTTATGTGGCTGCCGCGCACGTTGCCGGGCTAAGCTTTATACCGGCTATACGTGGACAACTAACGTTTGAAATTTTCGCCACCATATCGCGCGCGCGTCCTCCATTATTGATAAGTATCGAATAACATGACTTCTCCATTACAAAATCGGCTCCGGAATAACGAAGCGACCGCCGGGACCGAATTTCCGCGCGGGATCGCTTGCTCCGGCGCTCGGCTTTCCGACTGATGTACAATTCATGAAGACGATCCGACCGGTCTCGGGGCGCGTTGTCTCATTTTTCCAAATACCCCTCTAAAATCCCAACCCATACCCAGCGGTGATACCGGGCCGCGACGACGGTAAAGCTTTTTCTCTCGGCGTCTGCTCTTTTGCGCGTATCACTCACGTCCCCACCCCCCAAGCCGCCTGCACCCCCGTGCGCCATACGATGGTATCGCGTAACACGCGCTCCTATCGTAATTCGAGCATCGGGGATCGAATGGTGGCGTTGGATAGCCCGTTCTCGGTGAAGAGGCTGTGACTGGTAACCGGGCACGTCGGGGTGTTAAAGTCCCCGTTTCCGGGACAAGTTTCCGCCGCGGAAACAGCCCGAAACGCGTCCGCGAACGCTGTCTCATTGTATCAGGTCCGTCGACGTCTGGATGGTGCATCGCGCGAGGGATGAGGTGAGCAGAGGGGGGAGGGGGGGAGACAACAGAGGAGACGGGGTAGACGAGGAGGAAACGGCGCGCGGTAGGGTGTTGTACCGAGCAGGGTGAGGGGAAGGTGGCTTACAGTCGGCCAACAAAGGCCGTCGATCGTCGACGTCGGCTCATCCTCTCGGCGATCGACGTGAATGCCCGCGAAATTTATTGTTTCGCCGCGGCTTAGCACGCTCTCGCACCCACACGATCCCTTTCCCTCTGACTTCCCTTCCGCTATACGGCCTTCCTCCCTCTTCCCCTTGTTCTTTCTCTTTCTCCCTTTCGCTGCTCCTCTCTCTCTCTCTCTCTCTCTCTCTCTCTCTCTCTCTCTCTCTCCTTCTCTCTTTCGCTGCCTCTCTTTTTCTCTCTTCTCCGCACGACCCTGACCGCGGCCCCCGGATGCCATACACCACGTCGCGGGGGACAAAAGAATAAATCCTGATTAATCTCCCGGTCGCGCTTCGAAAGCCGCCGAGGGGGTGCCCTCGCCCGCCCGTGCGCGCGCGCGCGCGTGCTCTCGCTTGCTTCATCGTTACCGCCGGAATTACGCTTCACTCGGCGCAACGAGTTCTACGTGTCCTTGCGCGACTGAAAAATTAATGAGCGCCCGGCCGCCTGGATTTAGTGGCTGGCGACTGCGGTGCTTCGTAAAAATAATAATTTCGTAACGTTAGCGCGCGACGTGGCACTGTCGCTAAGTGACATCTCGCAGAAACGCAGACATTTCGTAACAGTTTCCCTCCCTAAATGTAAGAATCGTATTAAAAAAATTTTAATATGTTCACTGTCGTGAACTTTCGTTCTTTTAAAAAAGGTTTTTTTTTCAAGTTTTATATATCGTGCTGGGGCCAAAGTAAATTTCAGAACAAAAATTTTATAAATTTTTAGAAAGGAGGCACAACATTTTTTGACTTATTTACGCGATGAATTTGAAATTTTGTATCTCTTACATTAAAACCTTACCCTTGTGTATTCCCGTGTATTTATCCTTGAGGACGGTAAATTCATAAATCTTGCCAAACTCCTCGAACATTGGACGAAGAGTGTCTTCTTCGAGATGACGTGGTATTTGCCCGACGAAAAGCTTGATGGCGCCTTCGCCGTTGCTGGACGAGGGTGACGTCGACACCGGTATCAGCATTTCTTAGCTTAAATGAGATGAGGTTTAGGCCGAAGGAACTAAGTTCCGCCCTCACCTTTCTTTTCGCACAAATTTTGCTTCTCGTTCTTTCGCTCTTTTTCTCTTCAAGGGCGGATACTGGCCACCACGTAACCTCGAGCGACGATGGCGCACGTTGATTGCTTATCGCCACGCGCATAAAGCACGACCGCAACGGAGTCAGTGAGTAGTTGACACGTGAAGAGGGCGGAGAGGAAAAAGGGGAAACCGACCGTCACGGAGGTACTCGTTAACTCTCGTCTTCGACGGAGCGGAGGGTTGTCGTGAAACGGAGGCGTTATTCGCCGAAAACGGCAGTCACGAAGCAACCGAGAGGCTCACGGGCGGTCGGTAGGGTGGTTTTAATCAGGAGCTCGATAAAAAATACACGATAGCGTAATCTTCGTAGGAACGGAAAACAGAGCGAGGCGCGGGGACGGAGGACGGTTGGGGAGAAGGAGGGACGCAGAAACGAGATAGAACCACCGTGAAGAGGGTGGAGAACGGCTAATGCGGAGAGTGCACGGGGAAAGCAAATACTTAACAAGAACGAGGGAGGAGCGCAAGAGAGGAAGATGGCGAGGAGGAGAAGGAAAAGCCGACGAGAAGGAAGTCCGACGCAATAACGCGCACACAACGATTAATGAATTTTGCAATGCGGCAACAACGAGAGATAGTTAACAACTGCTTGAAGATATATTCATGCGAATTAAACATACGCGATAATGCGCGATGATAGGCGCGATTGTTCCGGAACACTGTGAATGTCCACGCGGAATAAAGAGCGCAGATACGATCAGATTCGCTTAAGCCATTATCGATGATGCCTTCATTACACTACGATATTACGGAATCAAGCGATATGCGGAATGATCTTCATATATTGTGTGGCTAATATGTATGTATATATATATATATATATATGTATACATACATTTGCCTACAGCTGATCGGAGCCTGCAGATAGACGATTTCACGTGCGCGCATGTGCACGAACACCACGCGGTCATTCGATGAATAGAGCGCCAATATCGCTGAACAAATCGCTTATAACAGTAACAGAAGATTCTTTCCCATTCAATATTGCAGAATTTGTAGAATATTTCCAATTTAGATGCACGTAAAATATATACATCCGGTAACGAGGAAACGACGACAAGCAGAAGCACGACGTCTCGATCACAATACCACACATTCACAGCACAATGACATTTTTATTAGTTCCTTTTAAACGCGACTATCTTGCTATCCACCACCACTGTGGAATTTAGCGATATCAGCGAAACTAGCGGTGATTTTATCACGAACTTCCGCGGAGCAGGAGGAGAACGATGACTCGTGGCGCGACTCCCACGCGCAGTTGTCCGAACGTTTCCCCTTTAATTCTTAATTTCGTATACGTAGTTGGTCTAGTTTCCGAGACCCAGTTTATCACGTCGAATATCTCTGCCCGGTGGCAGTCGCGCAGATTACTTCCACCGCGTGACCGTTCGCCGATGGTTCACAATGGTGGTGACCGTGACGATCGGCCGTTTCTACCTAGACGATATCCTAAACTAAACGATCACAAGGACAGCACATTCACGATCACGAGAGAATAGAAACTACGACACGCTGCACGAGACACGAGACAACACTGATGGTTGAACGACCCTCGGCCCGATCGGCATCGTGCGCGCCCTGACGCCACCGTCCACGGGGAAATTACACACACACACACACACACACACACACACACACACACACACACACACACACACACACACACACACACACACACACACACACACACACACACACACACACACACACACACACACACACACACACACACACACACACACACACACACCCTCTTGTCCTGCATGCCACCCTTACGACGTCACCCCATCTCGATGCATGAAGGGACACGTTTCCCCTTGTGCCGAGACCTTGCCGGGCGACGCGAGGGCGTCTTTGCTCCCTCTTATTAGCCTACCCACCATCCCTAGCAGCATGTGCACCATCCATTTTCACGGACCGCCCTTAATCTCTGATGCCCCATTCACCCGAATTCGCATCGAAATTGGATTCTGGCAGAACGGATTTTCTAATCATGCCGAGCTACCGATCATCGAGCAGGATACTGTTAGAAATCAAAGATAGAAATTATCTTTAAGAAAAGATATCAAGATAAAATTTAAGGAACAATTAAGTTAAGAAACGTTGTTTTAAGAAAGGAGCAAAACCTTAAATTAGATAAGTAAAAGTATGTAATAATTTCAAATGTAATAATTTATATAATAATTTCAAAAAAAAAATTATTTTGTAAAGTTTTTTATATAAGGTAATATGTTAATTTAAATAAAAAACATAACAATAATGTATATATTAAAGTTAAGCAACATGTTGAATTAAATACAAGAATTAATTGCATTCGGTTTGATTCTTCGTAGCTCCTTACATTCGATAAAAATATATCACGGCAATCGGCGTTACGCCGCTTTTATGGGTGCTGCTTTTGCTATAACGGCGCTGAAAAGGGTACCTGGCATAATGGTCCCCTGTCTTACGGGGGTTGGCGAGCTGAGTCATCGCCTCGTGCGATACTCGATCGCATCGTACTAAACCGACCCTTCTAGTAAGCACGCACGCACCCCTCCCCCCTCCCACACATACACTTGAATGCGAATGCGTGTGAACGTGCACGCCTCTTTAATGGTGATCCGCCGCGCGCGCGTGTACATGTGGATGTGGATGACCCTCCATTTCTGCATACGAGAGAGAGAGAGAGAGAGAGAGAGAGAGAGAGAGAGAGAGAGAGAGAGAGAGAGAGAGCCTTATGTATACATGCGGAAACGAAATCCGCGACTTTATTCGCCGTGTCAAAATCGAAAACATTCGGTCATTCGATACAAAGCTATATACGCGGACGGTCTATTTATCCGAGTCTCTGAGCGTTGCGCCGCATCGCGAAACACGCGCACTACGGCCAGGCTTTTTTCGCGACAAGCTTTTTCGTTCCATTTCCTACGTTACAATATTCAGCCTCGTTGAAACGGCGAATAACCAACCAGGCCGGGCTGATATCTATAAATGCGAACATCCGCGATGCAAAATGTCTGCATTTAAACATCACGGTCCGCGCTGCCGCCATTGTTGCCGGGAATTTGGTGTCTGCATGTATACGCATGAGAAGTAACATCGGGCGCACGTATCTCCGAATTTAGTTAGAACATATGTGCAGGCTTCACGCTTATCGATCCCTCTGTTCTTCTCCAAGGAGAGAACGAGGGTAGAGACGAGGTTAATGCAGGTTCGGGGGGGAGTGAAAAGAAAACATCGTTTTCCATCTCTCGCGAGAAAAAAAAAACGCACAATGGTTTGGCCAAGTATTACGTTCGCAGTCTTCGCTTAATCGGTGGAGTAGCTCTTTGTTTCTACTTAAAAGCTATCTTGCTTGCTCGTCGAAGCTGAAACATGTCGCGAGGATGAATCGAGATAAAGAGCCACGAAACAAACACCTTTCCGCAAATGAAAGTTTAATCCCCTTAATATTATTGAATTGAAATGCCGAGAATAACAGATTCATCCCACATAAAATGAGCACATTTTAAAAATCCGATAATTCTTGTAAGAGCTTAATAAAATATTGTGCAAACTTGTTCATTGTTGTAATAGCATTGTTGTTGTACTAAATTCTAGTAGCTACTTTCAGTTAGAATTATATTTATCATGAGAATAAACTCTCATGAAATTTGAATTTCATTAAGCGCTTAATAACTATGATAAAAGCTTTAAAAGATAAAATTACTCATAAAATTACTCATAAAATTATTATACTAATTCAGATTTTTATATTCTCTTCAGTTATTTCATTTCATTCAATTTTAAAATATTTTATGACGCGATATGTTACTAATAAGCGATGTAATTCTCACTACGCGACTCTCTTCATATTTTCATGAAAAATTTGACGCAGTTTGGAAAGCTTTCCGAGATTCCGCTGACATCGGGACAAGCTTGGCTGTAACGTCAATCTCGAAATATTGGGGGATCAATGACGTGTCGCTCGATGTAACATGCAGCGACTCCGCCTGTAAATCTTATTGATTTATATTTTTCGCTATAATGAAACCATGGCGAAAAAGGTGCGAAGAATGTTCGACATCGACAACGCTCAACGTACACGCGATAAACTCGACGACGTCGACGTTGATTTATAGTAGCGAGGAAATTGCCCGAAAGTGTACGAATTTCTCACCGAACGGCGGAGATGCGAAATGTGATCTGCAAAAAGTGCGCTATGGTCCGTAGATAATGTTACGATTAGGACAAAAAGTGCGAGCGGGATCATCGGTGCTCTTATATAAGGTGTCCCAAATTTACCAAACTATTCTATTTGCGAATTTCTTGATCGTATTCAAGAACATTTTAGCTGAAAATTGATAATACGCTACATTCGCAACTTTCTATATCGAGTTGTAATCATCACGATATATGTCTAAATTTTCATTAAAATTCTGTCAACATTGAAATGAAAATAAAGATATCTCTTAACCCGCTTGTAACTTGAAAATTTATAAAATTCTTTAGATTATCAATAATTTATAGTTCAAATCGATGACTGTTGATTTCTGTTGAGAAACTAAATAAAAATCCGTGCAAAGAAACAAAGTTTCAAAGTTAGACACCGCGTATACAAAAGAGCGTTTTATTGGTTTTACGCAAACCGATACACATACGAATCAAGCGATGCGAAAGAGAGCTAACAGTTTCCAGAGCTGGGAGATGGAACGCAGCCGTTTTTCAGAGAAAAGTACTCTCGCTGGAGAATTAATCACGGCGTTCTCTTCGTATTGGGAGTATGTATATCTGACGTTTCTCTCTCGGACCGTCAGAGACTGCAACATTTTCGGTAGCTCGTACAGTAGAATTACGGACTTAGCCCGCGGTCCGTTTTTTCACCGCCCGATATACGCCGAAAGCGAGTTAAGTCACGCATGATTTATATCCCGGTACACTCCGCGGGGCCTACTCTCGTCGTCATGGTATTACATGGTGGTATACCCGCGGTTTATTCCAGCCAACCAACCCCAACGTGTCCCAGTGGCGGCTTCTCCGCCACGTTCACGCGCGAGAAAGACACCCGAAAAATATAACTCTGCGATATCAGGCGCATATGCCCTAAAAAGCCTACGTGCAATAATTCACGCACGTAGGATGCTGTTACCTTGGCAGCTCCCTCCAACTTGTACACACATACATGTACACACACACACACACACACACACACACACACACACACACACACACACACACACACACACACCCCACACACACATACATGGCATCATCCAGCCAAGGTATCGGCCAACCTCCAAGCGTGGGTGTAAGCGCCTGTATGTGTTTGTGTGTGTGTGTGTGCCGGAACAAGTCCTGTGTCCACGTGCGCGAGAATGCATGTATGACATAACTCACGGTAAAGTTCCAGGCCACTTGTGCCGCGTAAATTATTAAGCATGCGTTGCCCCTTTGCCGTTCGAGAAACGGGACGACGGGGTTGAACGGGGTTGGCCACATCGGGAGAACGTAAAGGTCAGAGGATCCCTGGGCGGGGTGGAGGAAGCGAGGCGAAGGATGGTGACAAGGGACACACGAGGTCACTAGAGGTCCCGTTCCTTCCTCTCTCACCTGCTTCACCCTCCTCCGTCGCCCCTCCGCCGGCCGGTCGCACCGTATGAGATGGAGCACCGTTGTAATACCGCGTAATGCAATGCAATGTGATCTAAGTGAACTTTGGCCGGGTCGAGCGCATGCATATTAGCTTCATTGCCAAGTAGGGTTACCACACAACCTACCCCTTACGCCGTTCCACCATCTAACACCCTTTCCACCCTCCCGTCGTGTAAGCCCACTCTCTAGGTCTCTTCCTTTTCTCTCTCCGCTTCTCTCTTTACTATTGAAACTACCCTCTCAAAACCCTTCGTTCTCTCTTCCTTCGCCATCTCAAGGCTCATCTAAGGTCGACTTTAATGCGCGAGGGTGCCATGGGATTTGCCGGATTAGCGCCAAACATTAGCAAACAGATGCAGCAAGATGCTACCTGCCAGCAACGTTCTGAAAATTATTTGTCGCTTCGTTGTCTTTTTCTTGGCTCTCCTATATGTATCTGAAGTATAAAGATTAATTTTTTTTAATAGAATTTTTAATAGAATTATAAAAATATACAAAAACACAAAAAATATTTTTATCCTAATATATAATAATTTCATTAATTTTAAAGATTTAACTGTAATGTTTCATAAGAAACAATATACAATATTATTTTTTTTTAATATATAAGAATTACGTCGAATGCAACGCTATTTCAAGAAGATTGCTAAATTGGAAAGTATTTGAGGTACAAAAATAAAAATTTTAAATCAACTAAAAAATAATATGTTAAGATATTTTTAATTCTGCGAATGTAATAATTTCAAAATATTTTACAATTACAAAAAACGAAAAACAAATTTTCAATTTGGTGCATCGGAAAGATCGGTTTATCAATTTGTGAAAAAACTAATTAACATAGAATTAGTCAAAATTATTTGTTATATCGCGTTTCCAAGAGGCAACAGTTTCCTAAGTTCCTAAGGAAATCTTCAGCGTACCGTGATGCAACTTAATGTTTTGCCTAAATCATTCCTACGGTTTCATGAGGATCTGACCTGAAACTGCTTCCGCCAGATTTTCCGCGGTAGCTTTCTCGTTATCGTTATAACATAACTTGACCCAACTGGCACGCGCACGCTTACGAGAGAAACGTAATATACTCGTCGTTTGTATCGCCATTTAAATGTAACTTCGCCATCACCGAGACTTCCACAAGTAGGATTTCCGCGTATCGCCTTCCGATTACGAAACAACGTGAGCCTCGTATCATCACGTTATCGTTGTACTCGATGCCGTTCGCGATATTTGCAAATCGATTCCATTCACTTAAGCTAATGATTTCACGAGATCACGCAAGTCGTATCAGCGCATCGACGGCGCTGAAACAAAGGAGACGTCCCAGCGTCTTTTAAGTTTAACACCCGGTAGATAACTCCGGATTCTCGGATGAGCAGGCGGGCGACCGTTCCTTCCGACAAGCTTAATAATTGATTAAAACGACGTAATTCGTCCCTCACCGTGCTCGTATCGCCGTCGCGTTTACACCTCCCTCCCGCCCATCCCGGTCGTGCTCCGCTCTCGAGAGCACCTAGGAAGCGGCTGAACGACGGCGCATCGCGAAAGTCGTAAAGCCGCATTACACCGGAATTGCCGATGCGCACGAGAGTTTGGGATTAGAGCCAATCAATTACCAGGCGCTCCGCTCCGCCATCCGCTACCTGTACAGGTTCAGGGTGGTTCACGTGCGCGTACAACCCGCAGAAAGACGGAAACGATCGCGCGCCACGGAACGATGAGTGCGTTTTCAGCGGCTTCGGGGGCGCGTTCGCGAGTAAATGTATATCGGCGAAATGTATATCGGCGAAGCACGCACCTCCCCCGCGCGAGGAGATCGGAAGATCGGGGGGGAGCGCGGTGAGGAACAGAAAAGTGAATTAGAACATTCGACGAGTCGTAAATCGACGACGGTGGCCTCTTAACGGAATTACCGACGGTAAATCAATGATGAGAAGAAAAAATATGAGAGGCAAGGAGAAAAGGAGCTCTCGCGCCTGGGCGCGACTACACAGTCTTGGCACTCGAACCGAAAACAATCGTGACAGAGCCAACGCCGGCGCGATAACTCGAATGCAGCGGCGCGTTTCCTCCGTTCCTGGGAGGAGAGACGTACACGTGTATCGCGCGAGTAATTCTTTCGATTTACTCGCGAGAACGTTGTAAAATCCCCGTTGCGAGATCCCAATTTCCCGAGTCATAGAATTCGTATATGTATTGTCGCCTTGTAATTTTACCGGCTCGTCAGAAAATATCATGAAAAAATCATGACACTCGCGAGCATTTGCTCGCCCGATTATGGTATTTTTCTGCATGAAAATCAAATTAAATAAACTTCAAGCTACACGCGGTCGCAATTTATTCGTACATCACGCAGATTGCGTTCGCGCACCACCAAGAATTAAAACAATGAATACAGTCGGATAATTTTTACAAACGCCCGGCGACATTTTTTAACGCATGCCGCTCATACGCATCCGGATTTAAATTTCCGCCCCAACCGGTCGCGCCCGCCAATGCATATATAGCGGGCCACCTGAAAATTATTCGAATAAAGCTGCCACGAACTCGCGCGGCATTCGCTTTAATAACCGTACGGCCACAATATGACGGCGGCATTTAACGGCGCACAACAAATATTTATGCATTCTTGATGATGTAGCGACCCATGCGCGGGCGATTACCAATCAATTAACGTTATTTTGCCGAAAAAAGGGCGAAAACCACCGAGCGACCGAGTAAAGCGACAACAGAGCGGTTTTGATTTTTGGAGAGAGAGAGAGAGAGAAAGAGAGGGGAGGGGGGAGAAAGGAGGGAGAGAAAGAGAGAAAAAGAGAGAAAGAGAGAAAGGGTGACTCTCTCACGTCAGGTCAAACCGCACCCGACCGCATCGTCGGCGTTACTGGCGAATTATGAAATATACCAATTATAGCGTACGAACCATTAATATAAATTTTCTATGATTAAAATGCGCACCCCACGCGTTTCCGTTATATTTTCGCTGAATAACGAAACCATTCTTATATGTGTAACAGACCGGACGGCTGGGAAGTTTATAATACAATGATTGATTAAATTTGCAATAACCTATTAATTATAGGCTATAGTAAAATTAACGTAACGTGTTAATTGTGCAGGAAACCGTGCACGGCGGTCTATAACCGTCGCTGGTAACATAAATTGATTTTCTCTATTTTGATAAAACTGGAAATAAAAGTGCGCTCCCGCGGGTGCTATCAAAATTTCGTTACCCGTATTATAGGGTTATATGGCACAACATTTGGCTAAAATTGATTAAATATTGAGCGTTGCTTATTGAAAACGAAATTGAACTAGACTGGATATTTCCATAATGGAAGCGTGACATCATTGTTGACCGCCTCCTACAGGGGCTAAATACAAGGCTGACGATGTTTTTCGGATATACACTGAATTATGCATTGAATTATGAATAATAAATCAGAGCGGCGTTTACTCTACAGGCATTACCGCGCACCTTTTTCAGCCAACATTTGACAATGTATCAGACATCATAAATACATCGAAAATATAGGTATCATTGTATCTGCCTGCTGATAATACTTCCCATCGATCGTATGCTTTTTTTTTTTTTAAGTTTTAAAGTCTGATCCTCCATACTTCTATTCGCGATATAAGTAATGTGTAAACGCGTCAATTCTCTCGCAACTCATATCGAGTACAGATTTTCGCTCTAGGCTCTACCTTTCCCTCCCCATCTCTTGCGTTACATCGATATATGCACTTATATGCATACGTACGTACAAACTCGTATATATGCGCGCGCGCGCGCGCGCATATACATGACATGTATGCGTAAAGTTCGAGCGAGTTTCACATTCTTTCCAGGGCTTGTCGGAACGTTTTGAAATTCCGTCACTCGGGACTCTCGCCACACGGTTCCTAATTTCCGATCGCTCGCTTCCACGCCCACCCTTACACCGAATTCGGTAAATGCCCGCCCCGATATAGACGCAAGCCCGTACATAAGTACATACGAGGGCTGGATGGAGAGCGTGATATGAGTAAGTTTGATAAGCCTCGGATCAGACTGGGGTGAAGGCGCTCAACGCTGGAATATCATCCTCCCTAAACTGGGTCGGTCATAACCAGGCCAGGCAACGTTGGTATAAATTGAAAGAAAATTTATTCTCTCGGGGAAAACGAAATTAACATAATAGCGAGAGCGGCTCGACGTGATTCCTCCTGCTCATTATCTCTTCTTGTTTAAAGAATAACGGACCGCGAAATATGTTACAAAATAATATCAAAATTTCAGTACGTTAAAATTATTAAACTAAAGTAACTTTTTTATAATTTTATGTATAATTTTACCTATAAAGCGCGAGATGATTTCCCATCGTCGTCAGTGACATTTTGCGACAATGATATTTAGATCCCGTGCATGCGGCTCCATGCTTTCAATCACAGGTCGAACATATCGTCGCGTTCCGTTTGTCGCGCCGCCTGTTTATAGCGCGATAACAACTTCGTCGATCGATGTGAGCACGATCAATAAAGCGACTCGCACTCGACGTTTCACCGCATAATCGAAGTCTAGACTCTCTGATTTATGAAGAGTACCCAGCAATTTCCTGCCCATTAGTCAAAATCGCTGGCCCGTCGCGAAATTTCGTTACATTCGGCAGCGCGATGGCGAGAGATACATCGGGCCATACAATTCCAGTTCCGTATTCAGTACCCGAATGTCGACCGGTATTGCAAATCGAGAATAGAGATCCGACCGGCCGTGAATCGCGCGATATCTATATGATCGCGTAAACGCGACCGGGCATATTTCACGAGTTGATCTCGTGGCCGAGCCACAAGAAAGAGATACCGGTGTCGCCGATTCTTCGTGGGAATCGGAGGAAATGACCACCACTGCCGGACGAAGTGTATACACGTAGTCGAGAGTCGTATTCTGGTGAGAGAAGCACACTTGGCAATCGCGTGTCCACCCCTCCCTCCCCTCGATAGGCAGACAGCTATCTCCGAACCCCCTGCATTCCGTCCTGCCTTCGCGTTTCTCTGCCTACCCACACCTATCTACCCAAAGCCACTCCACTTTCCATATTTCCAAAACTCTGAATCATTTATCCGTGCTCAGCCGTGCATGCTTAGCCGTTATAGACCGCACAGCAGCCCTTCGCGCGCGCTCAGCTCTCGGGAAGGACTCGGAGGCGGAGGGATGCAACAACCACCACCGGTAGTTCGTGCGCGCATCGTGCACATTCGTCTTGATACGAGGGGCATACCCGAGACTTTGAGGAACTGCCGTGCGGGAAGGTCGGCCCGTGCTTAGAATTACCATTGGGGGAGGAGAGGGGGGGGAGGCGGGGGCGTCAGTCCGAGCCATCCGAGCTGTTTCGGCACGAACAGGATACATCGGCACCGCCTGGTTAATTCCGGTTTGAAGATAACAGACCCTCACAGACCCGTGTACCGGTGACCGCGATAAGTACTGAGAACCGAAACGCGGCACGCCGATAAGGCACAGGCGCGCGGCATCTGAATCCGTAAGCGCGCGTCTCGAAGAGAAGCGAAGATGCAAGTCGCGTGCACGAGTTATGTGTTCTGTACATGGCAACGCGATAACTTGATGCGCGACATGTGAAGCTTTGACACGAATGTGGAAACATGCAAGGTCTCTTATATCAAACTATCTATTTTCCGAACGGAAACAATCTCCATAAATCCTGCCTATTACAGATGGTACGAATAAAGGAAGAAAGGAGGAAGAGAGAGAAAGGAGATATCACTAATAATACGTAAAGTAAAATCAATTAGTAAATTAAAAAAAAAAAAAAAAAAAATACTAAAATCTCGATTCATTACGTAGTCTTGACAATTGAGAATTTTTTATCATCTCTTTAACGTATGCAATACCGCGTTTACAGACAGAAAATTAGCCAAAAAAACATTTACAAAAACTTCTGAAAATAGGGCAACGACGAGCAACACGATTTCCAATGGAACAAAGAGAAATGGAAGACGAAGCAAGCTCGTTTTCCCCGCGAAGCAAGTAAGGGTGGCTAATGTATGTGTACACACAAGGTTCCACACCCGTGCGTCGCCGTGTACAGTGTGCAGAAGAGGAGTACCCTATTGTGATCCAGAAGTCACCGCCACGCAGGAGACGTCGCCTCTCTCAACCGGCATCCGTCAGAACGCATTACGGCCACCCCACGCGTTACTTGGCGGCCTCCGAAACCACCCCCATCCGTCCCGGTCTCCACAAGACCATTGTGTTCCCTATTAATTACATTGCGCCGCCGCCCCCTTCGTCCCGGCCTCCCCTATGCCGGGACCTGTAGCAGGTTAGGCCACGGTCTAAATACTATGGACCGCGGTACAGGTCTCATCAGAAGCAGAACGTCGCGACCTGCGGGCGGATAATCGCTTTGAGAAATTACCCCGCACGCCCGACTGACGCATCGCTGTTTTCGTCGTTAATCAAAACGCCTGTTTCACATGCATTGTAAATCTTCCGGTATGTACTTCGCACACATCGTGTTTATGCACGTATAACCAAACGCGCGCGCGCCTGTGTTAGTAGCCTAAATACACCGCGTGTGTCGAACGTACCGTGGAGGAGTTCCGGGGTAATGCTGTTATTTTTCAAAAATGGCACGAAGTACGCGGAGAGAATTCGCGGAAAGCGAGAGACGTGCATCTGAACGCAGATGAACAATTCTGCGCCGTTTACGACGCGCCTTTACTCGGAATGGCGCAAGTAGAACGAGAAACGCGCGTTAGCCCGCTTTCATCCGGCAACAATGACGAAAACGGCACGTCGTTGCAAACGACTAAACGAAGAGGACCACCGCGGAGAGGCCAGAGACAGGGTGGCGCGCCCCATTCTCCAGCCGGGAGAGAGAGAGAGAACGTTGATGCTGATGCTCGCGTGTTTATCCAGCTCTCTAATTTATTCAATGTGTGCATTCGCTGCGCATTGCCGCCCCGCACGCTCTCGCGAACGCAGTTAGGATTTAATAGTGCGCCGTTTCACTGACAAACTCGTTCGCGAGGCTGCGCTTGCTACGAGTGGAAACTGGATTAACGCCAGAAGACGCGAGTTAGATACGCAGATGGATACGCGGGGGAAGGGAGGGAGAAGGACAAACGCGGAAGAAAACGCGACGAATAATCTTCGCCGCTCGAATACATTCCCCGGGAATACATTCGGCATTCTTAGGAACTTACAGCGGTATAAAATTATATTCCCACGCTAACGAGCGTACAGCGAGTCGTTCGCAAACGACGGTTTGCGTAAACTTCCGCATAAAACTAGCGCTACGTAAATCGTATCACATTTGTCAACTTTTTTCGTACGATATATAGTAGATAAAATTCCGCTAAGATTTTCCTCTAAATACATGGAAATTAACGGTTACGCGTAATTTAATGAAAATATATAGAAAAACGATAGTCCGACGGGGGGATGATAACTGGGTGACACGGCCACATATTGCGTTCCGTCTCTTTTTTAAACACCGTTCTTAATATCACGGCAAACCGACGCCAGCAGCGATCTAACTGCATACATGCTCGTATGTCCCCGAATTCGATACCTTGCATTATGCACGCGGTAGCAAAAGCGAAACATTGTTACAGCGTCTGCTTTGAATTCAGATAACGTATCTCGTGCCTTCGATCTATTTCTCTCTCTTTCCCTTCTTCCCGCCCTTCCTTGTCCCTGCCTACCTTGTTCCCTCGGTCTCATCTTCGCTTCCTCTCCCGTATCTGTCCTTTTGCAGCTTTCTCCTCCCTACCCCTCCCCTCCCCCTCCCCTCCTCCTTCCCGCTCCCCTTTTTCCTCATTTCTCACCCTGCCGCCAGCATCGCCGTATAATGAACCGAGACAGCGTGTCAGATACGAAAGCGTTGCCAGCGATGACGACACCCGAATCGTCTTAGTATCGAAATTCGATATCACACGCTCCCGTCTCGCGTTTAACATCGCGCGTCTCGTACGCGCGCAATTCCCCCTCGTCAATTTCACGCGAGCTTCCATCACTGACGTCCGTAATTGAAGCGCCGATGTAAAAATACAAGCATGACAAGTCGCCCGATTATACACCGAGATCGATTTTGTAGGCATCCTCCGGCTCCTTGGATGCACACCGTTTATATTTTTAACGAGCACATTAAAATCTATACAAACCGCGGACTAATAAATTTAGAGCTAATACTCTTCTTAACAAAACTTTCGTTTCACGCCACTCTCTTTCGCAACTTCTTTCATCTTTCACGTTAAGTATCTCGATCGGGAAGTTTAGAATTAAACTCCCACGAAAATCTATTTGAATTTAAATAATTCACCGGATCTTATCACCCGTTTGCCAATCTGAGATTGAATTGATCAAAAATTCTCTGATTTACGTACTAAGCGTTATTGGCGCGTTGTCAAAATGGATTTTTGTTACTTTAATCACTAATATCTCTTCGAAAGAGAAAAATATGTATATACTTGAAACATATTACGTATAAAATAAGAAGTAAGCCTGGCGAATCTTAACAACTGGCAACTGACCTGGCGCGATCAACGTGGGCGAAATGTGCCAAACCAACGCGACATCGGCTTAAATCTGGATACTGGCATTAGCATTAATTTGAGTTACCGTTTATTTATAATGCGTTAATGTTAATTTACGAAGTAGCTGGCATCGCACACGTGGACCCGGCTCTTCGGCCGTCGGCCGACACCCCTACCCCGTCCATGACTAAAAGCATTGTTTCGAACCGTGGTTTTGCGCTCAATTTACATTTCCCTGCTAATACATTACGGTTTATAGCCGCGCGCCAGTCGCTTTCGCGGTGAACTGCATAAAATACGAGGACTCGCTGCACGTCCCGCAGCGTCAGGGCGGTGGTGTAACCGCGATGTTTTGCTTGCGGACAAAAAACGCAGGTCTTTCTGTCTTCTGGTAGGATAAAATCACGATGAAAAAACCGACGAGGCCCAACATGTATTTCCAGCCAGCAAGTTTATGCTAATTTCAACGAGATTGAAAGAGATTAACATTATGTCTGACGTTAAAGATTCTCCCAACTTATCGCATTGAGAAATTACGAAATTATCTATATGTAGCAAGAAATTTCATTATATATTTGTACTATAAAATGAAGTAACATTCTATTAGTAAAGCTAAGCTTATAAAATTAATAGCCTAATTGTACTGTATTTAATTCAGACAGAATTCTCTGAAAAAATTATACAATTGCGATATTTTTATCGGGTATTTGCTCATACGAGCAAACATGAAATTGTTGATTACTATGTTGATTTATAAAATAGAAAGATATCTAAATTAAATAATATCCAAAGATCAGAAAGTTCATGTTTCTTGCAATTGTTTTTAATAATTCGAGATACAATCTTATCGCAACATTTAATTTCGAATACGCGAATCTGCATGCTTACAAAGCAGTTTCGATTTTTTATGTTAGTCGTGCATCGCGAAATCGCGCAAAATGTTCCCAATATATAACAGTTTTCCATTACTTGAATTATTTATTAGTGCCATGTTATCTTATGTGCTCAATCCCAAACTGGACAACCTGCATTTAGATCAATGAAAAATTTAAAGTACAATGTGAGATATATTTCTATTTATATATTAAAGAAATAATTTAATATCATGCATAAGTATTTTAATGAAAGAGAACTAATTTTCAATAAATATATTTCTGTTCTATTAATATATATTATTAAAAAATTGTCACATTCAGCTTTTTCATAGAAGAGAGAAATACAATATATAATTGCTACAAAAAATAATATTTCATAATTTTTAGTTGTAGTGCTTTAAAAATTTACTTTTTTGAATTTCAGATTTTCATATAATTTTTCTCAGCTAAGTATTTAAATTATTTTAGTTAAATGTATAACCTTTTAAAATTATCTAAAATATTTAAAAAACATCTCTTCCCGAGATAATATTTCAGCAAAATTTGAAAAATACCAGATTTCAAGAGAAAAAAAAATTGCTTCGATTCACAGAAATTTGGAAAGTTAATTACGCAATACACTATAATTAACAATAGAGACTGTATTGTCGAGTTGCTATGGAACGCGTATACAGGATGTGTGTCAATTAAGGATCAATGCATTTGAAATTGCCCGAGGATATTATCGGCCAGGACTGGCGGAGAAAATAGCAGCTAATACGAAGACGACAAACGAGACAGCGGTGCTCACGCGCGTATAATCGGCTCGTTCTAGGTTAGCTATGTACTATTAATATCCTATCAGAAGGCGAGGTGTTAAAATGGATTCCAGGAAATGAAACCGTTTCGTCTTGCAAATGCGACACTCTCACGAAAGGCGTGCACCCCGGACATATCTCGCGCCGCCGTTGGCAGCCACGTGCACAAAGTTGCACCCGTTGTTACTGGCTGCTGCTGTTGCTGTTGCTGGGCGCATAGCAGCATTATTTTCGTGAGGGCCTACTAGACGAGGCATGCGCTACTACTCCCCGGGCATAGTATGTATTAAAGATGAAACATGTACGAAACTTCAACTATGTAACACCGTATATTTGTGTAAGCTTCAAGCCGCGAGACAACGCTTTAGAATAACAATAAGATCGCACGATGCGCACCCTTGATAAATGTAGCTCCTCGATCGCGATAACTCACAGTACGTATAATACGAAGCGATTAGCACGATGGTACGATAGATTTATCAGCCTCATCTTATTCCAGGACGGCGCAACCCCCGGTAAAGGGGGATTTAGATGCGATTGCGGTAGCTCCGTCGAGATCACCGTCTGACGTTTCCATTAAGAATGTTACCGGCAGTTCCCGTTGATGAAATCGCTCTTAAAACCGGAACTGACCTCCGCCGCATTTATCTCCACTCGAAAAACGAGAGGACACTCGTCCTATCGGCGGTGAGCAAGTTGTTCCATGGTGCCTGCTCTGGACCTCTTGAACTCATCGCACATCAATATTGTCTCGTTCGAGAGGGGCACGACGACGACGACGACGACGACGACGACCTATCTGTTCGTTCGACAAGAAGTGAACGGAGAAAGAGCCGGACTATTTTATCAGACGAGAGTTCGTCCTCTCACGTAATTTCCGCGACATAATTTCGTCATCTTGTAACTCGTTTGAAAAATCTCTCCGGTACGTGGATATTTTTTTAAGAAGCCCTAGCGATCGAGAACGAGGGTAAGTAACGGAGTACTGAATAATTCACGCTACGGTACATTGGAAATAAGCGAAACGACTTGCAAGTCGTGATTTCGCGCGGCGATTGTACTAGAAAACGTGCCGATCCATCACTGTAGATGTAACGCCATCTTGGAGCCAATATTCTAGCGTATAAATCTCACGGCAACTATTGCGGAGACAAAGACGGATATCAGCTCAACCGGCAGATGTGTCCCGGATTATTCGATATTCCCGGAGAAAAGATCGTGTTTCTCGAAGTGTGCAGCACGTTTCACTTGAATATGAATGTCGTCAGATCGAGCAAGCCCCGTCCGCGTCTCGCGCGTGTTAAGCTTTCAATTATATTACGTTCCATTCTGACTTTATTGTCGATCATATTTTACACGATGTAACACGCGAAAAATATAAACAGCCAATGACATAAACCCCAAAGTCGAGAAATAAATTTGTCATTTCTTCGAAAATGATCTTAAAAATTATACGTAACTTTAACGATATGACAGCCAATATTTTCTTGTAAAAATATCAAAATAATAAATATTAAATATATTATTTTATATTTTTGAAAAATATGGAATATTTTCAATATTTCTAAAATTATAAATATGGATTATTATTCGATATTTCTAAAATTGTAAGTATAGGATAGCCGTAATGCAGACGCAAATTTCAATTTCGAGAAATGCCTAAAACCCGTTGAAATTACACAATCGATTTTTTGCTCGCGATAACACATATAATTGGATACTCCAATCTTGTGGGAACGCGTCAGTTAGTCGACATTGCGATACTGAGAACCAATCGATGGAGGCGATTTCTGGAGCGGAAAGTATCCTGAAGGAGCACCGTATGGATAGCCCGTTCCTACGAGAGAGAGAGAGAGAGAGAGAGGGGGGGGAAAGAGAGAGGCCTCTCACCAATTTCAACCCCATTTTCTCAAGTCGCCGCTCGGCTTTTCGGCCAAGTTGCGCCCGTCAGCTAGGCCAACAGCCATTATCGGCCAGTATCAATATCTTGTTACCGGCATATACTGCTGCGAAGGCAACCGTTTCCTGTTTACTCCTTTGTGACCAAGCCCGTTCCTCAAGTTTAATACCCCCGCATTTTTTCAGTGCTTGACCATCCTCCTCGATAATCATAGCAAACGCAAACAGATCGTGCCATCACTCAATTGTCACTTAATTATCATGCTACTAAAACGCCATATGACGTATGGCTTTAAAAATTTACGATGTATACGATAATAATTGGAATAATATAAAAATTTCACAATAAACGTAAAAAAAATTTATTAAAAATATGCGTGCAGTGTATAAGCGGGATAATTTTTTTTCACACGCATGACAGCTGCAAGATATAGCATTCCGAGGCATTTTCTTTGCGCGGCAAAAATAATCTTGTCTTCGTTTCTGCCTGGATTGAGAGACGATGCGGAAAAGCCGCTGCGTGCAAGCGCGATGCGTATAGACCCGATCGATGGCTGTAGAAATGCCCGCGGGATCTGTCACGCACAAAAATATTACGTCATATATCTGGAAGGCTAGACGAGCTCCGGGGTTGTTTACGACTTGCGGGATCGTTTCCAGAAGACTTTCGCGATATACGCGGCCCCCGGGCGGGCTCAACGGGGTGACTGAGAAGTACGAAAGAGCGATCGTCTTCGAAGTCCTTGCCCACCGCCGATTTATTTTCTTCGCGAATCTCGGACGGTCGTTTTCACTTTATTACATGAGTATCGTGCACCGTCGCCGATGTCCGATGGACGACGCATATAAATTTTTATGACAGTAATCACGAGCGGTGTCAGACGCCCGTCTGATATCATACACGCCCGCGTGGTTACATCGCGATAAAGCGTCGAACACATTTGCGAAATTCTGGGTCTCGTACCTTTCAAACCGTCATATCATTTTGGTTATGAATATGCCGATATAATTCCTAAATTTAGTAGAGTAAAGTCCACATAAAGGTAAAAATATAAAACTTTGTTATAAAAGCTTCTATGAAGAAACGTTCATTTTTATAGAACATAATTGGCAGAATTTTGATTTCCTCTCTAAAAAAAATCACAACTTTTGCTTAAAGGAGAGAGAGAGAGAGAGAGAGAGAGAGAGAGAGAGAGAGAGAGAGAGAGATTTCAAAAGAAATCCTAGCGATTAAATATATAAAATGTGATTGATTGAAAAATATTTTTATGCAGAATTTTCAAAGTATCATTTAAAATTTCTTAAAAAATGTCAAATGTCAGAAACAATCAAAATACGAAAATACATCTATCATGCATATAGTGCATATGTAGTAAATTTTATTACGAGTACGTAATAAATTTTTAAACGGAATGTATTGGATCTCTCTGCACAAACTTTACATCTTTGCCAATCGAAAATCGAAAGAAAGAGAGTACAAACTAACGTATTGACTTGTGCAACCAGAACCGCGAATAACGCTGCAGTCGAGATGCCAAAGCGTTTATCGAAGCGTCGTAACACGTCAGGAACGTTGACCCGCCTGTTCCGTGCCATAAACCATGGGCTCGTAATTAAGCCGGAGACCATCGCTGGCGTCGTAGGAATCGAGTCGATGTATCCACCTAGTGAAGGGACCAGAAATCATTCTGGAGATATTTACGACAGAAATTTACGATTCTCTTCGACGCGAGATAATAACAACGAATGATAATAACAACGAATCGATAATGATCATGGTTTACAAATAATTTATTACTACATTGACAATCTATATATTTGTTATTTAGATCTGATTGAGAGAAAAATGGATGATAAAACTTGAAAAATGGGGGATAGAAAGAGAGAGAGAAAGAGAGAAAAGAAGAGAGAAGGGCCATTTTTTCCAAATGTAAAAACTGAAATAGTCGTTTAAAACAATTTTATGTAGTGAATACCATACATTTTACTGCAGTTCTCTAAAGTGGCGGTTAATGAAAACGCTGAGCTTTTTTTGAATATATCTAGAACAGATTTCGCGTTGTTGAAACTAAGCACGTCCAGAATTTAATTGGTTCTTGCAGTCAAAATTGGTACATTAGTAAATCTATTTGGCTTTTTCGCACGTATTGTACGTGCAATATTTATTAAACGTTAAATCGTTAATAACTTATTGATTGAAAAAGAACTAGGTTTTTACGTTTCCAATTAATTTTTGAATAGGATGCGATCACGTAAGAATTACAAATTTTTTATTTTATTTATTTCGGCGTAATTAACATTCAAATAAAAATAATCATTAGTGCTGCATTCGCAATTATATTTTTGTGTAAAAACTCATATTTTTGGCTAACAATTTTATTTCATATATAAAATAAAATATATGAAATTGTAAACTTGCGCTTTTTATGCGGCTAAATATTAGAAGAGAGGATTAAAAAAAAACTAATAAAAATGCAACAGATTCCATGTTTAGATAAAAACTTATCAATAACAATGTAGCACTCACAATTGAACAATATTATACAACACTTTGTGCTCCGAGTCGATAACACACAGGGATAGAAGATAAAAGATTCGACTCACGTGTAGCACCAGCTTAAATCTTTTTAACATCCGATAAACTGGCAGTGCAACTTTACGTTCTCAGTCCCATATTTTTCAATTGCCGCGCCAACAAAATATTCCCGAGGACGATGATGATGGCGGCGACTGGCACCGGTTTCAATGGTTCTCCGCGTCGACCGCCCTTCCGCACCCTTCCGCGTTGCACCGGCTGCGCTTGTGTTTGATTAAACCTACCGGCGGCTGCAGGCACCGGTACACGCCGGTGTATACTCGGCTGAATGACGTATAAAGCCCACAGCCCTCTCTCCTCGCCGCCGCCATCGTCGGATCCTGATTGAAGCATTCGACGGGGATATCTTGGATCCGTTAAATGTCGGACGTGTCTCGTTACGTAGCGTCCCGTGCGCTTCGGTGATATCCGTGTGTATACGGCGTGCCTCCGCTGCGAGATAACGCCTGGATTATAGGAAGGTAGGGTGGCCGCGCCGAGGATAGTTATCGCGCATCCAGATCTTCCGTACGGATGCACAAAAGATTCAATTGCTGCCTGTTACAAGCCTGTACTTTCATTTACAAAACGTGTATTATATTTCAATGACCAATGACTTTTATGTTTCCAATAACGATTAAACGTTAAACAATTTTTTTTTTTTTTAATTAAATTAAACTCCGTTTTCTTTCGAAAACAAACGTTTCACGGAAATATACATCCGACAATCGGCGTTCGTCTGAATATCTTAAATATGCATGTAAATAAAGAAAATTCATTTCGGAGAAGATATTCGGAGAAGATATTAATTTAATCGAGTCACCGACGACATTCTCGCGACCGATGATTTCTCCGCTCGATCGTTTCGATGATCCGCCGAAAAACATTCAATCGTTATTCGCGCTCGCTCGCGCGAATCAGCGTCCCGGGCGGCGGCGATTAATTAAAATAGCGCGAACGCGATTTGGCGGCATAGCTGCGGCAGTGGTGGGTAGATTTTCCATGATACGACCTCTCTCTCTCTCTCTCTCTCTCTCTCTCTCTCTCTCTCTCCCTCCCTCTCTCTGTCCCTCGTCCTCTCGCTGTCTCTCTTCCTGTTCGTTCCTCTGTATCCCCTGCGCCTAACCGCCCTGCCCGTCGTCCTCGTCCTCCACTTCCTCCCCGCGGTCCCTGCCCTTTCCGCACGACCCAGACTCGCGGGGCCATTCGGCGTGGTTTACGCGCCCGGCATTCAGATGACCGCATTCGCACGACCCGAGGAATGTCCAACAATATCCGCGCGGCTACGGTCACCGACGACGAAGCTGCAGCGCGGAATTCAGCCGCTCGTTTTGCGTTTTTCTTTTTTCCCTCACCCCGTTCCTCCTCACTCTGCCTCGTCGTGCTCTCGTCCTCCCCTTCCGCGACGTGTCATAGCGGTGAGCGTACCCCCGGTGCCATCCGCGCGCGGACCTCTCTTCACGGTCCCAACGTTTCAAACGATCCGCGTTTCCATCGTATACCAAACGCATTTCGACCAGACGACTACTATAGCTACCAGCCGCTTTCATTAATCGCTCGTCCGCGCGCGTCGATCGTATCAATGAACTCGGCGTTAAACGCCAACGAGCGGGATGCTGTGAATCGCTACCGATGCGAACCGCGAATGCGCCCTCGAAATCTGACATCCTCTATGATTCTTACGTATAGACGATAAAATGATCGGTCTTATTAACTTTTTTATATCACGTTTTCATTTTCATAGTTAACATCGAGAACTAAATAAAAAATAGGAAATAACACAAAATAATTCCTAAACGAAAAAGAACATGTATAAGAAAAATGTATATAAAATAATAAAGATTTTTAATTATAATTAATAATGAATCAAGATAATCCTATTCACCTTAATATTAATACATAAAATTTAATTATATATTTTTACAAAATTACAATCTAATCGAAATCTACATATATCCCACTGTTTCTAATTAAATTCTTTTTTCTTTAAACAAAAAAGAAAAAAAAAAGAAAAAGAGCAGACAATTCTATCGTTCGCAGCCGTGATTCACGATACTCTCTATCGAGGGTTATCACGACCGACGCTTCGCCAAGTCCGCCTTCGAGCTGGAAGCACCAAGGGATACGTCCTGCAGGACAAGCGCGGAATTCGGAAGATAAGCAGAGAGCATAACTTCCCGGCGGGCGACGTAACTCAGCCGACCGTCGAGCATGGATCGTTATGCGTCCCCCGTCGCTCGTAACGCAACTATCTCGAAACTTGTTTTTCTCCTTTATTTTAATAGGTCCCGCCGCCACCTCTTCTTCCTTTTATCTCGCATTCGACGCGCTCCCCGGCGGCTAATTCGCCGTAGAAGAAACTTCGGGGGTCAGTAATTGATGCAAATGAGCCCCGGCGTCCGCGTCGAGCTATCGGTTTAATTTCCTTGCGAAGTTTAGCGGCGATCGTTGCGTCTCTTAAGCCCCCCCCCCCCCCGTGCGCGGCTTTGCGCGCGCTTTACGAGGTGTTAATATAATGCGCATCGATGATCGGCACGCCGTGAAACCGATAGAAATATATTTGATATATTATATATATAGCGGTAGGAATATAGCAAAACGCGCAATCAACGATTCCGAATTCAATATTGAGCTTTTCTCGTTATTTATTTCGATATAAGTTTTTAATATAATAATAGTAACAATCAATAAATTTTTCAATGAATCATTTTATGGATTGTGAAATATTCTTTTAGACAAGAACACGATAATGTTATTTAATATAGTACAATTGGGATAGAGATAAAGACTCGTCCCCGCAATGCATACGAGTGATTTTCATGATTTTATTGTTTGAAAACGTTTTTATGTAAATAGACTTTAACGATACGAGCGCTATTCGTTTATACCATCGTTATTACCGCGCAACGTGCGATGTGCATGCATACTATATTCTAACGAAGAAACACGCGCTGTGTATATTTAATTAAATTCAATGTAATTATATCGGGAGTAGGGCGTAACGCGATATCGCGCGTTGTATAGATCACGAAATTGTTGAACCGCATATTATTTCGATAATTGCGAGCACACGCGCGCTCGCCGCGCGCCTTGAAAAGTCGCAATGGTCACATAATATTCGATGTAATATGCAAATTGTAAATTGCGCCCCGTAGCGAATATTAATTCCAGATAGCGTGGAATAATAGTAAAAAGAAATGCCAATTTCCCTGGGCCGGCAGCGCGCAAGGAGCGGTCGGTGCGCGTGAGAGTTCTAATTACGCGAGAGTTTTTCATTTCTACACCGATTTCGCATTACCGAAGTCCTGTTCATTTAAGCGTATCGATACGATTATTGCCCGAATACCAATTAATGAGCGAAAGCGCGAGAACATGGAATCGCGAGTGGGGGCTTCCTCTCTGATTATAGCGCGGCGCGCTCGTTCCAATTATGCTCTCCGGATGAAGATTTCCAACGCGGCATACGTATCCACCGGCTGGGATTAATCATTCAACTCGTCGAAGATGTTGCGGGACCGCAGCGGGGAAACGTGCCATTTTATCAATATCCGTTTTCCAACGCGGGGGGAGGAGGGGGAAGGGGGGGGGGGGAAACACGCGAAGTTTGTTGCGCGACCCGTACAATCGTATGGCTGCAGGCTCGTACCATACGAACGCGACCGTTGCAATAGCGCGCGACGGTCTGTATCGCGTGGTGAGTGACGTAATCTACTCCGAATCCCGACTTGTAACACCCCGCGAGTGCACCCTGCACCCTGCACCACATAACCGCCCCGCTTCCTCTGCCCCCCCTTCCCCCTCCCGGTCGCCTACCATCCGCCGTCTGCCAGCCCGCATGCCGCTGCAACTTCAATGGCAAGCGTATCGCTTCGCAACTGCGGGAAGATAAACCTCCAACCCTTGACCCCGCGACCTCGCCCGAGCCCGCAGTTTGCATTCGCGCGAGCTCGCGCATTCATTCCAGTTTATAAAACTCGCGCCCCTCGTGCATCAATCCTCTCTCTCTCTCTCTCTCTCTCTCTCTCTCTCTCTCTCTCTCTCTCTCTCTCTCTCTCTCCCTCTCTCTCTCTCTCTCTCTATCTCCCATTTGCTCTCACTCCCGATGCGATGTCGGCGGCGGAGGGCCCGGCGTTAACACGTATGATACTAAATCGCTGACGCGATTCTCCGAGCGCGTAGCCGGTGAATTATAAACGGGGAAACGGCGCTTCCGGAAAATTAAACGTAATTATTTATTCCGAGCATCGCACTCGGCGTCGAAAAAAAAAAAATATTCGGACTTCCAATTCTCGTCAAACCGGATCGCTCGGCGATTGACAGCGAAAATCTCTTTATCCCAATGTCTACCGTCCAAGGATCGTGTTTAATTGGATTCGCGTTCGTTCAATATTATATACTGTATACTATACAAGTCAGTAAATAGATAGCTAAATTCGACCGTAGATAAAAGTAAAGAGAGAGAGAAACGCGTTTGAAGAACTGATATGACTTTCGATAAGACCCTTGGCATGGTGGAGAACCGTTCAAAAATAGTACAAAATATATTTTGGAAATTCATCTAGAATTGGTGCGTCGCCAATATTGGCATCTTACTCAGACGCGTCGTTCACAAAATTTGACTTATTACACTTGCAAGATAAACGATTCAAGTAAGTATCCCATGTAGAATTCCAAAATAAGTTCACGGAGTCTCGAATATCCGTCCTTCTACTTCCGTTGCGTTTAATACAGTATTCACGAAACGTTTCGACTCGACTCGACTATATATTCGCGATACATATTCGTCGCGACGCAAGCTCAGCTGACCGATATATTTGAGAGGGAAACCGAAATATACGTACAGATGAAAATATATTTCGGCGATCTCTCAGAGGATAATCTGGCTTAGGGATGCGGATAGGCTATCCGCGTGCGGATGGTGGATAGTGAGAGGCCTCCGTGCGACGACGAAAACGGTAGGAAAGATATTTACTGGCCGGAAGCTTCCCCCTCGTCGCTCCCCAAACCCCCCCGGCGAGTCGCTGAATTCTGCCTAATGATTATTTGTCGCTGTGGTAAGTGCCGCGCTTAAAACAACATTACCAGACCGCAAGTACCAGCGAGCCACTTCTCTCTTTTGGATTAGACCGCCTCTTTCCGTCGTCTGGACTCTAAATGTCACCGATGATTTTTAAGTATAATGTTATTGCAATATCATTTTTTTTTTTCGATAAATATACTTAATTTATATTTATAAATTCGTATAGTATGTGATATGTTGGTTGACGGAACAGAAAATAAAAAGTGTTATTCCTTTTTTAAAAAATATACTGTTCTTCAAAAAAATTATTTATTAATTATACAATAATTAATAAAAATAGAATATTGAAATTAATTGAAGAATTTTTCTCGATATTCTTTCTTAATATATTCTGTTTTCTAAAATAATAGATGAATTATTTTTAAATTTATTTTAAGTTATTATCTGCAAGATTGTTAAGATAAGTACCATACTTTGCTGAAAAGAATATTTCAACTGTAAAATATTCTGTTGGAAATTATATGTAGTATGATTATTTTTAATTTACTCAAATAAAATATCCTGTATCTTTGAATATGCCATCCTACATGTTTTACCCTAGAAAAGACTGCCATTATCGTGTCAGTCCTCTGTGCATTACGTTCTCCAGTCAAGTCCGTCCACCTGGCTTTTATTGTTATTATTTTTCTCTTAAACTTTTAAGTCGGCTAGGCAAAGCCGGGAGAAGTAGGACGGAAAAACGCGGCCCAAAAAGTATCTCGGTCTGACTTGGCGGGGTGGCCGCGCGCGCCGCCATAATCCCTTAATATTCCTGGTGCTTCGATACATTATGGGCCGGCTATTAACTCTGCGTTAACTCGGCGCAAACGGGATACCCGGTTTGCCGGTTGGCTGGATTATACAGGAGAAAAATGACCTTATTGGTTCGGAGCTGGAACCAGGCTCGAGGGGGGGAGGGAAGGGGGTCTGTTACACCCTGGTACAGCAGCGGCAGCTGGGATAGTGGGTAGCGGCGGGGCTCGGTCGAGCGAGTTGCAATAATGCGATTCTCCCTGCCTCTACCTCCCTCTCTCTCTATCTCTCCACCATCACCCACACATACACATCCTCGCTCTTTCTCCGTTAATGCTTTCAGCCGTAAACACCGAAATAGAACCGAATAGAGTGCAGTAAAGGGAACTAACGTGTGCGTATGTACGCGTATTGCGCTCGCGCACACAAACGGCGTTGTATGTGCGTGCGCGCGATACGTACGTATCGGTTACGGCACGTGCGCCCCGCACATTTAGAAACCGCACGTATCGGCACGTGAATCGAAATTTATCGAGCCGCGCGATTCTTCGATATGCCCATCGCTTCTTTGCCAGGATATCTGCTTTCTCTCCCGCGGGACCGAATTAGAATTGCCGTTAAACATCGGCATTTGGATGCAATATCTTCTTATTTGGTGCCCTCGTGGTATGAAATAACGCGAAAGAGAGAGACTCAACTGGATTGTTGTCTCGACAGCTTATATATATTATATTTAGCGTCCGGATAATTTCTCTTAAAAAAGCAGACCGCATTGCGTTCCGATTTAGAGTCAGGGTGTGGTGACGTCACCACAGACATTAATTAATTAATTAATTACATAGGCGCGTTTTATATTGTATACAGGACAACGGTTGCGCACGTACAGGATTCAATAATCCGAGCCTACATTACGTACCTATCGTCCGATGCGTCGCGTCGTACCATACCTCGCCCCATTGTTGTTTGTTACAAAACACGCAGCTTGACTGTCTGCAGTGCCTGCCATTTCGGCTATTAAATAAAATACGAGCGACGTCAGTTGGTGTTCATTAACGGCCGGGCTAACGATTCGATTGTAGCACGATTGCGCGTTTAACCCGATCACGGATTTGCCAAAGAAAGGACTATTCCGACTATAATACTATAAAGGAGTATTAAAAATCATCGAGAGGTAATTATTCAATAATTCGCCCTTGTACCATATGTTTGCAAAAAGGCAAAAGGTATTGGCTACTACGCGAACACTATGGAATATTCAATTTACAAAATAAAAAAAAAAAAAAATATTTTACCCACTACAGAGTAAGCTTTATCGCAATATATTGTAAATTTTTTTTTTTTTGTTTAGGTAGACCGTATATTTTTATATAAATCCTCCTTTTTATTGGGACGTGCATTTAACACGAGTGTCATCATGTTTCTGTAACAATTGTCGAAACATACACTGCGACATATGCCACTGCCAATTTGATGTAATAAAAATATTCGGCGAGCTATATACATCGTGTTATGCACATTGTACAATGCTGGAAATGCGGCGCGTCCAGCGGAAATGGAAATTTATACACGCCATTTTATCCTATTGATTGGGGGGCCGTGTCATAAAACTAGATATTTCGGCGTGGCGGCCTCGCGCCAGGAAGGTTAGTCGGAAATTTTTCATCGCGGCGTGAAATTTTATTTTCGGGCTTTTGTCTGTCCGGATTACCGATTTTGCCCCACAGTGTGCGCCGGCGACGCGGGCCGCGCCCGGTCGCCGAATTCCTCGGCGATTCGCAAATAAAGTCGTGCCTAGCAGACAAAATGAAACCGTATAGATTTTCGTTATTGAGAGACCTGCATCAGCGACCGAAAGAGTGCTGCAGGCCTGCAGGCCTGCAACGGTGGTGGGTTCTCATTCGGTTTCATCGCCGAGTATTGCACTCGGCCCTCGCCCCCCACGCAATCTGCAATAACAACCCTCGCTCTGTACAACCTCCGCATCCCGCCCCTTTCCTCTTTGCGCGGCCACTTCCCTCGTTTCCTATGCCTCGCTCTCTACCTCGCTCTCTTTCCCTGCCATCTACTCCGATTCTTCGTTTGCCATAAAGGCTCGCTCGTTCACTCGCCCGTGTGAACACGCGCTAAACGCTACATCGAATCCACAACACGTTTGACTTCTGTACGCTTTTGCTCCATGAAAAAGCGGCAATCTATAATTTTACTGTAAATTTTTATTCACTCCCATTTTTAGATTATCAAAAAGTGACATCAGAACTTGTTGAATTGATTGAAAAAAAGATATGCGTGAATGCATATATTTATATCAATGCTCACTTAGAAATTGTTTTTAAAAATAATTCTTTGGTACAACTATTTTTCGAAAGTCATCATTCATCGATTGATTTTAAAAAAGAAATTTTCGAGATTAAAATATATTATCAGAGCGCAATTTTACAACAACGCGCAAGAGTATACAACAAAGTTAACAATATTTAAAATTTCATTGGAGATATAAATTCATACGTTTATTGCGTGAAATTATTTATACTCTAATTTCCAATAATACGATCTACTTTCGATGACTATGAATTTCTCTTACGTAAGTGATTCAATCGTATGTACAAGCAAATAGGGAAAAGATACCATGCCAAATTCACTTGCCGTCAATCGCGAGATGTTTTCACGTACGAGCTACACACTTAACGACGCGAATGTCCACTTGTGCGCGGCGACGATAAAAATATTTGTCTCGTGCGAGAATGTTCGATTTTAGTCTCGTTCTATGATCAGAAAACGGCACCGAAAGATACGTTATGTACCACGGCCTTTCGCGGACCGGCGCGGCGCGGCGCGGCGTGGCGCGACGCGACGAGAGACGGTTTGCGTCCTTTCCGGTTCGAAGGATTTCGTTCGGAGTGCTTGGGTCATTTCCAAAGCAAACCGAAACGGGGCGGCTGAATGGGCATCGAATCGCGACCGCAACGCCGGACTACCGCAAACGCGAGCGTAACGCAAACTCGACAGGAACGAGTACGCCCTGCACCTCATGCCGGGGGGTCCTTTTAGCAGCTTCGTGGTCGGGACCATTTGACAGGTCCTACATAATGAATAGTTCCGCGTATGCGTACCAGCTGCGAGCAGATTATTGGATCACAAACGCATCGCGTCCGCGGGAAACTGAGCTAACGATCCACAACCAACTGATGATTCCCCCCAGCGAAGAGCAATGGACCGTTATACAGGCAAGGTGAAATAATGAAGAAAGCTTTGTTCTCATCTAATCTGTATCTGATAAGACTTTCAATCCTGAAAAGTAAAAAAAATATTTTATTTTCTATAATTTAATATGATTAGAATAAGGTTAGAAAAATATGTTTTTACTATTTTAATGTTTGTTAAATATAAAGTGCAGGTTGTGTGACAGGAAATCTCAAATAATAACAATCTGTGCGAGATTTGTGATATGCAACAATTAATTTTGCAAAGAAGCGATTATATATTTCAGTTAGCTAAATAAGTGTCTTCTTTAGTGAGGATACTCGGCTCTACGACGGCAACAAATGTGGTATTAATGACGCACAATCGCACGATCGTACATGTTATATCCCGATACCCGGCCACTTTATTGTCGCTATCGGATTAACCATTTTAATTTAATCATCCGTGTATTGATCGGCCGATAGCAAACATGGAAAAACAATTTCCTATTGATCGCTATCTCGGGTGCACTTGTCGCGACGCGAATGCCACGCGATCGAAAATTGCATTTCGATGATGGCTTTCAATCAGCCTTGAAGGTCGCTCTTTTTTCCCTCCCCGAATCTAAAAGTCACCTCAAAAATAATCATTTTTGAAAAATACCACGATAATTGGACCGCGATAACGCGACGAAATTCGCGAGTATTGCCAATATAGATAAATGCCTCTATTTTATATCCGTGCATCCGTCCGATTTATTCCGCAAAGATACATTACTTTATAATGATTTGTGCGCTCCACTTTCCTCCCCGACTCCTCTCGAATGCAACGAATGAATTGCCCATTTCGTATGGTCATGCAAAAGCGGTGCATTTAACGGTGGAATAATGCACGACCTTGCAGCGATCGGGCGGCGTTGTATAATCCAGCGGGATCGGGCCGCGTCGTAATCGAAAACTCGTCGTCGCGCGCGCGCGCGCGCACGCGAGAGACCCAACGTTAATGTAATATCGCGACGACAGAATTACACGGCGTATTACGCGCGGCAATCGGCCGTACACGATGCACAATAGAAGGATATGCGGGTACCAATCGTAGGGCAACCGGTACCGCGGGCGGTCGGGGGCGGCCCGGGGGAGGGAGGTCACGGCGCATTGTTATGCAAGCAATGCGACGTGTTATGTATTGTTATGTTATTGGCGCATAATTGATGTCACATTAGCGTCGCGCGCACCGTTCCTGTAATGAACCGACGTATATCGCCCGGAATCCTGCGTATATGCGTCCATGTAACGGGCATCTCGTACATCACGCAGTCACACACACACACACAACACACACACACACACACACACACACACACCAGCCGGCATCTCGTAATCTATCCATCGCAGCGATGTCTACTTCTCTCGCGGATCTTGGGCTCATTGTCAATCTTGCCGTCGTTCAAAACGCGGACGGTCCATCAAAATCGTGTATGCACGACGCAAAGAGATTAAATAATACGAAACATTGTTTGGAAAACACTTCATCGTATCTGCTATTAAAATGTTGTCGATTTTAATCGACAATTCGCTGAGTGTATCAATACTAGATATAAACTCGAATAATAAAGTTACAATTATTTTAAATTAAAACCGAAGAGATTATGTTAATGCCAGTAGATCAATTTATCGTGCTAATTAATTATCGTACTTTACGATAATACTATTTAATACCTTCCGCTCTTCATGTATATCGTATAACATGGCATATAACAGAGAACTATCGAACAACGGTTTATTAATTAACAAGCGAGTAAACCTTGCAATCATTTGTTATTCGATAGTTCGCCAAGAGTGTTTAAATAAAATTCCAATCGATATAATGTCGTACTTATCGTGCCTATCACTTTATCAAAATAATACACAAAAGATATAAAAATGCACGTCCGGCAAATACAATAATTCTATTTAATAGATTTCCCTCAGACTGCGACTTGGCTCAAAAGTGCACAGACTCACACGCATCTAGCATGTTTAAGTAATCTAATATCCAAATATGCATATTATACATTCGTAGAAGATCGCAGCATTGATCCGGTCAGCATTCCGGCGACGGTTGGCTATCTGCAGTAGTTATTTATAATCGAGCACTCGTTAGCCGCGTACTCCACCGCCTACTCTCTCTCTCTCTTTCTCTAGTCCTCTTTCCCTTTCTCTTTTTTTCTTCTCTCTCTCTCTCTCTCTCTCTCTCTCTCTCTCTCTCGCTTTGTCTCTCCGCCAACGCACAGCACCGCGTCACGCGTGACGCAAATCAGATTTTTCTCGTAAATTGATAAAATGTCAGCTCGTAATTCGCTACAACGTCCGGCAACCATCGACCTACGTTCGCCGCGCCGAAATGCTTTTAACGCAACCAACTCCGAGAAGCGGCGCGCCTCACTTTTTTTTTACCGGCACCATACGTACGTTTTGTTATTAAAAAAGGAAGGAGACCGGTGTCGGAGAATAACGACCACGCGCGGAAACGACCTCGCGAACACCGCGGAAACGACCTCGCGAACACAAGAGTTCGCGGATCTCCCCGTTGGTCCAATTAAGTCGCGAAATGAACACGCGTAGTCCATTCAATAGCGACCATTCGACGCTTCGCGGGAAGAACCGCTAATGAACCGAGCACGCTCGCGCTGAATGCCTCACAGAGGATTTTAAATATATCGCGCGCGACGATCTGACAATCCGATTAATGACTCGTAACATGGAAGAGTCATTAATATATTTTACGATTTAATGACATATTAACTGGACCACATCGTTAAATCATAACGTATTGAATATTACATTACACACCATCAGGAACCTAAAAAGTTAATGATTTTGTCGCTATAATTGATAAGTTCTTAAAATAGTAGCTTCCTGTTTATCGGACATATTTTAGAAAAAATTATTTATTACCACAAACTTACCCCAGTATCATTATGTGTATACACATAGACCCACCTCCTCCGGTCTCGATGGACCCGGAGGATAATAGGGGCCAACTCCGGAAGTCTGTACTCGAGTCGACAAATCAGGCAGTTTAATGCTGGCGAAAATGCAGGTTGGACTATCGGGGGAGGGAGTTAGGGGTTTACAGGTCTCGAGGGTGAGTTTATCGCCAAGCTAAGTAATACGAATGTGTCTGTGCCCGCGACTGCTGGTGCCTAGCCTTCGGAGTTATCTACGGAGGACAGCTTCGCAGTAGTTACGATCCCCGCTCGCGTCCATCCATTCGGATAAATATTCGTTTTCCCGGGAAGCCTCTGTTTCTTTCGCCGGCTAACGCGCCAGCACTTCCGGGAGACATTGCCGGGGCGGGAAAGGCGCGCGGACAAAGTTTTCTAACTCTAAACGGATTTCAGCCATGGTCTGCATCAAGTATTGGAAGCGATATCGCGCTTCCAAGCGTTTTACGCCGGGAAATCTCGAGCTCTTTTTATTATACTTTATCGTTCACATATTATATTTCTTATCCCACGTTTTATGCGCTTCCTATGCATACATATAAGTATAAAAGATTTTTACAACGAATATAAATTTCACATACTCGTACTGTATCATTGCTGTATATTTATATATGTTAGTTCGTTTATTTACAATCGTCTAGAAAAATAAAATAAAATTCAATGCTCAGGCTAAAACTATCAATATATCTCATCTTCGATCTCAGCGAGAATTGATTCCAATTTCGTCGGTCATCCCTTACGTCACCCTCTTTACAACTACTCTGAAATACGCGCAGTTAACGATTCCGTAAGGGTCTTAAGGGAAACTTTCTGTTCTCGACGCGGCGTTGTTAAACTCTTTACGACGCCCATTCGTCGCTACAATGGCGCCGCTCGCCGGTATATAGGCCGTTCGAATGAACGAACGAATGGTCCCGGAGATCTCAAGAAGGGCCATTTATCTACAGCTGTCGACCGTTACCTGGAAGATTTTCCCGAACTTTACAAAGATGCGTGATTATGCTAATGGTGCGCACGCGGCGGCGGCGGCGGCGGCGGTGGCACGATCGGTCCCGGAATAAGGACGAAAATCATTCGTCTTCGACTGCTGCCGCCCGGATGGGACGAGGACTGGAAAGTGTCTGCGAATAACGAAGATATTCAGAACTCTCTCTCTAAGAGCAATACGAAACGTGAGGCAGATGCGGAATGAGGACGATCGAGTACACGCGATCCGTTGGCTATGTTTCTTAATTAGCATCGCGTTATCCTATCACGATTTACGTTTCCTCCTTCGACGATATTCAACCTCCTTCTGCTGTCCTCCGAACTATACAAGAACAAAACGAATTATCGAGCGACGCCAATGTTGCACGAGTAAAGCGATGAATAAGAAATGCAAGAGGAAAAAAAAAGGAAACGAACGATTTCTCTTTTATTTTTCATCTTTCCATGAGGTGTAAATAACAGTATAAAACTGACCATTTTACAAAATGGTAAAAAAAACGCACACTTGGCGTGATCCACGACCGTGTATCTTGATATGTATCAAGAAGTACATATTATATGTTCTAAGTTTAAATTAATTTTAACCGTTTAAGAAAATATGTCCTTTCAAAAATCATTTAAACAATTTGATAAGAAATGTTTTATAGCAACACAAAATTATTAAGAATCTGCTAGCAAGACAATCCATGTCTTCTCTCTCTCTCTCTCTCTCTCTCTCTCTCTCTCAAGCTTTTTTTATACTCTTTATAAATCTCTTATAATCCTTGACACATAATGCGATAGAAGCTCATATCTCGCGCGCGATATATATAACTAAATCTTTTCTCCTGCTATGTGTGTGTGTACGTGCGAAAAGATACCTGGAAAATAGGGTTGAAACAATCCCGGAACGGTGGCTCGTGTGGCCGCTGGAATGTAGTTAAGGATAATAGCCCAAATGAATCGAGCGGACCTTAATGCCCGCGTAGGATGGGGTTTCAAACAAATTCGGGGCTGCGAATATACGGGGAGGAAGTTCTCGGTCGTGGGCGTAGGTATCCACGGAGGAGCCGAGAGGAGAGAAGGGTAGAAAAGAGGCGGAGAGATTACCGGGGGATCATTAATAACGCGGAGCACCATTATATCCGGTAACTTTTATTTGCTTGAACGAGCACTAATGAATATAATGACGTGCTCCCCCCCCCCCGTCCCGATCATGTTATTTATTCCCGTCTATCTCTCTCGCTCTCTTTCTCGCCTCGTCGCGGCATTCGTGTCGTTGTCAGGTCTCTTGACGATCCGGCACGAGAAGATCGTCCGCCGATTGGGAAATTCTTCGTCGGGGCGATTAATTAACTTCCGAGTAGCTCGTGTCGCTTTTAAATAAGGTAGGTGGAGCCGGCGCGTGTTTTATCGCGCGTACTTCGCGTCGCTCGACGACCATAATTTGGACGGTTACGCGCGGATCGCGTCATCGCGTATATTGCGGCGAATGACGTAAAACCGTCGCATCGGCGGCGGAGACGCACACGCGCCTCCAAATACGCGGGACCGGTCGAAGATGGATGCGACGAGTGCAACGAAATGGGTGCGCGCATTATGTGCCCGTTATACGCGGATCGTCGAACATTCGCGGTCGTTTGCGCACCAGGATCATTCGCAACAAGGCGTCGCGCCTGTCCGGCGCTTGTCATTACGGCCGCATGATAAAATCAATAATCGATGCCAAACATGCTCGACGTCGTTCTAGCGACCGGACGTCGAATCACCGTCGAATATTAATAGGCATCGATCGTAGAACGGATGTACATACGTGTCACGAATTGATGAAAAATCTGGTGTGAATACGCGCGAGCGCGATCGAATTCAGTCGCACGCAAATTTCAATTTCAGATGCTCTCTCTCTCTCTCACACACACACACACACACACACACACACACACACACACACACACACACACACACACACGTGCATATACACATACATGCACGCGCGTATACGCCCATGACCGTACTTTCTCTTTTTTTCTCTTGGAGATGTTAATTATTTCTGGTATTTATGTTCCTCTGTTTTGTTTTTGCTGCAGCATGACACTCGGTTTTTCACAGTATATCGCCTTCATTAATGTTTAAAAAAGTTTACGACAATTACTGTTGCAAAAAGATACGATGTACGATCTTGCTGTCGTGCTAAATTTACTGCACAGCTGCACGGTTACATTTCTACTTTCAAAGAAGTACAGTTGGCTAAATTTTCTACTTCTATCTTCCTGAATAAGAATTTATTAAAAACACAAAATAAGTAGAACACAATTAAAAGATAAATGTGGAGCTTTGTGCGTTACAAATTGGGCCGAACTTTAAGTATGAAATCTTGCAACTAACTAAAAAAGAAAAATCCTTTTAACAGCTCGCGTAATTAAAGAGTTTAACGCTGAGGACATATGACGATAAAACAAGCGACGTTTCGCTTCAGCTAATTTCTACGGTGTTTCGGGGAAAATGCGCTTACCGGGAATCTCTCTATAGGCATAATTCTCAGCGCTCTCATAAGAAGGTATATCCGCTTCGCGCAATATCCATTATCAACGAAGGACATAATCATCCGACTCGATCGTCGAATGGCGCATTATGTCATCAGCCAATAATCCCTCTTGAAGTATCCGTCCGGCTGGGTCACCCATTAGCCTCGATTCTCCAGTAATGTCCCGCATTTGGTTCGTAATGCCGTGCCGGATCGTCAGTCGCGGCATCGCGACGCAGCGGCGTAACGTTCATACAATATGGCACATCGAATGCCGTGCGCGACTACTCGTGGAGCGACCATTAAAAAGTTACGGTGGCGTAAATGAAGACGTATTTTTGCGAAAGAGAGAGAGGATGGGAGGAAGGGAAGAAGAGAGAGAATGAAACACGGTGTCGCAGGAGTGTTATGGCAAAAAATTGATTTCTTCAATTTCTTAATAACTTTACCACAAAATAATGTTTAAAGTTTTTCATTTCTAAAAAAGGACATGTTAAATCGATACTCGAATGTATCGAAGTTATTGTCGTTTTTCCGATCGGTTTCTCTCATTGAACGGCTACTTTTCTTGCATAAATTTTAATATTTTTTTATTAATAATTTTTCTTTACATTATAATTTATTATATTTTTTTTCTTATTTTTCATAGACATATATGCAGGATATCCCATTTTAAAGAACACATTTTAATATCTCTTGAAAAATACATTTTCAAGAAAATTGTTTCATATAAAAGTTGTAGGATTTCGAGGAGGTCACATAGTTGCAATATTGATTTATTTACAGATAATGCCACTGAGATTTTTTCATGGTCGCCATTTTTTTAAATGGTATTATATTTTTTGTTACGCAGTATGATTCCTCTATTTTATTTTGGATAAAAAAGTATTAAGGTACAAAAAATCAATAGTTTACGAGATATTTTATATTATTTTATTCTGGCATATTTGAACATCCTGTATATACACATGACAAGAATACATGTATTCAATACATTTGCAAAATGAAAAAGATTCGTCTTTGTCCCATGTTTCTACGTCTATTTTTTAAGAAGTTATAGCATTTAAAAAATCCGCAGGTGCATCCCACAAAAAAATCGAGAAAAAATGCCGCGCGCATTTTTTGCTTAAATGTTCATATCTTTTTTGCCTTCCCCAAAAAACACGTGTGAAAACACGTGTAGTACAAGCGCTTTGAAATACGATATACCGCCACCATGAAAACATATACGTATGCCATCTATCGTGATCTATCGGATAGATCGTGATTACGGTTGATACTGTCAATATCTTCTTAATGATATAACAGTATTATATAGTTTTTGCTCCTTCTGTTTAAAAAAATAAAAGTAAATAAATAGTACGCGCACAGCGCGCATTTGTAATGTCTAGTAATATATTAATTGTAAATGATTCTTTTTTTATTTTCCTTTCTATTAATATTTTTAATGGACAAAGATTAAAATATTTCTAAAGTGTATCGTAATAGGTAGTATTCAATTTTAAATGTGTTTTAGATATATATATTTTTAGATATATTAAATATATATATTTTTTATCGATAGATCACAATTATACTTATTATAAACATTTAAATTAACTTTGAATCTTCCTTAGAAAATAAGAAATAAATTCTTATGATTGTATTTCTGCATAATTGTTGCTATAAAAATGTCTTAAAAAAAAAAAAAGAAAATATAAATTGGGCAAAGTATTTCCTTGTTATTCAAACCTCTCCAAAACGTTTTTGTCTAAAATGGAAGATAAGCTTTGTAATTTAAAAAGACAATATCAATATTCACTTGTACATATTTTGCACTATTCAGAGAAATTTTTCTTTTTTTAAGATTTTTTTCTTTCGATCTTAAGTCAAGGTGTAAAATCTCTTCTCCAAAACTTCAATTTGAAAAACCTGATTAATAATTATCTATTTTAGAGCTTACTCTTGTTACATTTTCAATAATAATAATTAAAATAACAATTAAACTTAATACAATTTAATTAATAATTCATTATTTTTAAATTAAATTTCATCTTAAATTTAAATTAAAAAGTTACATAGTTTTTTTTTCCAGAAGAATGCGTTTTAACACTATTGTGCGTCAGTGCATCAAATAACGCATGAATACCTTCGTCAATGCCGTCGCACGTCCGACGTAAAAAAGGTACCTCCCTCCCCCCCGTTACATAATCCATTTACTTGCATTATCTAATCCGGGAGGGAACGTTTACCCCAGGCTTTGCGGACCGCGCGCGGCTCTTTGGCTGGCAAATCTCCCTTATACTGTTTACGTTACCGGGAAGCGGCGTTTATTGCGCCGCGCGTCGGACCGCATGCGATAATTGCGTTGCGTTTGCGCGTCGGATTTTCTCAATTGGACGCCAGCCGGCGGTGAGTCAAAGGCGCAAATTAAGACCGCGCGGCCCGATTCGGATAACTGAGTTGTAACTTCGCGAATGGGTGGAGCGAACGGAGCGAATGAATGGGAGGTTAAGGATGGATCAATGAGGGCAAAAGGATAGCACGATTGCTTTCCGCGAGGAGGAAGGGACAGGGGATTAATTGAAATCCCGCGGCGACGCTGTCGGGTCAGCGATTCGCAGGCTCCCATGGTGTACGAAACTTTGGAAGCTACACGAGAGGGTATACACAGACCGCGGCCACTCTCTTCGTATATACTGCAGGCTCGGAACTTCCGGGCCGTGCGAATGACCGTGAAATAAGACTGATTTAGAGTTCACGACATCGATAGCTTAACCGTAGTTTAGCCCCGATTATCGATTATCGTTCGTCTCGCCGGTCCCAAGATTGCCGAAGCCAATTAGCCAACGATAACCAACGTCGCGTTTTCGTTAAAACTGTCAGACAATAGCGATGAATTTTTAATAAAGTGTAAACGCTAAAAAAACTTGTTCGAAATGCAGCACGATCGGATTCGTGAAAATAGAAGAGGCAATTTGTGTACTATTTTTAAATAAAGAATTCGTGTACATTTTATAAATAAAGAAGTGGAATTTTCAAGATTTCGCTTTTGCCTTAATTGAAAAAAAGAGAAAGATTTTGTAAAATCTCTGTTCGTAATGACGGGTTAGCGCGTTTACCGATCGCGCTTGGACCGTTTCTTGTCGAAAACGAAAAATGGTAATCCTACTAAACGACGGAAGAATGAAGAATCTAAACGATGAGATGTTTGCTTCAGCAACTTGTCAGAAAAGTTGTCTAACCGAGGAAATTGATGATGCCGCGCCCATCTCCGGCGCGCAGGAACGTAAGATAATAATGCGGTGCAAAAGTTTTGTTGATGTATGTAACAATATATTTCGCGCGACTTGACGTCCGTTCATGATGCGACGTTTTAAAAACTCGGCGCGCTCCGCAGAGATCCCACGAGATTCCCCATCGATCACGGGGGAGGGGGGAGGGGGGGGGAAGGGATGGGCCATCGAACTCCGCCGCAAACAAAAATAATCCTATTTGCGCAAACGCGGCGGAATTCGAGAGAGGAGTCCGTCGATCGCCTCCGTTCATCAATTCGCATTCCACGACGACGAGGAAGGGGCTTCTTCCGCGAGTTCTGAGTTCTCTCGAGAATTATCGCTTCTCGATGCTCGACGCTCAGGCAGGAGAACGCCGCGGTCAACACGCAGAAAAACGGAGGCAGGCGATGCGGGGAATGAAATACGAGCCGAGCTGCTAATACATTGCGAAAAACCTTGCGGAGATCCTTCGGAGGAGATTCGTTTCGACCGAATTGACGACTCAACGACCAATCAGCAGCGGGACGACCGGCGCGAGAATCGTGGAGAGCCATCCGTCTTGTCGTCGCCACGGGCATTATCATATTTCCCAGGCAGCCAACCAACCCCCCCCCCCTCCCCCCTTCACCGAGATGGTACCCCAAACACACAGATCCCCGTCGAGCGATACCTCACGCACGAACAACGACGAGATGGCTGCCGCTTAAATGGATGAATCTCTCTTCGGAGCCAATCTCGCGAAGTTTCATTTGCATCAACGATGGCGCATCGACGGCGCGGATCTGACGTTGCGCGGTTTCGTAAACAAGTCTTGCGTCACTTCTTATCCCGGTGCGGTGCGCTCAACGGCGAACTCGTTAAAAGTTACCGCGGTACTCTCGATTAAGATAACGTCGCGCCCCCGCGATTCAGGCTTCAGCGGATACCCGGCTGATAGATCCGGATTCGGTGTCGATTATTCTCGTCGCGCGCGATAAGAGCGGCGAGGCCGTTTTCACGATCGGTAAACAGAACCCAACGACGCAATCACGAGATACGAATTGTCGATCACACGTTTCTTGACATTAAGGATCTCGCGATGATTCGCTCTATGATGTGGAATATCGATTGATAATCAAGAAATATAAATCAAAGAAAAATCTTAACGTACAAAAGAGAAGATGGTATTATAACGTTCATTTATATTTTGTAAAGTTACTTTGTTGTGTTAATGGTCAATATTTTGAAATTGAAAATTTATAGGTTCCAGATTCAAAGTTATGAAATGTTTATTACAATGAATATTATTTATAAAAATCTAATAATATTGCATGATGGATCGAAGAGAAATAGAGTCATTTGTGATAATATAGATCACCATAAAAATAAATTTGAAAAATTGCTTTTGTTTAAAATAAACACAATATTTATTATAAAATTATATATTTGTTTAAAATAAACTATTAGAAAAAACTACAAAATGTTGATATATATAAATGCCGATTTATTTCAATTAGAAAATAGGTCACAAACTGCGAAAAGGACAGATTTGTTTTATAGAACAAACTTTAAACTTTTCAATTTTTTAACTGAATTTAAATTATTATCCAAGAATTATTTAATATAAAAATATTAAAAGTAGCCACGTTACCAACACATTTAGATGATCTCATTAATAAAATGCTATGCTACTGTTTAACTTTGCATAATTTGAAATGCCAAATAAAATATTAAAATACTCAAGTGTACATATATTCATGTAATAATACGCTCAAATTTAAAAAAAAAATGAAGAAACATGTGTAATTAAAATTGTTAAAATATACTTTGGAAAAGTTTCGAAATACTCGAAAATAAAAAAGTCTTATAATAAATGTGGGCTATCGTGTACTTAGCATATTGCATAGTGCATAACGATGGGCTATTAAATATTCCATAATCAATTCCTAGAATTCGACACCTAATAACAGAGATATTACAAATGGCTATAATCCATAATACCACCTTCTCCTATGTCTTCGTCACGATAATCGCTAATCGCCGCTAAGAATTTTCAAAAGTAATCTATATCAATGCTAATTTCACGAATTGTGATAAAATACTTTCGACACATTAGCCTAATATACCGATCCGCGTAGGGCCGCGAATGCGGAATAACATAAGAGGTAATTTAGAATTTCCGCCAAGATGGAAATCCACTTAGCAACGGAGATGCCGGCTGAAGGCGAATATAGATTGGGCTTAAAACAGGATATCTTTTCAGCTTACCTCGCAGCCAGCGAGCCGGAGGGAAGAGAAACTGGAGTGGGACGGAAGAACCGAGAGGCGACGACAGAGGCTCATCGGTAGCGCAGCTCGCGATTCCGCTCACGGAGGGACCTCGGGAAAACGGGGTTGAATCCCTCTATTTACGCTCTCGCAACTTTTATCACTGCGGATATAGAGCGCACCCGGCTACTGGCCCGGTTCGCTCGCTCGCAAGCTCGACTCCACTGTCTCGGAGGGTAATAATCATAATTCGCCGCTATTGTTTCGCAGATAATTAAGTTCTTACTCTTGGAAACCGCCTTCGGCCAGCGGCAGCGTGTTCCTACGTGCCGCGACGGTGTCTTTGCCAATCTGGAGAAAAACCATTCCGAGCCGTCGTCTTCGTTCGAGCGGGCGAGCCGGTCTCGTCCATAGGTGGGTATTAGGGGCTTGCCCCTTGCAAATACGATAGCAGCCCCCCCCGCCGCTCTCTCCCGAGGGAATTACAGTATCGCACGGCAAAACTGTGTACCGGATATCGATTTTGTCCCTGCTCGCCCGTCCGCGTTGCCGTTGATTTGTGACCAAAACCGTGAGCCAAACGTTTCTTTATGCCGCGATTTATGAAAGTTTTATCGACGAAATGTCTTCACCAGCATCGCCAATTAGGTTGGCTCTTGATATTTTGGTATTTTAATCCGCGTGTCTGTCACTTAAATTACCTAAATGTGATTATTGCCGGGAAAGATCTATTACAAAAGGAGCTAAATTTAAGCGATGATCAAAGAAGCTGCACTGGAGAAGGAAAAGAAGAGTAATTAGCATCGATTTAACAAGAAAGCCAGTCACTTAGCTTATCTTAGCTCTGCTAATCAAACAATCGTTAATGAATCTATTTAAAATTTCTGTCTGACTTCCACTGATTTATTTCATTATATCTGACACTATTTTTCCACCTGCTAATTTGCACTGCGCATATGGATCTGTCATCTCACTTTGCCAATAACTTTTTTTACAGCAAACGAAAATAACATTATATGAATCTCATGAAAGAGATGTGTTAAAAGCATATTAAAAAAAAAAAAAAACTCTAATGACAGTCGTGCGGCATGTTACTTTTGGATAGATTTACAAAATTTAATAACGGTTCAGCAGAAAAAGAATATGGATGATCGAGTTATTTTCTCTCTCCTGATAGGAATCTTCTGCCTGTTTCCCGCAAGAACAATCAATTTTTATCGCTGTTCCAAAGATAATGAAAATTCTGATTAAAACAAGATGGAAAAAGAGATTGTTATTTGCACCGTTGTAAATTTCTCGCATCGATCATTTTCGGACGCGATAAACTGCCGAAAATGCTTCGCGCCCTGTATCGCGACGACGCGGCAGCGGAAGATTCCATCAAGTTTTCAACTATGGTGGTAGTGGTGAAAACCTCGTCGACACAGACGGCCGGTAACATGGCCGAGGCTGGCTACTCGCCACACGTACACTCCTTCGTCATGCCGTTCTCTGTCCCCCCCGCTCTGGATAAATTACGCTAGATATCTGCATACAAAACGGCCCGGGAAAATTAAAAACACAAACAGCGAGCGGGAGGCACCCCCGCAGGCCCATCCCGTCCGTTCTCTCACTCCCCCCGTCAGCCTAACTTCCGCGCCGCACTTTCCCTCGTGAGCTTTCTCCCGCGCTCTCTTTCTCGCGTTTCCTCTACGCCCTACGAGCCTTGGCCATATACCGGCCGTCGCTTTCCCCGAAGCGGTACCGACGCTATCGCATTATAGTGCCGGGGGCCACCAATCTTGTAAATTGCCTTCCGCTGAGAGTAGAAATCATAAGTTTTCCGGTAATCAAATGATTCATCGTGCACCGCTGCCAGACGCGGACCCGCGACGACGTAGCTGCAGCGCGGCGAGAGACACCTCGATTGCGAAACTCGCGAAACACGATCCTCTTCGCGCGTATCAGCAACGAACGAGGCTTTTCTCATAAGCGTCGGATTTAGATAACTCCTCGATTTCTAAATGTTGTAAATGCATATCTAAACTAATTAATCTAATTAATTCGATCGATGCTAATGCGTTCCTCGTTTCGTCCTGTATTTCAAGGGGACTTGATTGCTTCGCAGCTCTAATAATAAAAATAATTTATCGATTTCATGAATATGTGTGTGTGTGTGTGTGTGTGTGTGTGTGTGTGTGTGTGTGTGTGTGTGTGTGTGTGTGTGTGTGTGTGCTGGTATCAATTACTCATAATTATAATAATAAGGACATCTTCAAACTTCAATTTCAATTTTAATATGTTTCATATATAATTAACGAATAATTTTTTTAGAAAATTTCAAAATAGAAAAAGATATATAAAAAAATGTCTTAAATCAAATAAAAAATATTTTCATATATAAGCAAGAATATTATAATTCTTTTAAAAATTTTAGTCTTGATTTGATTGAATTTATATTCATGCATATATTACTCTCTTTCTTGTTCAAAATTCTTATTCATTTATTCTTCATCTTCTATCTCTCTCGTCATCTATTGAAAATCTACATTTAATTTTTCTTATTTCGGTTTAATAAGACAGTGTGTCGTTTATAAAGATTTAACGAACCATTCTAATTTCTATCATTTATTCTTTTATCTCGAGCACAAAATGATTTTGTACAATGAATTTTCAAGCAAAGATACCACTTATTTAAAAAAGATATCACTTATTTAAAAAAAAAGTTTATTAAAATGTAGAGAAAGAAAATTAATTTTAAATCAAGAAAAATATTCTCACAAGCAAGAATATTACAATCTTCTTAAAAATTTTAGTCTTAATTTATCTTAGTCTTAATTTATTTATATATTTTAGTCTTAATTAGATTTGCATCGATGCAAGCATTACTTTTGCACTAAAAAGTTACTTTTGCACTAAAAACTTTTGCTCTTGTATACAAAGATTATAATATTCTTACTTAGAATATGAGAATATATTTGCCTCAATATTAAAATTTTTCTAAGAAGATTATAATATTCTTGCTTACATATGAGAATATATAATTTTGATTCGAGAAATTCAAGAGATTCATATAATTCTTTTTTCTATATAAATAAGAAAATGGAAAGAGGAAGTCGTCAGCTTTGAACTAATATTGCAACTGGCAAGTTTGGCGCACATTTTGCGTCCGAATTAAGAATAAGAACGCGAGCGCGCCGAATGGGCTTCCGCGCGTTTCCGCTTGAACGGCACGCGTAAGAAGTGCGGCCCATTTGATTTATCGGCCACAAATCACACGGGCCAGAGAGAAAGCGCTTGATTTTTATTGGCTGCAGTTACTTCCAATACATCATTCGCAGAGCCTGGTGCCGCAACTCTCCTCGCGAATCGTGCGCTTCCCTCGAGCCATTGCCTCCCCGCGCCGACGAGCTCGCTCGATTCCGTGTTCATGAAGGCCGCAAAAAGAAATCGTCAAGGAAATCCATGCGATTCCCCGCGCATAATAGCCGCACGTGGCTGCCCGAAATGAAATCGTCGAACTTGTCGTCGGATGATTTGGACGCACCGCGTTTGCACGTCGATTAATAATCGACGTAATCGCGGGAGTATTTAACGCGAGTTTTCATTAGACGTTGATTTATAATGAACCGTTGACGCTTTATGGCAACACGCGTGTGTAATATCACGCCGATTGCAACGATAGCACTCTTCGGAGATTAATTTTGCGTGTACGCGACCACGCGGCGGACGCGAAGCGCCGCCATAGTTATTGATCGAGCATTAGTGGGGTAATGATTAATTGATGATTATAATTGCATTAAGTACCGCTCGCAGTAACGATAGAAATTACATTAATTATTCCAAGTACTCGGCCAAAATAATTACATGGTCGCTAACGCCGATGGCTTAATTCCTTCGTGTAGAATTCGTGTATCGGCAAGGATATCTCGCTGAATGTATATCCACACAACGATTTCCGGAAACCAAGATGTATCTTCTCACGTTCTCATTGCGAATACATTAATGGTATCGCTAGCGTTGCAATTGAACGCACGCCGCGCAGCGGTAAATCGTCGAGGAAATCTATTCGCGTGATAGATGCGACCACGCGACAAAATTAAACTATAGTTGTTACATTAATTAAGCCCAATTCGTTTCTAGCACGCTTATTCGCGATGATATAAATGTTATACTAGTGTTATACGATTTATCAGACACATCCTATCTAAAGTTCCGAAATTAAATATCACTTTGTGACTACATTACGAATTTTGATCAATTTTGAATAAAGAGGAGGACCTTCTCGATCTTAAACTGTGAGTATTAATTTCATCGCTCGTAGAATGCACCATTAATTTCATAAAAATACCGCGTCCCTATTCAGATGTGAATTGATCTCCTTTCTTTCCTTTTTCGTTATTCTAGCCACGATCATAGTCGGCGAGAAAGACCGCGCGACCTCCGCCGGAGCCGTCCAACGAGGACGCACCGTTGAAGTATTCATGCGTCATAGAATTAACCCGGAGCGTCTCGAAATGCGAGACTTAATTTAAAGTCAGACGGCGTAGAGAAAGCTCATAAATACGTGACCGACGTTTCGCGTACCCGTTCGAAATACAGCCAGCGTCCACGTGCCACGTGTATATACGCGACGAACGGCCACACACGCGTGCACGAGCATATTTCTCCGCCCTGCGATACTGCGAAGGGCGAATAACGTAAAGACAGCTTAGGGAATTTTCAATCGATCCCGCAGTTATCGCACAGTCTTCACTTACACCTGGCACCCTTTAAGACTTTCCCCTCCGCAAATATTTTTTGCAAACGACACAATTCCTTTTATCATAATAAAAATTATAGTAACTATGTAATAAATTATATAGTTTATAATAAAAATTATCGCAGTGTCTATTGAATAATTAGTATATAAATATACTGGAAATTTAGAAAACATTTTTCTCAATTATTGAAATATGATTTTCAAGTGATTCTTAGTCACAGCATTCATACAAATGTAAATACAATACAGAACCGTTAATTGTAATTTCATAACTCCCTCGTAACTATCTCGTAATGGATATAAATTTGTAGCGTGCTGATTAAAAAGCTCGAAAAAGGTTTCTAAAATTTCTTCTGATACGGTCGAATATAAATAAGTATCAACGAAACGCGCATGAGCGTTATAAGCGGAAAATTAACTTGCCTTTTAAGATTAACGAGAAAAGTTTTGTATTAGATCGCAATCTTTACTTGCGAGTACAAAGTTCCATGCATGTACATTTATGAGAGTGATATCGTGAACACGTCCGGCACGGCAACAAGCGATATTCCGCCCGGCAACTCTCCGGCCGAGAGGCGCGTATTGCATCGCACATAGACGAGGGCGGAAGTATGGTGTTATATAGTGTCTCTCCATTACAATCTGTCTTTTATATCAATTTCATTTCCTTAAAAGTATTTTTACTGGCGAGACAAGTCGCGCGGCGATCACGAGTGCCATTTGTAAAGCAAATACGGCTCCCAATGTGGGCAGCGGACTTTAATGCCGAAGACGGCGCCGCTATGATCGACGACGTTTCACTCGAACTACTCGTCTGACCAGTTAAGAAAACCGCCACGAATTCGTTACGTTGTTTACGGGAGTGCAAATTTTGCGACCGGTTTTTTCCTTTACTCCCGTAACTTTGCATTTTGATAATCGAACGATCGTTTTTACGAGCGAAAATAGATCGATAACTGCTATTCGTTCGATTCGTCATAATTCCTATTAGATTTGTTTACTGCGATACATGACATCGCGATAAGTTATGTGTAATTTATATATATTGTTTTAATTTCAATCAATTTAAATTTAAATTTTATAAGAGAAGCTTTACAAAATTTATGTCCAGAATATAACCAAAATATATTCTGTGTACATCACAATAACGAGATTTGTTATCTTTACCTCCATAATTTAAAGTGGTAATATACTTTCATAACACTTCTGCAATCTGATATAACTGTAAATGGAAACCACAAATTAACATATATTTTCAAAATTATGTAATAAGAAAATTATATATATATATATATATATATATATATATATATAAAATTTTTTTATTACATAATTTTGGAGATATATATTAATTTTTGGTTTCCATTTTAAATACTCTACATACACCCTATTCAATATATATATATATTGAATATGGTATAGTAGAAAATTGTCAAATCATCAAATTCTATCAGACAAAATCTATCAGACATACAAATGAACATTATAATTTAAAATGACAAAATAATTTAAAATAGCAACACACGCTTTGTCATCTATTGTCGCGAGATAATATCGAACGTGGTCTCCTAAATATTGATCAGGCGGGGTCATAACGCGCAACGAGTGCGACAATCGTAGCCGACTATCGCAATATGCACGTCATACCAGCTGTGCGCGCCTTTTATAGTTAACGCGTATATAACTTGGCAACTATGGGAAGCAATCACACATGGCACATCCTGGCTGGCCCGACAACGCGGTCAATGTTTCTGAATCGTAGCGCGCGTACTTCCGCTTGCAAATGCCGCGGCGGAATTCAGCGGGCTCGATAATTCTCCAGGCAACACGGACAATCAAATCCTGGGGACACGATCGCTAACACGTGTGAGTATATTAGTGCGACTCACCCCCGTCACCCCGTCCCGTCTCCCATCCCCACCCCACGCGCATCCCGTCTCGCATCCAGAATACATGTGGCGCGTATCTGCATACCTACCTCACCAATTACCATTCCCAGTATCTGTACAGAACCGGCGAGCGTTTCACGCTGCGCGCGGATCATATCGTGGGCACCGTTAAATTATACAGGATCGCGAAATTTCTCTCTCCCTCTCGCTCCGCGGGAAAGAAGGGAGGGATGTCCGTCGCGATCTTTTGAAAATGAATGTCCATTGTGCGCGCACTTAAAGACCCATTAAAGGGCTATTAAAGAGCCCCGCGCGCGCATGCGATTCGAACGATCTTCCGGTTCCCGGCGAATCAGAGTTCCCGTTCGGTCGTGCGGCACGAAATGAAAGATCACGCAAAGTAAGGAATCGCGACTAACGTAGCGCGACCATATAATCCGTTTCCCTTAATCCGCCCTGTCGGTATTTATAATTCAGAGCGTAATTTCCCACCGCGCGCCTCCACGGCTCCGCCGGCGGATCCGGCGGGCGCACCAACACACATCTCCGTTCGCCGCGCGAACATCGAATTCGCGCATAATCCCGGGAAATCTTTCGAAGCGTATGAAATTCTAACGAACTCATCCTGTTGCGCGCACGTGTGTAACGGAATACGTAATCGTAGATATACACATGGGACTGGGCTTACTTAGAGGAAGAGTCTCGGCTCTTATGAGCGCACTTACATTATGCGAGAAACGCGCGTGCATCGTAAATCATCGCGTCGAATCCTTTAAAAATTCATCTTGATCCGTTTAAAAAATTCCGCAGTTACAGTCTCTGAAATTCGTAACGCCGAGGCTCGAAATAGGTCACGAATCAATAAAACAAAAAAAAAACCAAAAAAAAAGGAAAAAAAAAATTTGCCATACTCGTGATATACGACAAACGAATCATAATAATTCGCAATGTTCTAAAAATGAAATTGCGATATATCCATCGGGTTAAATTGATGGATTAGCGTAAAGAGAAGAGAGCAACGGCGTGATATAACGGCTCGAGATATATATCCCCGATATTGCCATGCCAGATATCTCAATATTAGCATAAGCTCGTAAATACTTTCCGCTCGACGCAATTTTTTTTCCGTTCCTCCACTCTTTCTCTCTCGATATATTCGGCGCGCGTTAATGTCAGGCGCAACGACGCGGCCGCGCCGGTTCCCGATATATTAACTGTTTTTGTATAGGGTATGAAGAGAGTGAGATACGTGAGGTTGATAAAACGCGTACTTATCCCATGGATGGAGATATATTATGCGATCGAGGTCCCTTTGACCCGTTCGCCGCGTAGAATGCTCGGCAAGGTTCTATCCAACTTTACGACGGCGGTACGACGGGGCATCGGAAATCGACGCATCGATCTCGAAGGGTGGAGAGAACCTGGACGGGGGTAAACTGTGGGTCAAAGGTTGGGGTTAGTCTCGGCGCGTCAGCACTTTAGCCTTCGTTAATGACGTCATTTACCAGTCTCGGGGCGCGCTAAGCCGAGCGTGAACGCGCAACGAAAGAAGGAACGACGATGGCGAGTGCGATTGACCAGCAAAATCATCGGCATCTCGCGATTTTGCGAATATACACTATATCGATGACCGCCGCGCTCTATCCATGGCGGTATTTTCTACGACACCCGTTGAATATTAACGCGACGAGATCGATACGACACACGTTATATGACGTTATGTTATGAATACAGAATTAAAATGGTAAAACGGCCGGTTTTAGCTTGACAATATTTAAAATTTAAAGCGCCGCTTTCGCGAATTATGTATTTCAAATAGGTGGAAAGGTGGAGTTCGGTGTATGCGGTTTAAAATTTATGAATAATTAAGTCCAAAATTAAAACCCCGATTACCTCCGCTCACTCGATGGAAACTATCAAATCAGTATCCAATTTTTACTCGGAGAGTGTTCAGTCGCGTGAAATATTAATCTATTCCTATTTTGATATCGTTCACATTCCGCGAAGCTGATTTTCTTACGGATGACATGACCGAACCAGCACTGGTCTGTTATCGTCTATTCGCATAGCCTTCCCGAGTAGTAGGGGCCAATATCGAGTCAGCCAGAATTGATTAGCTTCGCGTATCGATTATCGATACGGCTTCCCGATTTTTTAGTAACCGCCGTTCCGCCGCGTTACACGAATATTCAAACGCAATTTGAGAAACCGATAGCCCGCCCGTGCGACGTCCTAATTCCGATTGGATTTTTACAATTCCTTCGGGTTTCCGTTCGTGAGCGCGCGAATTCTCACGAAGTCATCCCGGCAGAAAATTGTCAAATCCTACGGGGCGAAATTATCTTTCGGCGATTGCCGTTTACAATCCGGCAGTCTCCGTACTGTGAGAGTACATATCGTACCGCGAGGAGATCGGAGGGAGGAAAAGAGATAGGGGAAGGAGATCCATACAGTCCGCGTGCAGAGTCCGTAGGTCCATAACTACAGCTATAGCTTGCCTCTGCAGTTCGCCGGCTATTTCCCATTTGGCAGGCGAGCCAGACCCAGCACTTTTGGTGCCAACCGATAATTGGACGAATCACAGTCATTCGCTTCGCGCGAACTACTCCTCTCTCCCTGCCTCCCTTCGTCCTTTTCGTTTCTCTCTTTCTCGTTGGCCGGTCTACTGAACGTCTATTCTCTCTCTGTCTCTCTCTTTCTCTTTGGTCTCTTTTCGAATCTATATCATCGCGTTTTGCCTATCTTTCTTCGCAGTTCTGCATTTTGAGTCGGGCTACCTCGTGTCTACCAATTTACGTTGCATATCTTCACCTTTCTTTATCAAATTTGTCGAATTTTCTCATATTCTACAAATTCTAAATGGTTTGTTTACATTTAATATTCATGCACTTTTGATTTGGCCAAAAACAAAAAAATAGTTTAAAGAATAACAATTAAGAAATTGTTTATCGATCAATGAATTTTACGTACATGAAATATACATGAAATTCAATGAAATAATTTGATATTAATTTCAATTTTATAAAATATATTTTCAATTTTGCCACAAAAAGCGGTTTTAGATTTTAATAGAGCAGCTATAATCCTATCGTAATTTCCAAATAATATTCTCTTGTTATTTCATGGACAAACTGTGCGTACAAGTTTTCCTGGATTATTAGTACTTCCCGCAGTTTGAATAATGCAGTTAATATACTGGGGAAAAAATTTTTTTGATACTCCCAATTATCGTTTGAATATTAATTGAGATATGCAACGCTTTCAATCTTGATTGTTAATATGTTACATACATATGTATATACACACATATGTATATGGCTAGAGGGTGATACATAATAGCTTGCAATATACAAATACACGTATGCCAACGGTACATATCCAATATATGCGTACGCTATTGATTCGTAATACACTAGCAGAGTTAATTACGTTTGGTTCCCTTCTGCTGCGAGCTACCTTTGAATACTCGGCTCCGTTTTACAAAAATTCACAAGCATCGAATCAAATTTCCATCATATGTAAAATATCGCAAAGAAATCTTTTTGTCGTACGACCCTAGATTGCGACGAGATGATTGCCGTGAAAATTCAATGCAACTCAATGAAACATATTTTTTTTCTAATTTTGAATAGACCCCAGTTACATCACGAACTCGAGATAACTTCACGTGAAGATGATGCGAACTGTGCGATTAAAAGGAAGTCGCAAAATCGGGAGAATATACACCTCTGTTAAAACCCGTGGATTAAAGACAATCACAAATTCACAGAGCATTAACCTCGTGTTCGCGGTCGCGACAAGAGCACGAGAGAATAGAAAATCGTGGAAAGGGCGCGAGGAACGGAGAGCGGAAAGACGAGTAAATGGAGGGATGTATGTATGGCGATAGCGTTACAGGAAGTATGCGCTATCTGCAGGATCCATACTATTTGCGTAAAGTGGCCTAACCCCATCCTCGTTGCTTCCTAACCGACCCCTCTAGCCTCCATTCCGTGGTAACCATCTACGTTTAGGCGGCCTAGGGGGTAATACATTGTTTGCTCTTCGTTCGCTAAACTAAACCGCATTCGGAATTAATTGCACGTTAGGAGCCCGCGAGATAATTAAAGCCGCCCCGATTGCCTCTCCGTTACCCCAGATACGTCGTTAGGAAACGCCACCGTTGGACATCTTCGCATGGTTACGCGTTTAAGTCTATATAGACGTATTTTAACATAATATAATTAACCTTTGCTTTGGTATCCGCGACATTTCCGTAGCCAATTTATTTTCCGCCACGTCGAGTAAATACAGGGACCTTCCTTGCGAGAAACAAAATATTATCGCGGCAAAATATTAACGGTCGCGAGATTAAAAGAGCATACGAGCACGCATATTTATAATAATAATAATAATAACGTAATTTAATTAAAATAATATTACTGCTATTTACTCTTCGTGCGCGATTCCAAATCGAAGCGTTATTCAATGGGATATTATTCAACGTATTAAACCCCCCCGTAATGGACACATCGCTCGATTTTAATTCTTATTAAATCTCCGTGCTGATTCCGATTTAGCTTCCGAGTAGGAGCTCCGTAAAATCCGACGATATGCGAGGACATTTTTCCAAGGACGCGCGGGGATTCGTCGATGAGCCGCGATCAACGATTTGCCGAAGACCCAAGAGAACCATGATGTACGCGGCTCGAAATCGCGAGGACGAACACGCCGGGCGATAATCGGATCGATCATACTGGGGAATGACTCGCCTACCGAAGGAAATTGGTCGTTAATCATTCCACCTGGCCTCCTCCTCCTTCTCCTCCTCCTCCTCCTCCTCCGGGCAGGAAACAATTACGGATTCGTAGTCAACAGAGGTGATTCGCACTCGCTGCGATCCGAGGAAGACCAGCCAGGAGAACCATCCTCCGTCTCTCTGTCTCTTTCTCTCTTTTTCCTTTCTCTCTCTCTCTCTCTCTCTCTCTCTCTCTCTCTCTCTCTCTCTCCCTCCCTCCCTCTTGATTCGCGTCCGAGAAAAGCGAACGGGAGGGCAAACACAACGGGCAAGCCCCTCTCTATCGGTCGATAATCTATACGCTTTTTTTCTCCGCGGAGAAACGCCCACGCCGAAGACCGGCAAGAAGCCATTGTTTCTCCGCGTACGGCCGGTTTGATTGTGCTAATGAAAAATGGGAAAGTAGTAAAACCAAGCGAGCCGGGATGGGATTCCGTCGAGGCGGAACCGCCACTCGCCACCCCGATGGAAAGGAGCGAGATGAGAATTGAACGGCATCCAAAAGCACTCATAAACGAATAACACTCGTAAGAGATAAGATACCCGAAGGATTATATCCATTATCATATATCTAGATACCGGAGGACTTTTTGCCTAACTAAAACGTCGTTTTCCCCGACGTATCACGGATATCCACAGTTCCGGGTTACTCGCACGTCGATATCATCCGCAAAGTATTTTATACCCGCATGAGAATGATATATCGTCTCTCTGTAAATACTAAGTTATGTACACTATTCGGGACTATCAATCATTCCGCAAACCCAGAATAAAGAAGCGCTCTTTAATTTTAGATTTAGATTATGCTGTAACTCGCTATTATACGCGTCCTTCTCTTCTCTCTCTTGCTCATTATAGATTTCTATCGGCGTAAGCATCGCGTGAATTTTCTTTGCTTTAGTTATTTACTCTTGTATAGAATAACATAACTCGCGTTAAAAATTATATTGTTCTCTTAATGCGTGAATTCATTATTCTGTAAATTCTACTCTTGTGTAATTTACTTAAAATAGAATAATTATTAAATTATTTAAAAGTATTCTTCAATTTCATAAAAATAAAGAAATGTGATTTAAAAATTAAAGAAACTTATTTTATTGAACTTATGTTATTATTTATACAAAAATACAGACATTAAGATTATTAAAGAATATATAAAATTTAATATTACATGCTAAATCAACAATATTAATTAAAATATAAGTTTTCTCCAATTTTCAAGCTGTTTTTTTTTCATTTTTAAAAAGTATTATTATTTTCAAATAATTAATAAGTATTTCATTTTAAATAATCATGCGTTATATGAACTTTTCAGACAGAATGTCTATTTATTCTCCAATTTTCAAAAACATAATAAAAAGTCTAAACAGTAAAAAATTTTAAATGTAGCTTTATGAAATATCCTGTCGATTGATTAGTAAATTACCCATGATAAAGAAGGCAAATCAGATGTTGCATCGGCAGATGGCACCAGCAACAAAGCGAACAACTTTCAAATTCCATAACTTTGCCGCCACATAAAATTTGTTTAATTAAATTTTTTGCACTGTTCATCTTTTCTCCTTTTTCTGCCACACGAAAAGAAGAAAAGGGAACAATAAATCATGCAAGAAATTTAACTAAAAACAACCAGGTCTCTAGATTCAATTTCGAGATGAAATAATTCATAAACTCAACGAATGATGAAATAGAATGTCGAAAGTTCTCGAGAACATTTGATACGCAATATTCAAAATGATATTCGCAAAAGACAATTTAATCGTAAATTTTCTATTTCATCGCAGCGGGTGACATATTTTCTTGTTATCTATTTCGCTTAATTATCATTTATCTATTCACAATCGTGAATATGTAAATTAAACATCAGAGGCATACCTTCGATATCTGGCGAAGAGATTCAGTAAGTCGACTGTCACTCATAGATTCTGTCGTAGTTCGATCCGAAATCGATTCTCTCGAATCCAGTTCCGCATTGAGAAATAATCCCACGTCGTCTCCAATAGTATAATCCAACATACTGTTAATATCCAAAATTCTCAAAATTTCACGATCAAGCACACCTTTCACAATTAAGCACACCGTACAAACCGATTTGATGCTGATACCGATACTTCTGGAAAATGACCGCGGTTTCTAAACGGCGCCAACACAGATCACGATTCAATGCGAAAAATAATTAATTAAAAAGAAAATTGTGTGAGCAAAGCTAAAAAAAAAATGCGTGATGAGCAAAAACTGAAAATGCGTGATGACGCAATACAAAAATTACTGTGGGAACAAAACATGTCCCATCCACTCAACGGCCGAAGGCGACCCGGAACTCGGAAACACAAACCGATTTGAAACTGTCCGCCGCGTCTTGCTCGCAGTGATGCCAGAAACAACTCTCTGCATCACGGCAGCATCGGTGGTGGGGCAGTGGCGGGCCCAGCGCACACGAAACACGAGCCACGTCCATGCGCGCTCGGACATGGCTTGGTTCTGTGTGTGTGTGTGTGCTCGCGCTGCGCCCCACCACTGCCCCACCACCGATGCTGCGGTGATACAGAGAACTGTTTCTGGCATCACTGTTTGTTCGTTCGGCCGCCTGCTCTCGATTATCGTTCGCGCTCGTCACGTTGCCGACACTGCACACTTTCGCCGATAGTGGCGCACTCACGCGGTACACGCCGCCGTGTTGGAACACGGATACACGGAGTGTTGCCTCGGCCTATCGTATTTTGGCGTGTTGTGATTCGCGTGCAACATGTAATCGTGACGACAGAGTGAGTATACAAATCGTAAAATAAAGATGCCGAGGGTGTCGTGAGTATATACAGCGATTATCATTTTTCCTTGCAGGACCAGAGGAAACACTCGCATCCGGTGGGATAGATTACCCTCCCCCCCCTAAGGGGTGGGGTCGCGAATGATCGCTGTCATTTACTGGCTGGCAAACAAGTTGATAAGTAATGTTAATCGCGTGAGGGGCAATCAAGGAACGTAGTCATGGCTCGACCTATCATGCCGAGCCAGCAGAAGCTGGCCGAGAAGCTGACTATCCTGAACGACAGAGGTATAGGTATGCTAACACGCATTTACAATATCAAGAAGGCCTGTGGCGATGCCAAGTCCAAGCCTGCCTTTCTTTCCGACAAGGCGTTGGAATCTTCCATCAAGACGATCGTCAGGAAGTTTCCCAACATCGACATAAAGGGATTACAGACCATTATGAACATTCGTAATGAGATCATTAAGTCCCTGTCGCTGTACTATTATACATTTGTTGACCTCTTGGATTTTAAAGACAACGTGTGCGAACTTTTGACCACTATGGACGCATGTGGCGTCCATATGGATATTACAATTAATTTTGATTTGACCAAAGGATATTTAGATCTTGTAGTCACATATGTCAGCCTGATGATTCTCCTGTCCCGAGTCGAGGATCGCAAGGCAGTGCTGGGACTCTTCAACGCAGCTCACGAGATGGTGCATAGTCAGTCAGATCCTAGCTTTCCTCGTTTAGGACAGATGATTATGGATTATGATGCGCCATTGAAAAAGCTCTCCGAGGAGTTTGTACCACACTCTAAATTGTTGAAGAATGCTTTAACCTCATTGTGGCCTGTATATCCTGGTAGAAACTTGTCTGCTGATACATGGAGAGCTGATCAGAAATTAAGTCTTGTTGGTAGTCCCGGCCAGATATTGAAAGCAGCAGCGACAGATACTATGTCTTGCGAAACATTGAGCTTGGATAGAATTGAGAGATGGGTGATTCTTGGTTTTACGCTGTGTCATACATTCTTGAATCAAGAACAACCAAGCAAGCTGTGGATCACTGCTCTGGAATCTGGTTGGGTATTGGCATTATTCAGAGATGAGGTAATTTATATACATCAGTATATCCAAACATTCTTCGAAGGTATGAAAGGATATGGCAAAAGAGTATCAGAGGTAAAAGAATGTTACAATCAGGCAGTACAAAAAGCTGGTTACAGGCATAGGGAAAGAAGAAAATTTTTGAGGACTGCTTTAAAGGAATTAGGTTTAATTTTGACCGATCAGCCTGGTCTCTTGGGGCCGAAAGCACTGCTGGTCTTAATGGGACTGTCTCATGCGAGAGATGAGGTACTGTGGCTGCTGAGACACGGAGATAATCCTCCTATTCAAGGTAAAGGTAAGGGACGAGGTGGCGAGGATTTGGTGGATCGTCAGCTGCCAGAATTGCTCTTCCATTGCGAAGAATTACGAGCGCTAGTAAAGAAATATTCTCAGGTGCTTCAAAGGTATTACGTCCAATTTCTTTCGGGATTCGATGCTCCGGCTTTGCATCAGATGATACAAAATCTTCCGGTTTGTCCCGAGGACGAGGGGGCTATTCTTAGTGATATGTGTTCAACTATAGCTAGTCTGACTGTCAAGCAGGTTGAGGATAATGAATTGTTTGATTTCCGTGCCTTCCGACTGGATTGGTTTAGGCTACAAGCCTACATGTCTATCGCAAAATGCAATATGAATCTGGCTGATAATAGAGAATTAGCTTCTTTCATGGATACAGTAATCTTCCATACAAAAATGGTCGATAATTTGGACGAGATGTTAGTCGAGACTTCCGATTTATCCATCTTCTGCTTCTACAGTAAGATATTCGAGGATCAGTTTCATATGTGCCTCGAGTTTCCTGCTCAGAATCGATATATCGTCGCCTTCCCGCTCATATGCAGCCATTTCCAAAGTTGCACTCATGAACTCTGTCCGGAGGAACGTCATCACATTCGCGAGAGGAGTCTTTCTGTTGTCAATATGTTCCTGGATGAAATGGCCAAAGAAGCTAAGAACATTATTACGACTATTTGCGACGAGCAATGTAACATGAGCGATAAGCTATTGCCAAAGCACTGCGCTCTATTAATATCGCAAGTTGTTAACCGCAAAAAGAAGGATAAAAACAAGAAGAACATGTATGAAATTCACAAGCCAGGCATAGAGAGTTATCGGAAGACTCGGGAGGAATTAACAACGATGGACAAACTGCACATGGCTCTCACCGAGCTCTGTTACGCCATCAATTATTGTCCTACTATCAACGTCTGGGAGTACACTTTCGCACCGAGGGAATATTTGCATCAACATCTAGAGTCGCGATTTGCCAGGGCGTTAGTAGGAATGGTCATGTACAATCCGGACACTAGCGAAATAGCCAAACCATCGGAACTTTTCGTTAGTGTTAGATCTTACATGAACGTCCTACAGACTATCGAGAATTACGTGCACATAGACATCACGCGCGTCTTCAACAACGCCTTGCTGCAACAAACACAAGAGTTGGATAGTCACGGTGACAAGACTATAGCCGCGCTGTATACACAATGGTATTCGGACGTTCTATTGAGACGAGTTAGCGCTGGTAATATTTGTTACTCGGCGAACCAACGGGCCTTTGTCAGCTTGTCGGTGGAAGGTGCCATACCCTTTAACGCCGAGGAATTCTCCGACATCAACGAGTTGAGAGCGTTGGCTGAATTGATAGGACCGTACGGTATGAAGATGTTGAATGAGAACCTTATGTGGCATATCGCCAGTCAGGTACAACAGTTGAAGAAGCTGGTGGCAGGCAACAAGGACGTGCTGATCTCTCTGAGAACGAATTTCGACAAGCCGGAAGTGATGAAAGAGCAGTTCAAGAAATTGCAACACGTGGATAACGTTCTTCAGCGAGTTACCATAATAGGCGTGATTCTTAGCTTCCGGCAGTTAGCGCAGTCTGCGCTGGTCGACGTATTGGAGGAGCGTATACCGTTCTTGCTAAGCTCTATATTGGACTTTAGACATCATCTGCCATCCGGCGATCCTATGCGAGTTGTCTCCGAGATGACATCGGCCGCAGGTTTGACGTGCAAGGTTGATCCCACTTTGACGACAGCACTGCGAAATCAGAAAGCTGAAGTCGACGAAGATGAACACTTGCTCGTCTGCTTGTTAATGGTTTTCGTGGCAGTTTCTATCCCGAAATTAGCTCGAAATGATAACTCCTTTTACAGGGCATCGCTCGAGGGCCATTCCAACAATATTCACTGCATGGCCACCGCAATAAACAACATATTCGGAGCGTTATTTACGATTTGCGGACAAAACGATATAGAAGATAGGATGAAAGAATTTCTCGCTCTGGCCTCGTCGAGTTTATTAAGATTGGGCCAAGAAGCGGACAAGGAGGCAACTCGAAATAGAGAATCCGTGTATCTTCTGCTCGATCAAATAGTTCAAGAGTCTCCGTTCCTGACGATGGACTTACTAGAAAGTTGTTTTCCATATGCGCTGATACGCAATGCATATCACGACGTGTACAAGCTCGAACACTCGCAACCATGAACTTAAGGGCGAAATTGCGAGCGAGATGGGGTGCTGCATTTTTAACTTGCCACTCAGGGCCACCTTTTTACGTCCACTTGTAATATCGGAGGCAATCATGAAGAATTTGCTATACGTCGTTTGGCCGAGCGATAATTTTCCGCATGGAAATTAGTTTTCGGCTAGTATCGCTGAAAAAATACAAGCATACGTCAGCATAAAAGAGTGGTAAACAAGCGTACAATTGTTCAAGAATTGTAAAGTTATCGACAGTGTACTCGATATTTCAAGAACGGCGCAAGCTTGCGACATTGTAATGCACTTTAGCCATTTTCCTACGTTGCTTGCGACAAAAAACGCGCATCACGTTAATTTGTACGTAATCTGTTTATCACAAAAAATGTTTATATAATTCGATTCTACTTTTATAAGAAGCTTTATCGAGAAAAACTATACGATGGACAATTTGTCGCATCGACTTTCGTAACGTATTCGAGATGAAATATGCATTTTGTAATGTACAATATTTTTTTGTTATATTTGACATCCGTCTCGAAATATTCATATTAATAATATAATTACGTATCTTAAATTTTACAGTCGAATATTATTATTATTATACTTTTATGTCAATGAATTTTTCTATGCACAGAGACGCCTGATGTAAGCTCTCAGTGATTTCAAGCTAAAAATCGCGATATTCATGTATCACACAGTATTATCACTTACTCACTACGATTTTTTAATGTACAATTGTAACTCTTTTACAATAGTTTATATAACAAATAAAACTATGTGTATAAAAGATGGCTAATCTTCACGATCCCACCGTCCCCGAGAGATAACACGCGGGTAAATGTAAAATGTATGCTTTATTTAGTTTCTTTACAATGTTTTGTCTCTTTTATAATCACATTAACGTAACACAAGAGATATTCACAATCATAATTCTTTTATTTATAATATTCTTAAAACACTCGCCGCATTCTAGACATTTTGAGAAAAGAGAGAGTGGTGGTCTGAAGCTACGTTCAGCGATTGGTCAGTATCATGCTCGGTTATAATAATTTACAATAAAGAGATACACCTCAAAAACGCATCACTCAAAGTTGCACCGACTAAAAGTAGAGATACGGCACGAACACAAGAGCCACTTGGTGATATCTAAGTAACAGTTTTCTGAATAAAAAATGTACGATTCCTCGGGGAAAACAATTCGCCGTTCACGATGTAATTAGTACAAAGGGCACGAAGTTTTTTTACGCTTAAATAATCCCGGATGCACGATGTTGATAGGTCACCACGTTTTTTGGATCGATAGAAAAAATATAATCTTCGATTTTTTTTTGTTCTTTCCTTCTCTAACATTATGTACAAGTGATAGAGTAGTGTGTTGTGTGTGCATCGCGTCACAGTAATGCGGTTCTGGATTAAGATCAGTACACCAATCGCGATGATGGCCTTGAAGATTTCCCTCTCGTTATTGACGTGAGATATATATATATATATAACTGATGATTTGACGCGTTGCGCTACTGCAACGAACTGGAGGAGATTCGTTACCACGGAGGATTAAAAGTTGCATCTTAATCCAGATTCCGCGGAAACGAATAAGCTTAAGCATATGCAGTTAGAGGTCTGGGACAAATGATGAAAGAGAATTTATACTTATCTCTTATTATTCCTTTCGTACGCGCAAGCGACTTCATCGTCAACTAGTAACTACATCCTGACCCCATTCCATGCTCGCTTTTTAGGCTTTTTCGGAACGTAACGAGACATTGGCTACTTATTTTGTCGTTTTTAAATACTTATGTCGCGTACGAATTTGTACGTGATCTTTGATCATAACAGTTCAGTCGTTCGAAATGGTTAATGGCAGTGAAATGGAAGCAAAAGTAGTTCTCGCGTATCGTAATCGCGTTCGATCGGGACATCAACTCGTTCCAAAAGCAAATTCTAACTACCTCGAGATTGCTCATCAAATGGCAGTGGCTCGGAACGAAATGATTACCCAGAGATTCTCGATGATTCTTCGAACGACATTATTTCGTATTTTATATTTTTTCTTTAACATATGGAAAAACCTCCTCTCCTCTTTGACATAAAATGAAATTTAAAAAAAGACATATAAAAAGTCTTTATCTGACGGCCCTTTCAAGTATCCACGCATTTGTTAATTATCACATATCTAGAAAATCCTAATTAACATTCATTTTACAGGAAATATTTCTAGCGATGCACTATAATGTATTAAAATCAATCGAAAACTCGAATCGTACCTGGCTACGTTCATTGGCAGTAAATCGCATCCGTGGATTGTCACGGATTGTTGCTAGCATCGAAACAGACTAAATCGTTCGATAATATCACGAGCGATTGCGAATGGGGTCAAACGGAATTTTTTTTGCACCTCTATACACAAGAAACCTCAAAATTTCCTAAATAACGTTGATCATTCGTCCGGTCCACGATAGATCGTCAAAGAAACATACTTAAAACCTAGAGGCTCAATTACACGCACGTACAGACACTCGCACGTCATCCCTAACTTCCGTTCTGATTACAAAATACAGAATAATATTTCGCTATAATACAGATCTGATATAAAAAACAAGTATTTTTTGTATTCGCTTTACCATTTTGTTATGGTTATATAATCATTTTATAATCAATATATTTACACAGATATACACATTCGTGATCTATCTCTTTCGCGGTCTCTCACTCACAGTATTTCCTCGCACGCCCAAAGAACTCTTACTTTCCGTTCCATTTTCTTTCTTTCGCTTATTCTTTCCCTCACAAAACCTCGTATGATCCATCTAATAATCACATTGCATCTATTGTACATTTCCACACGATCCGCAAACTCGTATTATAGCGTCTTTGCTGGCACCTCCTCGTTTTAATCTTGCATCCCTATATCCAACTTTTCGCCTAGATAAAACACAGTCTTAAAGTTACGTAGAGTTGTAACTTTCAATTGCGGATAGACATAGAGATATATTAATTAATTACACCAATTGAGATATTCGAAAATGCGATTGCATTCCTGTTTTTCTATGAATTTCTATATGATTGAAAAATAAAAATGAATATAAAATTTCCGAATAATCTTCTGTTGCTTACAAAAATAATGTCTAGATGTGACATTGTTTCTGCATTAAAATTTTAAAAATAACTGTCTGCTATGCGGACAATTTTATGTAATAATTATAAGGAAGTTGACAAAGCGTCATAAAATAGTTTGCTTTTTAATCTCATATTGCAAGAATTGCATTTGTTCGATTGTTAAAGCTATAAATCATAGAAAGTTAATAAAAATTAATTAATAAAATTTAGATAAAAAAAAAATTTAATTTCTAGTACACAGCTTTTTGAGTTTCGATTTAGTATTACTACTAACTAAAATGAGCTTCTCGCGTATACTCAATATTATTCAGCAGTAAATAGAATACATTGCGAACAGCGAACAGTGAAACGTTGATTGTTATCAGAACGTTTGTTGTTATCTTTATATAAAACGTCGATAAGGGACGAGCAAAAAAAACTCAGTCATTTGTTTCTCAAATTTGGCGTTTCGGAGAAGGGAAGTGCATTAATCGTATCAACAATGATTTCACAGCACCAGATACGATTCATCTCGAGGATAAGAACCGATCTCGTGTTTCTCGCTTACGAGTATGCAGCTGGTACGTGTGAGCCCATATATATATATATATATATATATATATATATATATATATATATGTATATGTATATATATGTATATATATATATATATATATAGATATATATATTATATAACACGTTCGCGCGCGCGTTTCAATAAGAGGGCTCGTCTTTGGTCCGCTATACGCATAGTTGAGCGTTTACGGTGCAGCCCCCGACTTAATATAGCTTGTTATAAAACTCCTTTTTAATTAATATAACTTATAACATTCGCAATAGGCGGATATAAATTATCATTTGCAAGGTATAACTAATAATTAATAATAATAATATTAATAATCAGCATAGCCTAATAATAATCAATATCATCTTCGTTTGTATATCATAGTAATGGAATACCACTATCAAGAAACGCATCATTTTGTTGTTGCTGCTCTTACATTCTTCATAATCTCGCATAACTCGCTCTAGAATTGGCTAATACAAATTAGTATAAGAATAATACATATCGCTAATTATTATTCTACAATGGTACAGAGATCAAGTAAATGACCTGTGATAGTTTGGTAATGGTAGAGTGCCATTTCGCTCCAGAAAGTCGTTTAAAAATATTTAAATTAAAATTACTAATAAAAAATAATGGCGTATTGTTATTTTATATGTGACAATTTCAATTATTGTATCAAATTTTATGATTAAATTAGATTGCTTATCACAATAAAATTTTATTTCAAATAAAAAGAGTACTTTTCGCTTTATACATGTTAATAAACGAAGTAAAAATATAATGTCGCCTTTGGGAAACTCACTTAAATACATGCGTCGCTTATCAAAAGATATTATTGCCAATTTCCCCACTAAACTTGTATTTAATGTTCAACAAAGTCAGAGATTCTCTACTTAATCTAACTTTCGAGAGCGACATGCACGAGTATCGACATCTCGAAGTCACATAGAAACTATAGATCCTGATCTTAAATGTTCATAGTGACGAGAGACGAAGATGCGACACTTTTTAACATTGTTCGTCGCTTTACGAATACAGCATATCGATCACTAAAGCGAAATGAATCACACATTGGATTCGCTTTAAATTACTTTGATCTTATAACAATATCACCTTCGCTGGCGAAGCATTTTAAAATTTGATGCGACGAAATTTCTTGAACGACGACGCAAAAGACCACATTGGTACTACATAAAAAAGATTACATATATAAAATTCTCGGTGGTCACGATTTTCGCGATATATACTCCATTATTTCATTATCGTGACTTCGGTCAATTCAATCTTTTGAGTCGTCGTTCGCAGCATAATTTATTTTTGCGCAATTACATCTACTAAACCGATACAAAGTGAGAGATCAATTTGATCACCGATGCGTACTTTTTTCGTATCTACAAGTGACGCGCGGCTCTTTATGTAAATTCTATGCAACTCAGGTAAAAGAGTATATTGCCAGACCTCTCAATCTGTTCGATCATTGTGCTGTAGTTCGTAGTTATTGCTTCGACCTCGGTTATGAGACATCGTCGCATTCCTTACGTGGATCGGTTCCCTTGCATTTGGCAATCGTTCTACACAACAACTCGTGGTGCAACGCCGCGATTGGTGGTTCTCGTCCGTGACGACGTCCTAAGTTCGTCACACCTTGTTGTGATGCCTCATCTCATATGCTGCGCTCCTCCCCCCTCCCCCGGAGCTCGAATAGGCGCCGGCATACAGCTCTGGGTGATTGGAACGGCTGTAATTGTCTGCTGACCCGCTACTTGGTGGCGCACTAGCTGTGGGAACCGAGCGATAGCCTGCTTAAAGTTTAGAAAAATGTTCGGCATTGAAACAAAACGCGTGAACAAAGAAAAACTGTGGATATGCGGGGATGGGATTGCTGCCACTAAATAGAAAAGATTATTGTCAAATGAAATATGGCAACAGGAAAACATAGCCGCGATCTCCAAGCTTTCTATTATTTCTCTTATCCTTAAGTCAACAATATCATTTTGGAAAATCATAATTTAGAATCAATACAGTCGATAATGCAAAATGAGAAAGGAGTTCGGTTTTCACATATAAATAGGAAAGAAAAGTATTTCAGCTAGCATTCAGTGCAATGCCATGAACAATGAGCTAGGAGCAAATACAAGAATTTCACAGATATTCAAATTTTTTTTATCATAAATCACGAGTTCAAAAGTATAATTTATATTATATAACAACAATATTCGTGAATTTGCTCCTATTAAGCATAAGAATATAGGCCCCAGGCTCACCTCTGCAGGTCATAGAACGATAGTATCAGGTAGTCATAGATGCGCGTCAATGCGAGGAAGATGCAAACAGGAAAAGACATTGATGTAGTTGCGGATCACACGAGGATGAGAAAAACGCGAACAACGTTAACTTGAGTTTAATCCGCATTAGCAATTCTTTTTTTTACACTAATATGC